>NW_001809799.1:1018601-1509861 GCF_000149425.1 Meyerozyma guilliermondii ATCC 6260 | reverse complement strand
TCGTAACCAACGTTTAATTCCAATTCATATATATTTCTTTTTCCATCGTTTAGCTTTGTATGGGTTCGGCCGGATACCAGCCGACTCGGTAATTTTCAGTAGTCCGACGTAAATCCTGGGCCGATTTACCCGATAATTCGCACCGATTCGCTGATTAAGGTATCGCTTGTGCCGAATACCCATTACACGACCATCTGCGAGCCCTGCTCATACCCCTGCCATATCTTGGATATTACGTCATGAAGCCGTGCTAACCGTTGACCAGCGTTCTAAAGAAATGCTGGTCCAAAATTTGTCTTCGTAGAAAATTTACCCCAAGCTACGTTCCGATGCCATATCAGGGGAATTTTGCCGATAGGGTGACTTTTTAGGTACGAACCCGCCAGCAATTTTAAAGATAACGCCATGCAAGAAATTTGTCTTCCGATCACGTGACTGTGTTCTTTTTCATGCACGGACGGAGCGCCATGCAGGTGGCCGAATCTGTCACCGGTTATCGCCAACCAAGACCCGGTTGTTCTTGACGACGTGTTCCACTATGATCCGATGTGACCTCTACTCTTCTATTCTACCTTTTTCCACTATATTAAAAGTCTACAATGCAATATCAATGATGCTTAGACATGCATTGATTTGACCCAAATTTTTCAATATCCCCGCTCGCTGAAGCGACGCTCTCCGCGCGCTAAAAGTGGGGCACATCTGTGCCAAGTAACGTGAGTTCTCGTGGCACAACCATAAAACAGAAACTACAATAAGTGTCAATGAAGGTTTTTGCACGCACAAAAATTTTTTCGCAATCTCCGAGCCGGCCCCGATGAAGGTGCGTCGACGCCACCTCGATAACAGAAAAATAGAAAAATTAGGCGAGCTTTTCGTTGTGGATCTTTCGAGCAAAATGTGGGACCAAAGCGAGTTTTGTTTTGCGTTTGATTTTATGTAGCGTTAAAATATTTATTAATTACTTGGGGCAACTTTCAACAAAAGCTTTTACCTTTCGTAAGCGAACTTCTCATAACCACACCTCTGGTTATCAGGAAAACGTTGGTGCGAAACCCTGTATCTTGTCTGTGAGGCTGAAATTGCCGGCTGGCTAATATAACGTGCACGAGCCACACTCACCCCAAATTGAGTAATTCTGATTTTTTGCAACTACTGGCAAAATTGGTCGTTAAACGTTAAATTTCTATCATTACCCTAGTTGCGTTCTTGAGTTGTTTCCTCGCTTTGATTCTCCACTTTTAAGGGTCTGGCTGTTTTAAGTAACAAAGTAGAGTACACTTCCAATAAACCTGTAGGCTGCTAATCCCGGCAACAATCCACAAGATAATCGTTAAGAAAAATCTGCTGAATTACTCTCCAACAGACCCATCAGCATTTCTGGTTTACTGGTTGGAGGTCAAAGAATACTGACTCCTCCAACCTCGAGCACAATAGCAATTAAAATAGCATTGGTAATCATCCACACCAAAACCGTCAATGGTTCTAATAAATGCATAGTAAGAATCGTCCTTACCTTTCTTAATCTGTTGCCTCTGGAGGAGGAACTGTTCTCAAAGACTCCAAGGTTTGCATATAGGATTCATTGAGCTCTTCTTCAACTCCTGGTACCACCATGACAATATCGTCTTTATTGGCTCCAGTGGATCTTGCGGTTCCTAAATTTTTGGCTTCGGGTGCACCTTTTGTACCCCAAGAAACATCGTCAATGTTACTGAACGCATAGATGTTCAACACTTTGACATATGTGGGAGATAATAACAAATATTGGCCGAAAGACGTCACCATGAAACTTGGTGCTCCATAAAGAAGTGAAGCAATAAAGTAAAGTGCATAAGTCGATCCAGTAGACACAATCAAGTCTCTGAATTTGGAATTTGTGAACAACATCATTGGTTTGAAATCGTCCTTATGAGCCTTGAGTACTGATGTAACTGTATGGACTGCCAAGAAGACAGCTGCGAAAAGCATATACAACATCATGATTGCAAACAACACCGCAATTACCGAGTAAAACTTCTTTGTGCCTCGAGGGGTATTTCCGAACGCTAACACGAACGTACACACAACAGATCCAACGTATAACCACAAGAAAATCACCGATAAATACTTGCCAATGCCAAAGTTCATTTCCTTCGCACCGAGATTGGCAGTCAAAATCCTGAAAACCAAGAAGAATGATGCTAACGAAAACCACGAAACCAACAAGGTCACCAATTGGTAGTAAAATTCAAGTTGGAGGAAAAGTTTCCGCAACAAAGAGTGATTAGATCTCCAGATTTTAGTCCAGTGTACCACCGCATAACCGGCAGCGAAAAGAGAACCGTTCAACCATCTTCTTCTTTGTAACACAAATTCATCAATTCTTTCAGGAACATCTGTTTCTGCTTTGGCTTCTTCGACATACCGCAAAATATAATTGTGGTTTCGTTTAGCCACAAGCTCGAAACACAAAATTCTGTCTTCAGCCAAGTACATATTGGATGTGAATATTCCTGCCTCTTGATAGTTCTTTTCCTTCAATAACTTTTCATCATCATCATCTTCAATTTGAGAATCCTGATGCAAGAACTCTCCCTTAAAATACTTTTCAAGTGGCCCTTTTCCATCGACATTGAGCAATGCTTCCCATCTATATGCTGAAAAGGCACCAGGAAGCACCGAAATAAACCCAAAGACCGATTCCATGGGTTTGTCAAGAATGTTGGAAATCTTGTACTCAAAGTTTTGAGCTGCCACCAATGGATTTTGCAATAATCGTCTGCCCTTACCCAAAGCAGCTTTCATTTCTCCACAAGCACCAGCCACATTGGGGTCACGGAAAGCCCTCCATAAATAGTAAAACGCATCCTTCGCTGGGCGGGTACCACAATCAAGTAACATTATAACCTTGGGGTTTAAAATTGGTGCAAATGATTGGAAACACCATCTATGAGAGTTGATTTTCTTAGCATTTTTTTCCTTAAGACAAAAGAGCAATTGAACGGGAGTCGAATTGGAAGTCAAGTAAACCCTATCAGTGACCATGTCAATACCAACAGGGGTAGTGTATTCATAGATGTGAGATTTGACAGCTTTTTCATTAATTTTTGACTTTGCATAGCCGTCTTGGTACACTCCGAGAGCAGCTAAGAACTTTTGAGAACGAGGATTCAACTCTTTTCTTCCGTCGTTCACTATGCAAATAACCACCTTTTTCCACGAGTCGTCACCCCAACAAGGGTCTGATCTCTTTGTGAGGTTGGTGATGTTCTCGAAATATACCTTCTAAGGGTACGAGCAAGTAGAATCTCGTTTTCGTTGTACATGGTAACACATACCATGATCTCGGTTTCACGCTTTGGGGTATTAAAGTGCCTGTCTCAAGTTATAGTTGAAAGGCGCCGAAAGTTGAGAAGGTCCACAGGTAGCTGCGGTGTAATCTCATGAAGGACATCTCATCGACCTTCCTCACTGATGCTTCTTGCCATGAGTATCCAACAAAGCTTTGGGGGACTGGGGCATCTATGACGTAGTTTCCATTGACGAGCTTGGCCCGCTTTATGGTTTTGGTGTAATTGAGCCGAGGAGTGAAGTCGTCTTCGTCAAACTCGCCAGCGTCCATGCTCTTCTTGCGGGTACCACTTCGCTTAGTTGTGGTTCCTCTTCTTACAAATTCCTCGCCAGTGTCGGAGAAAAGTGACTCGTCGTCTCCAAACGGATCCATATCGTCGTCGTCGTCAGCATCTTGAAGCGGATTGATTCCATAATCATCTCCAGTATATGCCAATACCAGAGAGTAAGGACGCATATATTGCTGGGGACCTTCCAATTCATAGGTTTCCACCCTCTCCATATCGTATGGTCCGTGCTTGCGAGGACTGTAGGCGTGGGCAGGAAACTCAGGAACAGATTCCCTGAAGGCTACTGTCTTTGATCTCTTGGGAAGTGCCTCAACCTTTTCCATCCAGTCGTGGTCGTCGTCTACCACAGTCGAGTATGCCGAACTAGACTGATACCCGTGGCCGTGGTTGTATTCATACATGGGGATCGGCGGTATTTGTGGATTAAAGAATGGGTTGTTTGACGAAGGGTGTCTTGAATTTACGCCAGAGCCGTTTCTCGAACCGGTGGCCGACGCCCTCGGGGTCTCATTTTCAAAGAGATCGTCGTCCGACAAGTCCAACTTACTCATGGTAATAGGTTGACGTCGATACTGAACTTAGGTGAAAGCGATATTAAATAGGTGGAAGTATTGCCTCAACGTTTCAATTGCGAAGCAGTGTTCCAAATTTAGATGTTTTGTATCGACGAATCGGGAAATCTGAGAAAAAGTCTTCCGCGCCGCAGCGAACTGGCTTTTGGCGATGCAGGGGAAAACAAAAATAGAAGAGACACTGCGGATTGAACAGTGATGATGATGCTAAACGTACAAATTTTGAATATTTGCAAAGTTTATATGTAAATGCTGCGCCCTGAAATAGGTTATTCTTCGCATGTGGATAGTGCTGTTCCTGCATAACCACCTCGCTTGGTCCTAACTAGGTTCTGGCTGCGAAATAATCGTGAATTAGTGGTGAAATACTCCAGGGTTTCATGGCTTGCATATCACACACGGCTCGTTTCTATGCCACCCAAGCTTTTCTAAACAGCGTAGATGGTAGCTATGCTGACAATTGAATAGCACAATTGTAAAGCCATAAAAAGACGAATTGACTTCTTGTCCTCCCCATAATTTCTCATATTCTCGTACTCGATTGGCATCGTAATTACCTTGTTCAACCCCACCACATAGCACTTTTCCGCAAGAAGTACAATTTCGTGAGTTTATTGACCATCCCATAAGGTTGTTCAGACGAATGATCAATATCAGCTTTTTTATATCCTGATTCACAATTCGAAGCACAATCTCAGACATGGTTCCCTCATAAGAATAAGAGATGAAAACGTCCCCAAGTATACTGCGAAACTGAGACATCACAGTACTTTCGGTGCCTATCATTCGATGCAAGACCTTCATTATCAACGAGTCGTCACTTCTCGTAACGGATCCATCACTTACTTCCTTAAAGCAGTAGAGTATGCATTCACGAAGCACTCGAGACGCTGTATCAGATTCATCTGCCATGTCCTTGCTGAGTGAAATAAAGCGCTCAATAACCAGAAGCCAAAGATCCTCTTTCTCACCACAGATAGCAGCCAATAGTTGAAGTTTTTCTTTGCGGTCTTCGGTGCTCTCCGTAGTCGATTTATGATGCCGAAGCGACTCAATATCGGTTTCGAAAGCCGAAAGAAGCTCGTCGACTGCGCTATTGTAGTCCTCTTTATTCTGAAGCAACACAACTAGTGCCATCACCTGATTGCGCTGTTTAAGTATACCTTTCACCTTTGAAACCTCGCCCTTCTTTAATAACAATTTTCCATTTTGTTTCACCCAAACGAGAACATGGTCTGGGTCTCTGTCGCATAATAGAGTGGTATATCTTGTCATCATTTTTCCAATGTCAGGAATATCTTGTGTTTCCCAATTGTTAGCAAAGAGTTCTCGAAGATACGAGTATGCTAAACCATCACCCATTTTCATACATTCGTCGTGTAGAGACGGCTCAAACTTGGAATTCAACCTCACAAACTCAACATTATCAATTTCAATAAACTGTGAAAAATGCTTTCTGATCACTTCTTTTAGATCCATTCTCGCAGACGTGGTTGTGCAATTCAAATAAGCGGTTTCCAAGTTAGCTGCAAGAGAACCCTGGCCCATATCTTCTTGCGAATGGTCCCAGCTCTCACACCAAGCATTTAGGGCGTGAGCGTACTCGCCTTTGACTCTGTAAAGCCCAATTAACACATTATGAAATTTTGCACTTTTGAGCTTACTCAAGAGTATAGCCTCGTTCGGTGGCTCATAGTGTGGTAACAAGCTCTGTAGTGCTAATTCACAGTCGTATGACAGCGAGTCATTAGAAAAGCTACACAAATCATCAACAACTTTTTCCAATACAGACTCAGAAAGGCGAATGAACTGAGAGTACTTGGCATAGTTTCTGGCAACAAATATCGCCAAGTTTGTCCAGTCTAGTTTAGAGAAGGTGGACGACGAACTATGATACACATCCAAGAGACAGTCAACGATGTACTGGCGTGTAAGATGAGTTGTGCTATCCTCATTCAAGTAGGAGCTTTCAAAAAATTCGTTGATACATGATAGCATTTGGAAGGAATCAAATGTGAGAAAAGTATGGAGATAGGGAAAGACAGTATCATCGTCAACTGGCATTTCAGGAAGCTGGTTGATGCTGAATAGAAACCTTGCAATATTATCCTGTGCACCACTAACCACCGCATAGTCAATGGGTCGATCTGTGGGGTATTGGCGGCCGGTGAAAATGAACGACATGTACGCAAAAGCCTTGTCCAAGTGTTCAGTCTCTCCATTTATGATTTCGTTGATGAACTCAATAAGTGGATAAACATAATTTTGCAAGACATAACTCCAAATGTAGATAGTGCAGTCGCGGAGCCCATGCTGGTTACACAAGCGAAGAGTTAAGTCAATGTCCAAAGATTGAATGTTGAGAGAGCAAATAACCTCAGTCAAAGTATCTCCTTTGTTCATAGATACTGCGTACTCGACCAAACGTTTCAAGATTAACGGTGGAAGATACAGTATCATTCCATTCAAGCAATAGGGAATTATCGTCTCAAAGAATAATGCATCATCGTTGAATGAGGTGTAAAAAGTATCGAGAATTGAAGAGTAATCGTCTTCACCCTCGCTTTGATATTGCAATTGCGCTATCGTTTGTATGCAAAGAACCAATATGGTTAGAGCCAAATCTTGTTCACTTTCATCTTTTGTTTCTGAGAGTGAATTTAAATGGCCCCTTTCGAAAATGAGTCCCACTTCCTTGAGTATTCGAACCATGTATGGCCGAACCAAAGACTTGCGAGCTTTCTGATCAGAAGGTAAACCAGCCACGGAGATTTCACTGGGATCACTAGTCAGAAAGTACTTTAAAGCTACAGACAATGCCGAGCGGTAAGCATGTTTGGAGAGAAGTCCCACAAGAGTGTCTGCCCAACTTGGTAGAGAGCCAAAGAAAATACCCAGGCTTGAATGTGCCATTATAGTCCGCTTCACCATGACTATGGAGGAATCTATAGTCGATGCTGTAAATTCTTGGTCACGAGAAGAATGAACAAGTTCAAGAGGTTGTACATCAAAAGGTGGTGGCAGTCCACAGAACTCCGTCACCTTTCCTCGAACCGTATCATAGTGACACACAGAAAACTTTGAAGGAGCAAATAACATGAAAACATCAGATGAGAGCCATCTCACCGCAGAAATATCATCAGAATATTTCCATCGACACACTCGTTCAAATTGAAGAGATGGGATTAGTTTGTCCTTATCTTTGACGTTTGCAAGTGCCAGTGCCATTTCTTTCAAATTAGTGGTGTCTAGTTGAAGAATGGTGAGGGTTCGGTTGTATGTGTAAATTAACTTGGCACCTTCCCATGAACCATTGGCTACTTTACGACCAGGCACCCAATTCAACGAGGACAGCCTTACAGAAGACTCTCGAACGGGAGTCGGTGATGTGATTCCAGAATTTGAATCGGTGCCATTTTCATGGTTACCATTTGAATTACTACCATTCACCGCTCTTACTACCTCGGTGGCTCGACCAACGGTGTAATGAGTCTTGACTTTTAGGTCTGAGCTATTGTTTAAAGACAAGATGGATACAATAGCCAACATTGATGATGTTATGACGGCAAACACGGCGAGGTCATCGGTTATCAGGTATTCAGAGCCAAGTGGAAGTTGTTCGCAGCCGTAAATGACGAATTTTCCACTCTCAGATATGATATTTGCATCGTTTCGCCCAAAGAGCTTTATAGATGTCACACCTCGTTTCATAAGTCTTTTGAATAGATGGTGATAAAACACGAGACCAGATACGTCAGAAGCCACCAACTGGGTGTTCAGGGTGGATACAAACAGAATCGAGGTGATCGGTAAACTCAAGTGTCCCAGCCTGTTCATGGTGAACCTATCTTCAAGGGAGACTGGGTTTATTATGTGGATTAGTTCAATTGGATGCAGTGGGTCTATTTCGCTGGCAGCAATGGGAATTTCCCATATTCTTATGCTTCCATTTTGATAGCCAGCAGCTACTGACAGCGAAGATGAAGAAAACGCCAAGCAGGTGATAGGAGAAACGTCGGGCACATTTGAGTTCGTCGTGGAAGAGTTAGTAGCCAAGTCAGTTACAAATGATATTTCCTGGTGGTAATTGAAACCCACAACAATTCCAGATGAAGTTCCAACTGCGATAAAGGTGCTGGTGGCTGCTAGTACAGTTGCAGAGCCATAATTCGACTTGAATTCATCTGAATGTAGAGCTTCCGAGACCTTGGACTGTTTCCATACAACTTCATACGGAACCTCCTCACCAGACGTTAATATGGCATTCAGTAGCTGACTTCTTGAACTTTCCTTGTCGAGGACTTTAGATATACTGAGCCAAGTTTGAGCCCGATCGTCAAAATGTTTCTTTATGATGCTCCCCTGCTGCAGATCTACCGATATTCGAGACACGGGGGTTTCCAGACGACTCAACATGGGCTTAGACAATCGATGTGGAGCACCAATTGAATGTAGTAAGTTGGATTACTCTATGTGTAGTTTGAAGCAGCTTGTAAGTTAGACTGCTTGTAGTTATAAGGAGCCTGGTGAGATATAAACAGTCTGGGGGGTAAGAATTGTACTAAAAGCTGGAAAGATTGATATCAATTGTCATCAGCATCAAGTGCTGCTGGGTCCACTTGAAGTCAAGTGAGGTCTCGATTTGAGTGGTAGTGCATACAAGTCCTCGCTCCGATAAACATTATTTCTTGCAGAGTAAAGAGCGTATGAACTTATCGCTTCTGGACCCCTTTGCTGTGGCGAAAGAGTACCCCGAATCACTCACACAATCCTTGGCATATGGGCATTCTGTAGTGATTCAATTTAGTCACAAAGGTGACTATTTGGCTCTGGGGCTTGCCGATGGCTCGATCGTGATTTACGACTTGGTATGCAACGGAGGTATAATAACACATTTATATCGCAATGGCCATCTACGACCGATCACCTCACTCAGCTGGTCTCGCTGTGGTCGCTACTTGTTGTCAACGTCACAAGATTGGACAATCAAGCTCTGGGACTTATCAATGGTGAATCAAGGTGACGACATTGATCCAGTTATAAGAACTGTTACGTTCGATGGACCCGTGTGGAGTGCAGTACTTCATCCCAAAAACCCGTTTTTGTTCGTGGCTTCGTTGTTTGAAGACAGTGCTGCTGTTGTGGACATGACTGATGATATCAAGATCTCCCGTTTATCTGCTCATCCTAAGGGACAAGAAGACTCAAAAGACAAACATTTGACCCTCACTTCGGTATTTACACCAGACGAAGAAGGGTCTTATATCTTTGCAGGAACGTCAAAGGGCTGGATCAACATTTTTGACTTGTCCACCCTAAACAAAGTGCACTCCGTAAAGGTTGCAAATGCTAATATCAAAAACGTCGTTATATCACCAAACGGCCGCAAGCTCGCTGTCAATGCTTCAGACAGAATCATACGCCAAATAAACCTTTCCGATTTCATCAATACGGCACCAGAAGAATGGGAGTTCGAGGTTGAACACAAGTACCAGGATGTAGTCAATCGGCTCCAATGGAATACTGTGGCATTCAACCACAACGGCGACTTCTTATGTGCTTCTACATTCGGTCAACTGTCCCAAGACTTGTACGTTTGGGAGACTTCTCTCGGATCGCTCATTAAGATCTTGGAGGGGAGTTCGGAAGAGTTGGTGGATCTCAAGTGGAATTACCCTCGCTGTATAATTGGTTCCACGGGACTTGATAGCGGTACTATCTACTTGTGGCTGGTGCCATTCCCACAGAAATGGAGTGCTTTAGCACCGGATTTCGTGGAGATAGAAGAGAACATCGAGTACGAAGAAAAAGAAGATGAGTTCGATATCATCGACGACGATCTACTCAACAAGAAAAGGCTTCAGGAAGAAGATCTACAAGTCGACGTCTTGCTGAAGGAATTGGTGGATGCCCGTGGGTTCACGATACAGGAGGCATTTGTTATCCCCGTCGATTACAGACGCAAATATGGAGCATGAAATTGCGTTAAGGATATCTTGGTCATCAAACAAGAGTGGGCCGAATTGTATATATTCCAACTATAGGGCTCCTTTAGGCTTCTATAAGGCTTTTTTTAGCTTCTATAAGGATTCCATGCATTCTCCGCATTTTCATCCGAGTGATACGAGCACCTTAATAATATAAAAAATTAATGCTTGCACAAAGCACAGTCACCTCTACAACTACAATTATTCATTATGAGCTGGTTTAACACTTCTTTCACCCCTAGAGCCTTTCCTATCCTCTATTCTAAATGCGTAGCTCGGTGTTATCCTGCACATAGTCGTCAAAAAATTTCGAGCAATGAAACCAAAACATAAATACGTAAACAGACGTTCTTAAATATCGATCTGGTTAACAGATTAGGGAAGAAGTGTGGAGGACTTTAAAAGGTATTCCTACTGATAAAGTGTCTTTTTGGACATCAAATTTGCTTCTCAGGTAACATACTCGAGTAGTAGTTTTCCCGTCAATTTTCGCTACTCTTCTAGCAGCCAAAAAGTGGCTTTAAGCAACAATTATAGCTCTGACACACTGTAATTAGTTGCCTTTTCGGACAAGAGGACCCCTTGCTAGTTTTTGGATCTAAAAAAAACAGCTGATCAATTATTGGCGCCATCTTCATCCGTCATGTCAGAAGCATCTTCTCCTGAAAAAAGAGGTTCCAACGATGACAGACCGCAATTCGACGATCCAGCAGATTTGATCAATGCCGTGATATCGACTCTTCAAACTCCTGAAGAAAAAACCTACGTTTCGCAGAACTATTCCAATGTCAAAAACACCGCCACGGAAGTACAAGCATACGCAAAGATTGCAGGATGTGATTGGACATTCTATGTTAAATCTTTAGCCGTTAGCATAGGAAGAAATACTGAGGGTGCATCGACCAACCAGTCGACAATTGATATCGATTTAGGTCCAGCAAAAGTGGTGTCACGAAACCATGCGAACATCACCTATAATTTGGAACTGAGGTGCTGGGAACTAAAGGTATTAGGACGCAATGGTGCTCGTATAGACGGTACCAAGATCCCTGTTGGAGAATCACACGCCACTCCCTTGCATTCTGGTGCCATTATCGATGTTGGTGGCACACAAATGATGTTCATCTTACCTGATTCACCTCCAACAATAAGCGAGAAAATGTTAAGCATTTGTTTGGCCAAATATAAGGCTAATTTAGCAAAAGTTGCAAAGCCAAACCAATCTGGTTACCCCCAGCAACATACCATTCCAGTGGTCAATCATAGAGCTCCAAGCTTTCAAATGTTCGACAAGGCCCATTTGACTCAATCTCCCTCAGCACTCTCTGCCACCTCGCTTCAAAGCAACCTCGACCAGGACCTTTCTAAAGAAGAGGCCAAAGATATGAAACCCCCATATTCTTATGCCACGATGATCACCCAGGCGATATTGTCCAATCCTGATGGAGTCATGTCATTGGCAGAGATATACAACTGGATTGCCTCTCACTACGCGTACTATAAATACTCAAAAACTGGTTGGCAAAACTCAATCAGACACAACCTCTCGTTGAATAAAGCTTTTGAGAAGGTCCCCAGACGTCCTAATGAACCAGGAAAAGGAATGAAATGGCAAATTAGTGAATCCTACAAAGAGGAGTTCATGAACAAAGTGCAAAGTGGCTCACTTCTGAAATCGAGGCGTGGATCCTCTGTTCTGAGACAGTTACAATTGCATCTTGCAACCCATCAACAATTACCTGAATCAAACAGGTATCACCTGAAGGATAACACTTTTAGACATCAAAAGTCAATGTCAATGGACACCGATCTTGCCCGCAAACAGATGCTTCCTAAATTGGGGCAACCAATGCAGTATTCAATGAGTGGTAATAATTACATGCCACAACAAGCAAACTACACAAACAACAACGCGGTTCCTTACCAACCTGACCAGTCACAACAGATGTTCTATGGTGCGACAAATCAAAGTTTTCCTTCCCAGCAAAACTTCGGTGTGAAGTCTGAATTATCGTCACCGATCAGGCAGTTAGGGGAGTTTGGTAACACTCCAAGAGCAGGAAATAATAACGTGTTTAATCTTCCTCCTCCGTTACCTTCCACCACTGGAGCGGTATCTTCCGCCCCACAAGCCCATCATTCGCGGCTGAACTCCTATAATCATGGAATTCAAGATCAGTCTTACCCAAACTCCAGCAATGAGTCCAATCAAAATTCAAATCATATGTCAGCTTCACTCACTCAAAATACTTCAGATCTCGGTTTGAGCTTCACAAGTCCAAAGAAGATTACTCCTCTTGAGGCGTTCACTCCAGAAAGAGGAACAAAACCAAACTCTCACCGGCTTGGAGTCCCCAATGGTACTAACACGAACCAATCTTCCCCGGCGTTCTGGAACTTCGTTCAATTCAGTACCCCCAATGGTCCCTCGCCGATGAGGAAAAACAGCGATGAAACAAGTCAAGCGTCGCCAACTCTTGGTAGAAGAAAAGGGCCGAACGAAGACAAGGATGATTCGCCATTAAAGGACGGCAATGACGAGCCCAAAACCAAAGAGATCAGCATCTAAGGAGCTAATTGAGTACATAGAAAATCGTTCACTTCAACAAATGCATTATATTGAGTTAATGAGTAGTATATAGTATCAAAATGCCACTCTGCTTCTGATGTCGGCAATCTTTCGTTCGATATCACGAGGGGTTCTATCTAGCTCTGTGGCTATCTTGGTCTTTGTGCGGGGGTCAAGTTCAAAATAGTACTCAACAAAATCTCCATCTATGACATTTTTAACTGGATTGTAGTAGCCGCGGAACTTGAGTTGATCTTTTCCAAGAAGCTGACAATAAAGCCTTTTCTTATCGTGTTCCTCGAGGTTTGGGTCGAGAACTTTTCGTATAGAGTTCTCCAATGCTGTGAAGAAACTTACCTCCAGCTTCGAAATTAAAGGTTCAAAAAATCCCAAACTTCCACATAAACCGGTGTAGAAGATAGACTCCTTACCACCAGTGACAAGTGTTCCCTTGAAAAACAGCGTTGGGATATCTTGAAGAAAGAACTCACATAGGCCCTTCAGGCGATTTCCTGCACTATTAAGGTAGTGATCTTGATACTTCACCAAACTCCATTCTTGGTCGGCCTGCTTGGACAAAGTAAAAGGTATGCGATTCACGAAAACGTTCCCAAACTTATCACCACCAATTACAGTATCATGATCCAAACATTCTAATGCAGTGATATGGCGCTTCATAACGTCGTCGGCGAAGGAAACAAAAATGTTATCCAGGCTATCATATTTCAAAAAAGTGGTCGAGTTGCTACCATCGCCCACCACTATTCTTTGCTTGCCCTGGTGGGTAATCTGTACTATTTTAGTAAGGTAGTCAACTAATGTAGACGATTTTCGAAGGAGTTGTTTCTTGCCCAATTCATATAGGCGTAAATATTTGCCCATGCCGACGAGAAGTTTACCTTCAAAGGGAATCATCGCCGCAGGAGGATGGTCTACCTCTGTGTAATGCAACAATTCTAATTCTGAGCCATTGATGAGAAATGTAATTATTTTATACTTTGGGTTATTATTGAGTTGAAAAGTCAAATCTTTAGCTGTACCTACCATAAGGTACTTTTGGTTACCGAAATTCATACGGCACAATGAAAGCGGTTTTTGGTTGTCTTCAAGTTCAGTGCTGAAAGTTATCTTTTTGGACTCAAGATCAAGGATTTGCACACACGAAGCCCATGATTCATCCTTTCTCAGATAGCCAAAAGCACTGTAATAGTCTGAATCGACTTCTTCACCACTCTGATATGGCAGGACCACACCATATTCTGACTCAATAACAAAAGCGGTTTGGTCTTCAAGTATCATCTTGGTGGGAGAGTAACGAAGTCTGATGTCCTCTATCGCCAACTCATCCTCTATGCTCATTTCAGAATTATCTTCGTCTTCGCCAATTGTGAAGATAGTCAACTCGCTGGCAGAAGCTCCAACTATACCCTCGCCAATTTCCTCAGAGTAGAACGAAGTACCACATTTGATGTTAGCTCCCATTAACGGGGTAATTCTGGTCTTATTTTTGGATCTGTAGCATAACCATGGATAAGTGGATACAGCAAGAACGCCAACTTGTTGCAGTTGTCGAAGTGAAATAGCAGATAGTTTTACACTATCGGCTCCTAGATATTTGACTCTTGTGTCACTAAACTTTCCAGTAATGGACTCAAGAGTACTTCTGACATATAGTCCATTCTCAAGGCCGAGATGGGCAACGAGAGAAGTTTCGTTTGATATTATGACAGCAGATGTGCAATTAGCTGAGAGTGCCTGAAACGTCAACGTCTCTAGACAATTATGCTGCTGTAAAGAGATTACCTGAACTGTCTCGTCCGTACAGGCGACCAAAGCAAAGGGACTTTTCCGCTGTGACTTATTAACGAAGGAAGACGCTAATGCTAAGGCACAAATCTGTCCGCCTGACATCTCAATTCGTTCTTGATACTCAATGAGCTGGTCATCGGTAGGATCAATTTCAAAGTAGCAGAGTTCTCTGTTCGACAAACCAATCAACACTTGTTCCTGGTTTGTACTTGCGCTGATAATGGTGATACCAGCAGGAGGATACCAGTCGAAAGTTTTTTTGGTAATCTTTCCTTCGGTCTCAGTTTGTCGTATGTGCCTGATACCATTGGAATATATTTGGATGAGTGATTTAAGACCCACTTGCTGAACTCCAATTGTTGGTTGGTCTGTCACAAATGATGAGTCTTGGACCTCTTCTACTACCTCTCCAATTGCGAGAACGAGAGTTTTAGACGATGCTGACGATGAAATCACCATATATTCGTCGTTCTTGGACTCAGCTGACAACCGGGTGGTGAAGACAGATGTTGCAATCATTGGTAATGGAGACGAGACAAGAGTCGAGATCGGAATTCCATGGGTCTTGAGCTTTAAATGTGAGTGGCCCGTGATCATAGCTATCCTGGACTCTTTGCTTTCACTGGTCTTGACTAAAGCACCTCCAAAACATGGGTTTGATGAGTCGATGATTTGCACCAAGGCAAGATTTCTGAGCCCCCGAGGCTTAAACTCATGTTTCTTGTTACCATCAAAAACATCTTCAAGCGAAGAAAACTGGCTCGAGCTTATATATGAATCATTATCCCCAAGATCTTCAATTTGGTATAGCATTTTATCGTTATTCGTCACATTGGCAAAAAGATAGCCCTTTTTAAACACATTAATACTGGTACTAGGAGAGATTGTGTCAAAATACCCCACGCTGAGTTCAGTAACCTTTTCAGAATCATCATCGTAGTCTATTAGAACTCTGAAACAGTCGCCCAATTCATTATGCAATAAAATAAAGAAATTGTTCTTCTTCAATTTGTGTACCGCATAGCAGACTATTGGTACTGGAGATGAGCCTGCTCTCAGTGGAATCGGCAAGTATAATTGCTGGTCAATTGTAGGGTTATGATAAAAGATAAATGAGGAACCGGCAACAATAACTCCACCTATGGGAGTCGGCAATGGTACTAACGTAGTTGAAGAAGAGGGTATTTCTAGGGTATCTTTTCGTCTGGCGACGTAGTTTAGACCTTGTTCGAATTCGTAATACTGAAGGGTAAGGTTGGAAGATTGGGGATCGTATTTTAGGCTAGCATCATAATGAGCATAATTACACTCAATTGCAGCAAGCATAGGGTTTTCATAACCTGTATCCAAAGACACCATTTGTATGGTCAAGGTGTTTTTCGATACTGATTCTAGTGGCGACAGAAGTTCGAGTTTGTTGTTGTTGGTTTGAGCCTTGTACATCAACTTGTCACGCTCAATTGCACCTATGGTGATGGTTCTATCCTGGGGATCCACACAGAGGTACTCGCCGGGAGTAGTTCTATTCATTCCATTTTTTGAGTGTGGTTCCTGGACCACGGGGAAGAATTTAAGCTCATCTTTGTCGAACTCGAGTATTGATAATCGACCAGAATCACTTGTAATTACAAGTAGATCGAGATTTGATCCTCCTTTTCTTATACGATCGATGTTCTGGATCACTCCTATAACCTGCTGGTGGCATATTTGCTTGATCTTGCCCGATTCCAGGTGAAATTGCCATAGTTCGATGGAGGTGGACGTTGCAAGAACGAGTTCTTGAGATTTTTTATTGTCCAAAAACTGTCCCAAAATCGACTTGATAGCTGCTGTGGGCTTCGTTAGCGTTAGGTGGTATAGATGTAGCGAGTCGTCTTCTATTAGCATTGTGAATGGGGACTAGAATTGCAGTATGTATCGCAGCCTTAGTCGCACCGATGAGCTGTGTCCTGTATTTGGGCAGCGGGTCCTCTCCAAATTAGAGAAATCAAACTGGTTTGATATGGGTGCAAGGTAAGTTTATACGCAAATATCTTTTAAAGAAACCTGTCTGTATACTAACACCAGTTGCAAAGATCAGAAGCGTGCTCTTGCAATATGTCTTCAGAGGTCTCCGTGTGTTCTCATAGAACGTAACACTCCTCTGGATTGTTTAACAAAACCAGAATTGAAGAAGGATTTGCCTGAGTTGTGTGTGGCTAATCTTCAGGCGTTCCTAGAATGTAAAAATGGTTTTTTCGATATGCGGAAACGTATGAGAGGAAATGCTCCATTGTCTACGGGCAAATATGATGATACTTATGATAAATTGTCCAGTGGAAACTTTGATCCTCACGAGGAGATGAGAAAATTGGAGGTGATGAACCGTAATTTGACAAGAAAGGAGGAGAAATAGTGAAAAAAATGAAGGAAAATAGTGAAAAGGGAATTTTGAAGGAAAAATGAAGGAATTGATAAAGGCAGTTTCGAGCTTGGATCTACATGGATTACAGTTGATGTGAAGATTCCCAAGATTCCTACAATCGGTTTTTATTGCTTTCCCATTATTTCTATTGTCTTGTTGCTTTTTTAGTTCCGTCCCCTTTTCCGTCACTCAGTCTGGACCCACAATATTGTATATAGCTAGCACTGTGGCATGTGCGCAAAACGTGAATTTTTCAAAATTTACAATTATATACTATTTCAGTAAAATGACCAACGAAACGATAGAATGCGATTTGGAGTCGTACAGAACAGAAGAACTCGATTCTTTGCTCAAACAACTCCAGCCTAGAATTTTGGACTACATATCCAAAGCGGATCCGAGCCGGGACGAGTACCAAGAGGACTCACTTGGACGTTACCATAGTCCTCAATTTCTCAAAAAGGAGTTTACTGACGATGCCAAGTTGCAAAGTGGGATCAGGAAACACCCCCAGGAAGTTTTTGAGGTGATTGACAAAGTGCTTGAGTACTCTGTAAATACATGGAATCCTGGTTTTTTGGATAAATTATATGCATCTAATAATCCTATAGGAGTGGTTTCTGACATCATTTTGTCGGTCTTAAACACAAACTCACACGTATACACGGTTTCACCGGTATTGTCAGTGTTGGAAAATTATATTGGAAAAAAGTATGCTGGACTTTTCTTCAAAGACCACCAAGAAACTTGTGGAGGACTCACGTTTTCCGGCGGATCATGGTCTAATATCACGTCTCTCCAGATGGCCCGCGCCATGAAGTACCCTGACACGAAGATTGAAGGAAACAATGGAAGAAGATTTGCAATTTACTCGTCAAAGCACTGCCATTATTCGGTGGAAAAGGCAGCTATTTTGCTTGGATTGGGTTCGGGTTCACTTTTCAAAGTGGACATATTGGAAGATGGAACCATGGATGTGGCTAGTTTGAAGCAAGCCATCAAAAAGTCGAAACTGGAAGGTTACATTCCATTATATGTCAACGCGACAGCTGGAACCACGGTTTTTGGATCGTACGATCCGTTTGGGGAAATTGCAGCCGTTGCGAAGGAGCACAATTTGTGGTTCCATATCGACGGATCTTGGGGTGGAAACGTGATTTTTTCACCTACTCATAGTGCAAAGTTGAAGGGAAGCGAACTCGCAGACTCAATAACTGTCAACCCTCACAAGATGCTTGGGGTTCCTACCACTTGTTCGTTCTTATTGGTGCCTCATGTGGTGGATTTCCAGAACGCCATGTCTCTTTCTGCTCCATACTTGTTCCATGGAAGAGAGAATGAACTGGAAGAGAACTTTGACTTGGCAGATGGAACCATGGGTTGTGGTCGCAGAGCCGATTCGTTCAAGTTCTACATGGCGTGGATTTACTTTGGTCAGAACGGGTTTGCCAAGAGGGTTGACCATGCGTTCGACATAGCCAAAAGGTTCGTTGATTTAATCAGCGCTGATAAGCGGTTTGAACTAGTGTTGGGAAGCCCTGAAAATCCTCCTCCATGTCTCCAGGTATGCTTCTACTTCCGGCCTTCACACTGGACGAACGAGGACCATAGCGAAGTCACCAGGTACATTTCCCGGGAACTACACAAGCAAGGAAAGTATTTGGTGGATTTTTCACCCAATCCTCAACCAGGTCAAGAAAAAAAAGGGGAGTTTTTCAGAGTTGTATTCAACTCACCAATATTGACCGACAAGGTGGTGGCCGATTTGGTGAAGAGTATAGTTGAAATCGGACAGGATTATGGACAAAAAGAATAAAAATGGAGAGTAGAATGATGAAGTCAGGGACTAGAATAGAAAACCGAATATTCATGACATTGTATCTGTAATTTCTGCCTCATTTGTCAAACGGAATCATTGTTGCACTCGTTTACGAGGATCCCCATGGGGAGAATAGTTCGTTGCAATGCATGGTGATGCGGCGTGTATACTCCAAGCGAGCGTTGCATCGTAGGTAACGTTGCACCGGATATCTCCGGGAGTGCACACAAGCGGGCACAAGAGCGTATCCAAGTAATACCACAACGAAACCACACAAGAAACTTATTTACAAAAGCGGTAAGATGTAGTATGCAACAACACCATCTGATGAGATTCAGAGCTTATACACATTCGTTTGTTGTGTTTGTCGCTGATCGAAATTACTGATTGCAACATTCATGGTTACACGATGTAACAACTCATTTCGTCAACACGATATTTTCGCAACATCTCCATGATCCATCTATTTACAACGTGACGGCGTAGCTTGTCTTATCTGGCTCCTACCCAATTGCCTGCACACAGACAATGCAACACCCGGTGCACCTGATAAGCGGGGTCCCAAATGGCGTTTTGGAGGTTACATTGTACGGCTTGAGGTGCGGATCTCGGGGTGCGATTGGGACCATAATGATGGTAGATTTGTCAAAACAAGACGAAATTAAAAGTTGAGTGGCCAGAATGGACTATACTTTGTGTACTTCATCTTGACTTGTTTTCGGCTCATTTGGACCACTTTTCACCTACCCTCGTTCAAATGCTAGTGTTTCTGGTGTTCTTGCAAATGTAACCTGGCGTGCGGCTCGCGCTGTGCGCCAGATACTGAGAAGCTAGGGTATATAATATGAACATATCTGTTGACCAGATATATCAAGTTCACGCAAAGTACCAAGCAACATCTAGTGGCACTCAGCATCGTGGTTGAAACTTTATCAGTTGCTTTGGAACCAACATATTTGTTGTCTAATTTCACTTTGAATTAACCTTTGACGTCGAACGAAAATCATGGAAAAATCAGGAACAGATATCAACGTGAACAGCAGTCCCGATACCTACGGGCACGAGGAAACTCATTTGGAGCTCCAAAGACACTCCACAGAAGAAATATTATCGCTGGGAAAATGGTACGATAGGAAACTTGTCCCAGGACTTCCTCAATACTCGCATGCCATGATCCAAATTGTCATGCTTGCTTTTGTGGTGTTTATGACCCCAGGTATGTACAATGCGTTGACTGGTATTGGTGCTTCCATCTCTGACGTTACCACCAGTAATAATGCTACTGTTGCGTTGTACTCGACATTTGCCAGTATTGGGTTTTTCGGTGGAACCATCTGTAATATGATTGGTCCCAGAGCTTGTTTGATCTTTGGAGGTTTCGGATATGCTCTTTACTCTGGGTCTCTCTTGTGTTTCCAACATACTGAAAATAAGGGATTTGTGATTTTTTCAGGGGCATTTTTGGGTATTTGCGCTTCATGTCTTTGGGCTGCTCAAGGTACAATTATCATGTCTTACCCCACCGAAAACACCAAGGGAAGAGCCATTATGGTTTTCTGGATCATTTTCAATTTGGGTGCCGTGATTGGTTCGATTATTCCTCTTGCCAATAATATGAACAATAAGTCTTCAAGTGCTAACGATGGTACATTTATTGCTTTCATCATTTTGATGTGCTGTGGTTCCATCATTGCATGCTTTATGCTCCCCATGTCAAAGGTGTGGAAGGCCGATAATACTCGTGTTCTCACCCAGAAGCACCCTCACTGGAAAGATGAACTCATTCGTATGGCTAGACTCTTGAAGGACAAGCCATCAATTTTTTTCATGTTCCCCATGTTTTTCGCTTCCAACTGGTTTTACACCTACCAATTCAACGATTTCAACTTGGGAAGGTTTGACTTGAGAACTCGTTCTTTAAACTCGTTGCTTTACTGGCTTGCACAAATGGTTGGAGCCATCATTATTGGTACTGTATTGGATATGAACAGATTCAGAAGAGTCACTCGGTCAAGAATTGGATGGGGTATTTTGTTCATTACAGGTATGGCAATCTGGGGAGGAGGTCTTAAGTTCCAACAAGGATTCACCAGAGAAACTGCTGATCCAACTAAACCCAAATTGACTCCAATTGACTATAAAGATGGTTCCTATATTGGACCCATGTTCTTGTACATTTTCTACGGAATGTACGATGCCATGTTCCAAACCTTCATTTTCTGGTCGTTGGGAACCATGTCCAATAACCCCAAGACGGTGTCCTTGTATGCTGGGATTCTACAAGGGTATTCAGTCTGCGGCAGCTGCCATCGCATGGAGATTGGATGCTCTCCAGAAGCCATACATGGCCATGTTTGCCAGTTCATGGGGATTGGTCCATGGTTCATTGCTCATCGCTGCACCACTCCTCTTGTTCAGAGTCTCTGACCACACTACTGTTGAGGAAGATGGCTTGCAGGAGGTTGTCGCTGCTGATGAATTGAAGTCGGTCAAGTCGGTGGTTCACTCCACGGCGGTCTCGATGCACGAGGATGTTGTTTAATTCTACATGTAATCAGTATATTTAATCGAGATTCTATTTATAAAATGACTTCCTTTTCTCATACTCATTATTCTGTTCTCGTTCGTCTCACTCTCTTATGTTCTCACTCTCATTTTTCGCAACCGCACAAATCATTCTACATATACTACCGGTGATGACCATCACTTTCATACCGGGGGAAGTCAATAAAGGAACCAAACTCCAGTCTGCACGCACTATGGAAGTCTCATTATCTAGTAGCATATGGTCTGGGAAACAATTTGATCATCTCATCGACCTTGAAACCCGATCGGCGAAGTAAACTGGACCTGCTCCAACGACTCGATAACCTTCAAACGATATATTTACTGGGGGATTTGGGGTGTGTGGTCATTGACGGAACTACAGGGTACATTGCGGTTTCAGTAAAAAGCACAATTATCATTTTTAAACCAGAAAACGAGTTTCTGAGTCGTCCACGATGGACGCAAGGAACCACTATAATCAACGAGGACGACAATTCCAACGTCAATTGTATGGATTGGGCCACTATAGAGCTGGAACTTTGCGTGGGCACGGCAAAATCGATATCATTACATTATATTTTCGACAACTTTGGCGAAACTTGTCATCGAAGACGATGGTACTGTCCCCAGCCTAGCTCAGTTACCAAGGTTAAGATCACTGCCAATGCCAACAAGATCGTGTCTGTTAGCAACCACTACGACAACTTGCTTAAAGTGTGGTCGCGTGCCAATTATGGCGACGAAACGACACAATTCGATGTCTCGTATCTTCCTCATCCTCCAGGAACCTACGCCGTTGAAGTGCAATGGCGATACAAAATCCCTTCGAACTCAATAACCAAAGTCACCGACAAGTCAATGGCAAACATCAAAAACATACGAGACTATATTGACAACCTGTCAGATGATTGTGACACTTTATACACCATTACCAACGAAGGACGACTAACCGTGTGGGCTTCATACGAGTACAGTGACCACAGCCACATCAAAGCGTGGTCCCATATTGATTTGGGGGACTGCTTTGAGGATAAGAAACTTCTTGGCTCTATCATCATCGACAATTATCACCTTCAGCGAACCGTAGTTCCAGCGTTGAATGCTACTAAGGAAGAGTCGAACATTACTCGCTACCTCCAAAGCCAGGATCTCAAGACATTGGACCTACTATTAGCGATTGGAACGAAAGGGAACATTGTCATATTTGCAATGGTGAACGCTGGTCAAGATCCTCCAAACTCTATTCGTTTTGACCGAATAGATGCTATGGATATGAGATTGGACGACCATTGCTTCCCAACCTACTTAAATGTACCCAATGTGGAGCCTATCAACGTTGATACAATCCAATCCTTACAGTTCAGAATCAGCCAGAAAAACTTGGTTATTTCCAAAATTTGCACCACTGTTGAGGGAGATGTGAGTCCAAAGGTGGCTGTAATGATACACGATCGCTTCAATAACACCCTCAGATTACTAGAGCTTGACTTTGCAAGATTGCTCAGAGGTAACACAGGCGGCATCGGAGCCCGGCTTGTAGAGCGCTACCAAGGACATACCAAATCCATTCGAAAGTTGTTCAAGTCAAGCTTCAATAACGGGAAACCCGAGGTACTACTTTCTATTCTGAATTTCGCCGAACACAATTATATTTGGGAACCGTTGATACTCGAATCTCAACCTACCTGCCGCTTATCCATAACCAAAAGAACTCGACTTGGACTTGAAGAATGTCAAGCAAACGAGAAAATCAAAGGTGCTTGGAGTGCACTCATCGTCAACGACGTCAACGCTGAAACCGAGGATAGACGGCATTTAATTGTTGTATTTGAAAAGTGTGGTTTCGTTAGTGTTTGGAATTGTGTCAGTTGTAATGCTGACAGAGTAGCAACACTAGCAGTTAGATTCCCGATTTCACAAGACGACAAAACCAAAAAAAGTGAGCCATTTTCTGTGCTTCTGTTCAAACTTCCTGATACAGAGAAGGGAGAAAAGAGGTTTGGTGTCATCGCCATATTTGACACTTCAGAAACTCTTGCATGGACATTAAATACCGATCCAGTGGAAATGGAGAAAGTTGAAATTGACAGGTTTCCTAAGGAGGACTTACACTTGGTAGCAAGCATAGACTCTGATTACCTTGATATGAATGAAAGCTTGGTTTCTGCAATTGATACTGGGGGAAGATTGCTGATATACGGACTCGATTTAAAGGACATAGCCAGCAAGAAGCTAGGCTGGACCGAGACTGCAATGGTTCATACGAACATTGAAAAAGCTGGTAAAATACATGGAGCCGCTAGAGTCAGCCGGTTTGCAGTCATCGATAGCACAGGCACGCAATTGAGTATTTGGGATACCAAGAATGGTGTTTTAGAATACGAAGAATCTTTTGAGGATGAAGTGAGAGATCTCGATTGGACATATGTGGGGTTCAACGAAGGTGCAAATAACCTTCAGCATGATGCGAGAAGTTCTTCCGTACCAAACGCCATTTTGTCTGTGGGTTTCAGAAGACATGTTCTTTTGTATACTCAGCTCCGTTACGACTACACCAACAAAATCCCTCCTTTTGCAGTGTTGAAAAAGATAGACATCTCAGACTTTACTACTCATGAAATAGGCGATCTGATCTGGCTTGCAAACGGGTACTTGGTAATAGCGAGCGGAAACCAGTTTTTCATTGACGACAAATACGTTGACTTGGGGTCGTCGGAAAGTTTCGTTGACCAGACATTGAGACAATTAATGGTGGGATATATTGGCAACGAAGATGTTGGCAAAAGAGCCAATTCTTTTCGGCTTGACATCGATCACTTGGTCAAGATTTTGAATGGACCACTTCCACTCTACCACCCACAATTTCTCATTCAGAGTTTGTTCTTCTTACACACCTCTCTCGTCAAGAGTATCTTGTTTCAATTATTCAAAATTCTACGAGTTGGCAAGATGATTGAATGGGATTTGGGTCTCAGCTTAGACGAAGTAATTGTCAGTGAACACCCATCCCGAAGAGAAAGCCGAGCAGCTACACCTGATGTCCATGAATTGTTCAATGGTCAAGACAATTCTACGAATGGCGACCTCGATGTGTTTAGTGAGTTCAATGATCAAGTTGCACATCTTCTCGTTGAAAGACTCTCCAAGTCTTCACTTCCACTTTTAACTCGTCACCAGCAAATCACGCTTATATCCGTGATTAACATCGTTCGTGAACTACAAGTTTACCACGAATCACTTGATGATAATGGTTTAAGATTTTTCATTGGATTCAAGCTTTTCCAAACCTCATCAAAGCAAAGTCGATTGACTATGAGAGACATTAATTGGGCCCTTCATAGTGACAATAAAGAGGTGATTCTCACTATGATTCATAACCATTACAAGAACAGACTACGCTGGGAGCATATTACGCAAACCGGTATACCATATTGGTTGGAAACGTCCCGACTTTCCAGTGTTTTGGAGTCCTGTGCTAGAAATGAGTTTGGAGATTCTAGGGACCCCTCCGGCCGCATCACCTTGTTTTATTTGGCCATTCGAAAGAAACATGTTTTAACTGGATTATGGCGAACCGTCAGCCATCCAGAAAAGCAAAAGATGTTAGCTTTCATGAACAACAACTTTTCGGAAGATAGATGGCGGAAAGCAGCATTGAAGAATGCATTTGTACTTTTGGGAAAACATCGTTACGTCGATGCTGCTTCGTTTTTCTTGCTTGGAGATTCTGTCAAAGACGCTTGCCAGACGATAGCTTTCAAATTGAGAGATGTTCCATTGGCTATTGCAATCGCCAAGGTTTATACAAGCAAAGATTCAGTCAATTCTGATGAGCCTGTAAGTGATGCAGAACGATACATTATTGAAGATTTTGTGGTTCCTGAAGCTGTGCAAACAGGCAACCGATGGTTGAGTAGCTGGACGTTTTGGGAGCTAAACGAGAAGGAGCTTGCAATCCAGGCGCTTGTAAAACCACCAATTGCCATTTTTAAAGAGAATGGCCAATTATTCTCTGACCGATGCTACAAATTCCATATTGAAGGAAGCGAACTAACTTCCCAGAGCAAAAGTTATCTTCAAGACGATCCTGTTTTGGGATTGTTGTTTGATAGCTTGCGCCAAAAGAGTGTACGGTATTTACGAGGCTACTTGATGGTGCCTTTAAATGAGGAATTTGATTTCACTGTGAAAATTTGCAGCCTTTATACTCGAATGGGGTGCGACTACCTTGCGATACTACTCGTTCGATTATGGACATTTATCGAATACGACGAGCATAAGGGAATCATGAAGAAAACCAAGGCAGAAAAATCTACAAACCAGTTAGAAAATGGAAAAGGAACAATAAGATCGATGTTACAATCGTTTGAAGACTCGGGGCGGAACGATGCAAAAGCACAGCCTCCACCCCCGCCCACAGCTTTTGAGGAGCCCGATATGAGCGCGTTTGATTTTGGATTTTAAATATGTGTAATGATAGTACCATTTACATCGAGGCTATGCTGCCAAGTTGCCAAGGTCCAATTACCATCTTGGCACATTTGGGCGCAGTGCAGGAAAAAAAAATTAAACTTCATAGGTCAAACCCTACCCGGGACTCGAACCCGGAGTCTTCCACTTAGGAGGCGGATGCCTTAACCGTTTGGCCAGCAGGGCATTTTCCCAGAGAAAGCGCCGGGTACCGGATATGTAGCTGTCATCAAGTGGTGGCTTTGGCTTGATGGCTTTGAAGGGTACGTCCCTGACATGTCTATGCATTGATACGTTAAAGTGTTTTGTTTCATATTCTGGTTGTCATCGATCTCGATCACGAACAATTAAGATTTGAAACAATACGGCTCCGCCTGCCAAAAGTGTCATTTTCGGTGTGCCAAGAGGTTTTCTGCGAAGCGGAATTGCGACGCAAGTATCGGAAAACTGAGACTGGGGGCCGCGTGTCAGACGGCATCGCACCGCGACAACTACACTAGACTAGACTAGACTAGACTACAGACTACAAACTACAGACTACAGACTACAACTGTAAAACAATTATTAGACCATCTTCTACAATGACTATATTCTTCTTCATTTTCTCTTCCGCGACTCCCGATCCACAACCTTAATCGTCCTCATCACCGCTGCCACATGCGGAAATTACATACATATTGGCGCTCGCGAAACCCTGAGGCATGGCTGCCAGTGAAGGTTGCGGCACGCAACCCAAAAATTAGCCTTCATGCAAAACTCGACTCCTTGGCACGCCCCCATGTTGGGTGGTAACGCAGCCTGAAATCGCTGCGGAAACCAAAGAATTGTCACTCTCCGAACCACTGGGCACTGCTAAAGGTCATGGAGAACACCGAAACCGCAACCAGACACCCGGCATTTTCGCATTTTCGTCGGTTGCGGCGCGTTGCTTTAGTCTCGATAATGTTGCTGACATCAGCATCAGCACAGCCTCTTTGCGAGGCACCTAGTTGCAATCTTATCATATAATAAGTGGAAGGGAGCATCAATTCTACCTCTGCACCTTTGTAAACAATAAGTTTACACTTTCTCGTTACCAAAATCCAAATAGGTGGCTATATTATTTGTTAAGTGTTGATACTTGACATCGAATCATTTGCTTTAAGCAAAGCCTGAAAATTTCCAAAGGCTTAGGGCCGTGCGAGGTTGTTGCAACCTGGCTTATAGTTGGCTTATTGCAACCTTCAACTAAACAGAATGGCTCCACAGAATCCAATAGAAAGGGCGCAAACAGCGTCCAAACATTTACAACTACCCGGATCTACCTCGGATAATGAAGACAATATCAGTGTTTCATCAGCCACACCTCTCACAGATAATTCAGGATTAACTCCAGAAGTGTTAACGGAACTTCACGATCCCAAATCGCTTCGCAAATTGCATGAACTTGGTGGGATCAAACTGTTACTGTATGGTCTTGAGACTAATTTGCTGAGTGGAATCGATACCCATAGAGATCTTAAACATAGAGAAGAATTGTTCGGAGAAAATAGAATACCGGTGAAAGCCCAGAAAAACTTCTTTCGTCTATGTTACGATGCCATGAAAGACAAGGTGTTGATCATGTTGACTGTGGCTGCGGTTATATCCTTAGCATTGGGCTTATATGAGACCTTTGGTGAAGGTCCTTTGAGGGACGATGAGGGCAAAGTTTTGCCCAAGGTGGACTGGGTGGAAGGCGTGGCCATTATTACTGCCGTTGTAATTGTGGTGGTGGTTGGTGCAGCCAATGATTATCAAAAAGAACGACAGTTTGCTCGTTTGAATGCCAAGAAAGAAGACCGCGAGTTGATCGTGGTAAGAGACGGAGCCCAGAAAATGATCTCCATTTACGACCTTTTGGTCGGTGATATCATCAACTTGCAAACAGGTGATGTTGTTCCTGCTGATGCCATCTTGATACTGGGAGACGTTGAATGTGACGAATCTGCTCTCACTGGTGAATCTCATACCATTAAGAAGAAACCCGCTGGCGAGGCTATGGATTTCTATGAGGCACAGCTTCCAACAGATGAAGATTTGGGCTCGTCTACCATCAAGTTCAAGGACCCTTATCTTATTTCTGGTGCAAAGGTGCTCGAAGGTTTGGGATATGGAATGGTCACTGCAGTTGGCCCCAATTCCATTCATGGAAGAACAATGATGAGTCTTCACACCGACGCAGAAACAACCCCCATGCAAGTTAGACTCGACAACCTTGCCGAGGGAATCTCCAAGTACGGTTTTTTGGCCGCATTGGTCCTTTTCATCGTTTTGTTCATCCGCTATTGTGTCAATATTGCTCCAGGAGGAAAATTCAACGATATTCCTGGTCCGCAAAAGGGAAAGAAGTTCTTGGACATTTTGATTACTGCTATAACAATTATTGTCGTTGCGGTTCCCGAAGGTTTGCCATTGGCAGTGACTTTAGCGTTGGCTTTCGCCACTACTAGAATGGCTCAGAACGGTAATTTGGTCCGTGTGTTGAAGTCATGTGAGACCATGGGTGGTGCTACCGCTGTGTGCTCTGACAAAACCGGAACTTTGACTGAAAATCGTATGAGAGTCGTGAGAGCATATTTTGGACTGTCCGAGTTTGACGATACTTCTGGTGGCCATGGTCCATTGTCTTCAGAAGTGGTGAATGAACTTTCAGAAGAACTTAAGGTCTTTCTTTGTACCAACATCACTTTAAATTCCACTGCATTTGAGAACACCGACTACGACGAGAAGAAAGCTCTTATGGCAAGACAAAAACCACAGAGAAAGTCATTTATCCGCCAATTGATGCAAAACCCCGGAAAGAAACAACAAGAACGACAGGTTGAGCTTGGAGTGGTAACCGAACCTTATTTGGGAAACAAGACGGAATCTGCCTTGTTGATCCTTGCTAACAAAGTTTTCAATCAGTTTGCAACAGACAACTTGGAGACCCAGCGGAGCGCCAACCACGACAAGATAGTACAGATCATCCAGTTTGAAAGTTCGAGAAAATGGGCTGGAATAGTAATGAAGATAGACAATGGGTTCCGTCTTTACGCTAAGGGAGCGGCTGAAATTGTTTTCAAGAATTGTGGGTACCTAACCAATGTCGATGGTACTACGGTGTCCATGGATCGGTCACAGAGAGACGACGCTTTCAGCAAGATTGATGAGTATGCCAATGATGCTTTGAGAGCCATTGCACTTGCTCACCGCGACTTCATTGGAATTTCCAACTGGCCTCCACCAGAACTTTTAGAGGAAAACTCCAAACAAGCCGACCCTAAGAAACTTCTTGCTGTAGGATCCACTATTCCAGAAGACCAAAGACACTTGGTTTTGGATGGAATTGCAGGTATTCAAGATCCGTTGAAAGACGGTGTGGCACAAGCAGTTCTTCAGTGTAAGGAAGCTGGTGTCACTGTTAGAATGGTTACCGGAGACAACTTGAATACTGCAAAATCCATCTCCAGAGCATGCCATATTCTTACTCCTGATGATCTTTCGAATGACTACGCATACATGGAAGGACCAACCTTCCGCAAGTTGACGGATGCGGAAAGAACGCGGATTGCGCCTCGTTTGAAAGTATTGGCGAGATCTTCTCCAGAAGATAAACGGGTTCTTGTGGAAACATTGAAGAAAGCAGGAGAGGTTGTTGCTGTCACGGGTGACGGTACAAACGATGCTCCTGCCTTAAAGTTGGCAGACGTGGGATTTTCTATGGGAATTGCTGGTACTGAAGTGGCCAGAGAAGCCTCTGATATTATCTTGATGACAGACGATTTCACCGATATTGTCCAGGCCATCAAATGGGGAAGAACTGTTTCGACTTCGATCAAGAAATTCATCCAGTTTCAGTTGACCGTCAATATTACTGCCTGTATCTTGACGTTTGTGTCCGCTGTGGCATCTTCCAATGGCCAGTCGGTGTTGACTGCTGTGCAGTTGTTGTGGGTGAATCTTATCATGGACACTTTAGCGGCGTTGGCGTTGGCGACCGATAAGCCAGACGACTCGTTTTTGAAGAAAAAGCCTGCTGGTCGTACTGCTCCTTTGATTTCGGTTTCGATGTGGAAGATGATACTTGGACAGTCAGTCACTCAGTTGGTTATCACGTTCATTCTTCATTTCTGTGGCAGAAGATTTTTCCATGGCAATAATCACATCGACAACCATCAGAACAAGCAATTGGACGCCATGACTTTTAACACATTTGTGTGGTTGCAGTTCTGGAAATTGGTCGTCACGAGAAAGTTGGACGAAGCAGATGGCATTCGAAAGGTTCGGGACAGACTCACGGCCAACAACTTGAACTTTTTTCAACACTTGTTCCGCAATTGGTACTTTTTGGGAATTGCTCTTCTCATCGGCGCAATGCAAGTATTGATTATGTTCGTCGGTGGTGCTGCATTCAGCGTTGTTAGACAGACCCCTGGTCAATGGGCTACTGCAATCATCTGTGGATTTATATCGATTCCCGTCGGATTGGTCATAAGAATAATCCCTGATCACTGGGTGGTGGCCATTTTCCCAACCAGAGCCTTCAAGATCTTTATTTATTACGCTGGGTTTCTGTTTTTGAAACGTAAGAAGAAGGAGGATCTTGAGAAAGCTGAACACGATGACCTTAATGACACTAAGATGTCGGACTTGTCCGCACAATCATGAGCGAGAATTAATTAGCATTTGTATTATATTAGACACTAAAATTTACTTGGTTTTAGAATTGAGCATCTAGTTCATTTCTGGGTAGTTTTGTCTTTCACCGGAGAGCTTCCCCACAAAATCTTTATATATAGGGTAGAAGCGATGCATGTTGTGGAATACTGGTAGGAGTTGGATCAAATCTTCTATGTTCTGCTTCAAGGATTCAGTGCGTGTAGCGGGATTGGATAATTGGGCTGTGATTGTGGTGTGGAGAAGTGAAAGAGCCTTGGCAAAATCAGTGACAGTTATGGTGGACACCTGGTCGGCTCTATCGCGAGTAACAACGTCAATTTTCTCGAAAATCGAGAGCACCAGAAGGAGGTTACTACGACACTCCTTGAGTTTGATCAAGCTCTGGATCTTCTCGTGATCTGCATCCGAAGCAGATTCCAATTGCGTATTCACCACTTCGACGTCTGCCTTGAGTGCGATAACGGCATTTGAAACCGAATTTATGTAGTATTGGAGGCGTGATATTTGGTCGTAGGAGTCGTTTGTGTCGTGAGAAACCAATGCTGACGATGATTTCTTCAAGGTTTCAGTTTTTTCTATGACTTCTCGTGATAGTTGGCCGGTATAGTAGTCTAGATGGGCCACCAAATTGGAGCATTTATTGTTGATTTCCAGTAGACTTTTCTTTGAATAAGGGTCTTTTTGTGCCATGGACAGCACTAGAGCGTCGACGTAGGACGCAGGATCAAAGTCCTGGTCGTGGAACATTGCAAACGTGGACATGGTGATAAGAAGAAGCTCGCGAAATATTCAAAGTTCGCGATTTTAGATTTGAAAGAAAGATGCAATTCATAACTGTGCAAGACACCTTTGTAGATGTCATTCAAGATGTCGAAGACGGCACAGTGGAGCAGGAAAGCTTTTGGGTATCTCGTAGAACCTCAGAGGAATCAGAACAGGAATTATTCTACATAAATGTGGCAAAAGAGGACAACCAGGTAAAGTTCACCAACCTGGAAGGAGTTGTATTTATTCAATTTTCACTGAAAAATCGCCGAAGGTTCAAGTTGAAGATCGGAGACGATAGTTATGTCCTACAGGCTGCGGAGTCGTGGCACACTTTCGATTCTGTGATGTCTCTTGCATCCACAAGCAACAAGCTCATCATGGGAACTATCCAAGGAACATATATAGTTTATGATTTGAAGGAGAAAAAGATTGTGAAGGAGGTTAAGGGTGCCCATGCGGCTAATATAGAGCATATTCGAGTTTTCCCGTCGCAGCAGGTGATTTTGACAGTGGGATTGGATCTCCAGATGAAAATATGGCTGCTTGAAAACGACTCACAAATTCCTGCTAAAGTTTTGAAGGGACATACTCTGGGAATTACGTCAATTGAGTTCATAGGTAACGGCCGCAACTACTTGACGGGGTCCCTTGATGGAGCGGTCAATTTATGGGAGTGTGGATCGGGCTCTTTAGTGTACTCGTTTCGTCGCATTGATAATTTGCAAGACCCTGTCAATTGCATAGCCACCGTCGAGCTCCCCAAGCCCTGGAGCATCAAAGAGCCTCTCACAGACAAGGAGTTCGACACCGTTGGCCGGGAATTGTATGTTGGGTACGAAAGTGGCATTATTCAGAGTTTCGATGTGGGGTACCATTCGCAGCTTCGCAAGCGACTAGTAGGGTTTGAAGGTGTAGCAGTCACCTCGATGGTGATTTCTGGCAAGTATATTATTGCTGGATACGGGAATGGTCACATTCTAGTTTGGGAGCAAGAAACTAAGAAAATTGACGTTTCTTTGTCACCCCACAGAATTGCTCATCTCACCGTTTTAAATGAAAGCGAGCATCAGCTCCAAGTATTGGTGACGAATGGGGCCGATTTGATCCTAAAAGTGAACATTGACGTCGAGAATGGCACTCACTCCATAACCTACATGGTGGGTGTGCCTGAGCTTTTCACCGCTACAAGCTTCTCCTATAACGGTGCCCATCTCTTCGTCTCTGACAAATCCGGGGTAGCGGTTTTTGGGATGGCTGAGACTTAGATCTACTGGTTCTGATGATGTCATATCTTATTTATAAACACTTACAACTTGGATCTTGGGTCGAGTTGCTTGAACACACCCTCGATGGCAGTGGCCTTCATCATGTTACCCTTGATCTTCAACTTTCCGTTCATGAACAACTTTTGACCGTTGGCAGTACCCTCGGCCAACTTGAGGAAGTCACCATCCTTCAAGATCAATTGGACATCACTCTTTGGCACAGAGTCAACCTTCTTGACGGAACCTTCCTTTTTCAAGTCCAAAAGCCAGCTTTGGTCCTTGCCTTCCTTGTTTTTCAACGAGATGACCAAAACGCACTTGGCACCAGCAATGGCCTTTTTCTTGAGACTTTCGTCTTTCAAAGCTTCATTCAAAAGCTCGAAGATGGGGGAACACTCGAATCCTTCAGCGGTGACGTCAGACATAATAAATACTAATTATGAATCTTATGCGACTTCAGCAACCTTTATACCCCAGGATAGTCCGGCGCACAGAGCCATGTGAAAATACTACCCGCGGTCAAAGAGAGGGGTGACCTGCACACGAACCGCAATGCTGCAGTGGGGTTTGGCGGGCATGTGGAGCGAGGGACGAGGTGAGATTGGAATATGGGGTAGAATGACAAAAATTGCAAAATTGAATTTTTGAATCAGAAGCTAAGATGGTATCTACTCCAACAAAACATCGACATCTTTGCCAACATCGGTTATCGCCGCACATCCGTAAACCAGACCCGCGACTCGCATCTCGCAAAATTACCCCGAACGGAAGGAAGCCTATTCGCACAAGATTACTTCGCACTCGGCTGGGGATTTCACGTCACATGAGCGAACTTCACCGACGTTTCCAGCCGTTGTTCCTGCATTTTGCACACTAGTCCGAGGACATCAAAATGGGGTCAACATGCGCAGACTCGAATGTGGCCCAAAATGGTGCTTGGCCGAGGCTTTCACAACTTTCATCGGCTACCTACTTTGACAGGTGAATGCGGTTTCCCCATATTCAAATCGACGCGCCTTACCTGCAGGACATCTCATCGCACAAATTGAGATTCAAGATGTGGAACGAGGGTATGTCGTTTTCGTCACAAAGTTCCAAGTCGCTGGCGGAGTCGACGCTACAAAAGTTCCTTCTGGGGATAGTGCCCGTCGAGGCGGTGCAAGCTGGAAAAGCACGCTCCCAATCAAAAGCTCAGTCCGTGAATAATCAACTAAAGACCAGAGCACTTTCGGCCGATGAAGTCAGAAGGCTCCAAAAGAAGGCCAAGTTGAAGCAACAACGCAAATTGAAGAAACAGCAGGAAGAAGCCAAGAAGGTCAATAAGTTGGCTAAGCATCAGATCATCAAATCGCATAAAGAGAATAATGAATTAACGGTAGAGGAAGAAAAGTACTTGAACAAGATCGTTAAGCGGAACGCAAATTCACTTTCACGTCTTTCGGAAATCGAAGACTACGAACTCAAATCCGAGCTCGAATCTCTACAAGAAGAAATCTTGGCAGCACAACGAAAATCCAACAAGAAAACAAAGCAAAAACTGAAGAAGGACTTCAATGAAAAATTGAAACGTGGAAAAATATCGTATCCTGGTTTGACACCGGGATTGGCTCCGGTTGGCTTGGACGACGACGACGAAGACAGTGATTAGCACAATTGCATATAGTTACATTTTAGGGTTGCAATATCTATATCTATTAACCTTTATCTGCCTAGCTCGTAAAGAACTTGCCTTAAGTCGCAACAGTATTTACGCACCAGCCGCTTTTTATCGTCCAAGGCTGGCTCGAGCTTTTTGATCGTTCCCTTTTGATATGGAACGGTGTATTCCAACTCAAGGTTTTGGAAAATTTTTAACAAACATACCAATGCTTCACATCGAACGTTTTCAGCATTTACTAATCTCTTTCCAGCAACAATCTTCTGAACGACAAGAGCTATTAATCTCTCGATAATGGTGTTGAGATGAGGTTTCACCAATTCGGGTGCTTCGTCTATAAGAATCTTCAAAGTTTTGAGAGCGGAACCGACAATCACAGGATTATTAATGGGTAAACTGTTTGTCACCATCGAAGAAAGTTCATCCAAGTGGCCCTTCAACAAAGAAGACAGAACATTTTCAACCAAGATTGACAATGAAACGAGGTAGACTTCATCTTTGGTGTTCTGGTAACCTTCCATTAGCAATGGAAGCAATGTGTCGAATAATCTTTGTTTGTACAACAAACGGACGTTTGTAGGAGTCACCCCAGAGCCAAGCTTCACTTGCTTCTTTGATGTACTCGATATCGTGAAGATGGGAAGATCACACACAAGAATTCCCAAGCATCTCGATGTCAATTGTTGAACCTCATTATTGGCATTTGACAAAAGACTCACAAGTTTTTGTGTGAGTTCCATACCCTTCTGGTCTAACTTCATCACAAGCCCTTTTGTAATCCAAACGAGGACTTCGAATTTTTGAACCTTGTTCAAAGGTAACTTTCCAGTCTCAGTGGAAATATCGTCGTATGTTGGTTGAAGGTAGGGGTCAAACAAGGTAGCATCCTTTACCAACTTGTTGGACAAAATTGCCAACATTTGCAAGTAACATAAACGAGTATACCCATTGTCTATTTCGGAATCTTGGCATCGACAAGTGATGTCGTTGATCAACTCAGATACCACTATTGGTGAAGCAGCTTCTTCGAACGATACAGATTTATCGACATTTGCTATAATCTGGTTGAAAAGACCAACCAACGGAGAACTAGAGACTGAAATCTGAGCAGCTGGAAGTTGGAAGCTGTTTTGCGGAAGTAAGAATAATGTAGTTAATTCATTCAATGAAGTTTGGTGCTTGCTTTTATCGAGAAATCTGACAATTACTCCCACCAAATTGCCAGCTGCCTCCACAGCAGCGACATCGGGTTGCTGATTCTGTGACCATAAGTCGAAGAAACTTCTGAGGAAGCGTGGAACAAAATTTTTATACCACGAATTTGTCAGAAACTGGAAAATCGCTTGCGTATTCATTATCGATTCCAGCAATGTCTGGCAGATTTCCTTGAAAGCATCGGCCTTTGTTTCAATTGAGATGCTCAGTTGTAAGAAATGTGTGATCTTATTTAAAAGGCGGATTGAAACCACCTCCAAGAATTGGTGGTGTATTGACAAGCTCTTGATGACCCCAAGTGCTTTGCCAATAGCATTGGAACTAGCCTCGGGAACAATTAGGTCCATCAAAAATGGTAGCAAGGTTTCCGTAACCACAGTTTTCTTTGGTGCGTTTGCTGGGGTAGTATCCTCCACAACGCTTACGGATCCTTTAATAATCTCCTTCACCACAATATCTTCATCCCAAGAATCATGGTTTTCTCTTTCTAACTGAGACAATATATCTTTGAAGTAACCAAATATTAACGTTACCTCTTGAACCGTCAATAAGCCAGGTAATTGTATTAATGCTATCAATTGTTGAACAATTTTGCACTTTAAAGTCTTTTCGATATTGGAGGTTGTCTGTAGTAATTGACCGAGGAATAAGAGCAAATGGTCTTTGTAAGCTAAAAGCTTGTTGTTCTCCATGAACTCTTCTGATACACCGGCTGAAGTCAAGAGTCTAAATGAGATCAAGACAAATCCAAGGCAGTCTATCAATTCACGTTGCTTGGAAACATTCAAGATTGCCAGTTCGTTGATATCCATTTCTACATCCGGTTGGCGCTCGTCACCTCCAATGTACTTGCCCCATATTTCTGGAGAGAATTGGAAGCCAACTATGACAGAAAACAGTTCAGGCGACTCAGCACCAAGAAGTGCTAAAATGATGACAGCTTGCTTGAATGACTTGCTTACAGTAGCCACAGACTCCTTCAAGTCAGCAGTAACAGACTTTAAGAACTTGTTGGTATAATTGAAATCATGCTCGCCATTTTCAACGTGCTTATGCTGGGATACATCTTGTTTGATGATTTGTCTCTGGAGTTCTCTGATAACCGCCAATGTCTGGATGAGGACTTTGCTATCGTCCGTGTCGTCGATAAGCTCGTATCCTTCAGGTATAATTTCGGTAGCAGTGGATTGGAAGATTGAAACGTCATTATGTAGAATTTCAAACTTTAATGCGCTCCAGATACTCAACCAGTGAGCCAAAACGACATCAGACTGGTAGTTGGCAACGCACAAGTAAAGGGTTCTTAGCACATCATTGCGCACTACTGGGTTTGTCGACGTCAACTTTTCGAGCAAGCCACTGAAAGCGTCACTTGCGAAAAGAGACTGAGATGCAATTGTGGATTCCAAAGAGCCCTTCAAATCCTCGGCTTTGATTTTGTACGGATCATTAGGTGGCGGGGTGAATGTTATGGGGAAGTAGCAGAAGCAGACGTCAAAGAGATCGTTTATGAGCTGTTTGTGAGTGGTTGGATCAAAGTCAAACATGGTGTTCAACTTTGTATTGATAGCAAACGAGATGAGAAGATTCCGGGGATCCTTCTCACCACTGGCAATGTGAATGAACGCTTCGACAATCTTTTGGGCAATTTCCGTCTGGTGGGTGTGAATATAAGGGTAATGTGTCTCGAGTGCAGTTTGAATGAGATTGAACGAGTGGTACCTGACTTTGGCAAGGTGCTTTCTTGGATCGTACTTTGTAGACAAAGCAGCTATTACCTTTTCTAGGTTTCCGTTTACGCTGGGCTTGAACGAGCTCAACTTGATAATGGTAATTAGTGCTCTCAAGACATATAACACACAAGTAGTGTCATCGAGTTTGGCGATGAGGAAATCAATGAGCACCGAAACATCCTGTTTCGAGATCACCGCCGGATCCACTTCCTCCAACGTGGTGGCAAGGCACTCTAGTGCTTTAGAACGAGCAAGCTCCGACTCAGACGTCAATATGGGCCCCAAACCTTGAATAAATTGAAGCAAAGTCGATGATCTCAGCGACAATATCGATGCCAAAGAACGACTAAAAGGTCTCCCGTCTTCCTCATCTGTTGATGCAATATACTGGGATATCGTCGTCGAAAGCTGAGTACTTTGACTCATTTTAGCCTCTTTGAGTGCGATTTTGTACAGACTAAATTGGTTAACCACTTGGTTTCTCAGCGTCTCCGACGTGCGCGCACGGTGCAGGACCAACAATAGATCGAGAGACCGAACTTGTTTAGTAACGGAATTATACACGAAGGAGATCTAGAGTGTGAATCTTGGATTGACGTCAAATCGGGTAATTTTCTCAAAAAGTAACCGTTAAAGTCTCCTAATTTAAGTTTGAAACCTTCGATAGTGGCGCAAAGCGCTTATAAACAAACAATAGAATCTCAAACAAAAGCCAAGAAAGTCATCCCACTCTTGATTGACGATACTAAACCGAGAAAAAGGACAGATTTTGCTATTTACATGCTAAAGATGGCCGAAACTGACAGAGACGATATTCTTCATACCAAATCAGGTCAAGAAGGCCAGCTTCTTCCATCCCAATTTGATCTAGACGGCCAACCTGGAGACTATCCCACTTTGCAAAGACACCAAGTCGTGGACTTGGGCTCGAATTTGTACTCTGATAGGTCCTCTTATGTGGAAAATCCAATACAGGCCGGAACTGTGGAGATATCCAACGATGAAAGTCCCCGTAAGATTCAAATTCCATCGCCTGCACGCCAGTTTTCTCTTCAAGAGGCCCCAGTTATAGATAGGGGTTTGGGAATCCAGTCGATCGACTACGGCGAAGAAGAAAACGACGGCTTCGATATGCATGTAACCTCACCATTTTCAATTACCAAAAATAGTCTTCCTTTACAATCACCTCATAGTGTGATGGGAAATCATGAACCTTCACCACAGCTTCCACCTCCAGCATCGTCCAACAGCTTGAAACACATTGCAAATGATGAAGTTGCCACGTTACGCAAGAATTTGGTGACTGAAACCAAGACTCCGGCTGAGTACACTTTGCATATCATATTCACCCAGTTTGTTCGCCATGCCGAGCGAAAACTCAACATGTGTCTCGAGTTCCCTGAAAATGCCGAGCATCCCATCATAGATATACTCGGTGAAGGGGCCGATCCGCAGTTCGATAAGATTATCGCCAACTTGGGCTACATTGCCAGAAGGAAACCCAAGGCCAGTCATTGATAGTGTAATGTTCTGGCGGAAAATCAAAGAACGAAGTGGCAGCCTTGGCAGCTAATGAAGTAGGACGTCTTGTAAATGAGCAATCCACCAAGGATCCGCAACAAATGGCTCAAAACAGTACCGAACAACCGAAACCAAGGGCTAAAAGAAGCTTGAGTTTGATGAAATCCAAGAGCATCTACAGAATGACTGGTGCACACCGCCGCAACCAGTCATCTTCGTCGATGCCTCCTGCTCCACTGAAGACCTCCGAAGAATTGACTAGAGTTCTGCTCGATAAAAAACGAGATAGCTTGGAAGAGAGTATTTCTCTGACTCGAGAAACTGCCATTCAGGCCAGCCGTAAATCGCTTGCGCTGATATTTATTCTTTGCAGAGTACTCATAGAAGTGGTGAAGCAAACGTCTTTCGATAACGATGATTTGGGTGACAAATTGGAAGAGATTGTGTACACACAGTTGAAGTCGACTGATCCAGTTGCAACGAGTCAGTCTCTCGTCAGGTCGGCAAATTGGAACCTTTTCTCAGAGCTATTGGGAATAATGTCTGAAAAACGTTTTATGAGCGTTAGTGACAGGTTTATTGCTGACTTGGAGACTATTCCCCTGGTGGTCAATCAAGAAGACGAACCAAGGCTCCATCTTTTGATCCATGGCATGCGTTACCTCAAATTGACCAATTACCCATTGGAAAATTTTGAAGAAAGTGCAGACTTTTTGCATTCACTTTCAAAGTTTTTCGCAAAAACCCGAAATGAATGTCTTATATTTGCCTATTGTGAAGTTTTGAGTTGCCTCATGATACCCTTGGCCAATACTTTGACTGCAGAAGTTAACCATCCAACATGGCTGGAGGCCGTAGAACGCATATTTGATACTGGGTACAGACTATGGTATAACATAGCAAAGTCGACCCTGTCTTCCCAAAACGTTTCACTTGTCAATCCAAGCAATGGCTTGTCCATGCATCCTTCGATGTACGCTAATAATAGCTGGGCACTTTCCATGTATTTGATGACATCGGCATTATCAGTATCACGCAACGAACATTTCTCCAAAGTTTGGTTTCAAATCATCGAAGGCAACACATACAAGCTAAAAGCGAAAGTTGACCCCGAAGAAAAAGCAACCTTTATCATTTGCATTGCTCGCTTGATATGGGTATATCTCTATAGATTGCCAGAATCGTTGAACAATACAGTCAAGCGATTGGAGAGCTTATTCGATATACTTTTCTTTAATTCCTCGAACTATAACAAGAAGCAGCATTGGCTCACATCGGACTACTACTTGATCAATGCCCTTGTACAGTTGATCAGAATTGTTGGTTATCAGCATTTGAACTTTGTGCTTGATAATGTTCTCTTGAAATTATTGAAATCACCCTCGTTGGGATCGGAAAGACTGCTTTTTGTCCTCAAAAGTTACCTATTGATAGTCGAAGACCATGAAATGGGGAACAAGCCCGTATTTCCTACTGATAAGGTGTTCAGCTCCAGAATATTGGTTGAGGATTTCAGTGTTAATACAAAGCAAAATGCTCCGAAGGGAAAGGAAGAACAATCTCGCAAGAAAAATGTTACTATTAACGATTTCTTGTTCAAAGCACGAAACTCAAACAATGCTGCTTCTCACGACGAAATTTGTCGTACCCTTGGTATATTCTTAAAGACATTAGACGAAAAGTTGGGTTGTGTAATAGTACCACCAGAGCAATCCGGAAACATGTCGAAGTCATTGTCTCCATTCTCTGCCTTTAATTTCGGGATCGAGAATGCATTCCAACAAGTCCAAGACGTTGATATTGAACTTTTTGCAACTCTCATTGATGCCATTCCGTGGACCATGATCTCGCAGTCGGAAAAGCCATCTGCATCGGGCCTTTCATTCAAGGCAATAGTTGACTTGCTAACAAGAAATGCAGTACACTCAAACCCTCGTGTTAGCAAGGCGTCAGTCCAGGCGCTCCATAATCTTGCATCGAAAAAGAACGCCAACATACTTCTCTCGATCTTCGCTAAAATTGCGTTTCAATTCAGCGAAAAACCTGGTCCATCTTACAGCTCAAACTACTTCAACTCGAACGAGTACCTCAAACTTTGCAAGGTGTACGTGGGGCTCTTAAACTGCTGGCTAGTACAATTCAAAGAAACCTTATCCGAAACCAAGGAGAAAAAGAATCCTTTGGCACAAGATGACGAAATGATGAATCGTGATGTACTCAATGACCTATACCAAATCAACTATAAAACAGACGATATTCCCTTGAATACGGAGACTTCGCAACGGACAAATGACGATTTTGAATGGAAGAACATCATTACAGCAATTGAAGAGATTGAGGGTAATGCTCTTTATTTTATCTGCTCTCTGGATGCGAAAATCAGGCATTATGGAATCTCCATTCTCAAACTTGTTGAGCTGTTTGACCAGGTTATTTATAAAATCACGGACGAGAATGAGGTGAGTCTGACTACTAAGAGACCATCTCACTCACGAAGCGCCTCTAAGTTTGCTGCAGATATCGGAACTCGTCTTATCGATGTAATGGAAAACATAGACTTCTTCGGCTTGATTCGACCAATGAAGAATGAATTGAGTCTGGCAGAAACTTCCCGACTTGCTAAGTGGAAGAACAAGTCCAACACATTGATCAAGCTTGCTGAATCTGATCACGGTATTGACACCACTTTGTGGTTTCGAGTATACCCCAAAATGTTGGAAATCTTCTTTGAGCGTTGTCCCATGCCTGTTGCGATGTGCAGACTGATAATCTGTATTAGAATTGTTCAGATGCATGAGTTGGTATATGAGTTCTCTGAGAGTTATAACTCATTTACCAACTCGTTTTTTTCAAAGAGCACTGATTGTCCTCCAGAGGTTTTGGTCTCTCAATGGAGGCTTTATTTGATATTTGCGTGTTGCTCTTTGACCTCCACGAACGAGCAAAAAATCTCCTTCCCATCTCAACCAACGCATGGAAGAAAGAAATCGATGCAACTCTTTATCCAGCATCAGAAAATAACCAGTGCCAAGTCAGTCTTTAGAATGGTACTCCCGCTACTCAAAACTCAACGAACAATCATTCGAGATGCTGTGATATCTGGCTTAAGCTGTGTGAACGTGAACACATTCAGAACGTTCCTTGAGAACATTCCTGAGACTTTGAATGACTGGAATACACAGTCGTCACGTAGGGATGCTGCTGAGGATCGATTGAGAATTGAGGTCATACATGTTTTGTCTAACCTAACGAAACGTCTAGGACCTACTGAGGCAATCTACAAAGATGAGTGGATTGTGAAAAATCTCGTGGCCATGATTAAGCATCTCAAAACATTTCTTTCAGACCCATCAATTCAAACTAATGCAGAGTTTCAAAAGCTTCGTCGTTTTTTCTGCATATACTTGGAACATACTTTTATTGGATTACAAAAGAATACCAATATTGACCAATGGTTTCCCTTCGAAGCGAGAATAGGTTGCTTTAACTACCTCAAAGAATGGAGTCTAGTTGGTGAATTTGAGGATATTGCTGAAGATCGATACAGAACCATGGTGAACAAAGCCAACCAAAAGGAAGTCACTGCTGCTACTATTGAGATTGAAAAGAAGGCATTCCAGCACGCTTCCTTAAGCTGTATGGCAGTTCTCTGTTCAGGTCCAGTGAAGCAAGAAATAGAGTTGCCTGGCCAGGTGGCCGTGATGTCGTTTGACATTCCTGGAGTTATGGCATGGATACATTCGTTATTCAGCTCTGACCAGGTACACTTGCACGACATTGGTAAGTCTGCGTTAAGCAATCTTTTAGCGCAGAACTTTCACGTGAAAGAGATATACCAGGAAGTTGTTCGCCAATGCTACACATCTCAAAAGAGATCTGGAGCTACTGGATGCTATTTTGTTGTGTTTGCAGAAAACTACATGAAACGTAGTATAGCTGAAGACCAGGAAAAGCCGTATGAAGTGCTTTGCCTCTCGACATACTTGGTGGGCAATGAAAGCTATAATGTTCGGAGTGTTGCAGTGGAATTGTTAAACTACCTTGAGGCCAAACATTTCCAGAACCACTCAGTTGACAAATTCGTTGAAAGTGTGCACAGTAAATCAAAGGTGGTGTACAAGAAAGCGTTGTACGATATCTCAGCAAGTCTCGCACTTCTGGGTCCTACAGGATCCTTCATCAGGATCAGCTACTTGACAAGATACTTTAACGTTGTTGATAGCAGCTCCAGAAGAGATATACTCTCTTGCTTGTTGCCGTGGGTGCTGACCATCAGCCTCGAGTACGAATCCGAGAAAGCTATCTCCACACAGACAGAGAAACCACGCACGAGGAAACTCAATGGGCTGTCGACTATGGTTCTCAATAACTTGTTCGAAATTACGGTTAATTTCAGTTCAAAGATTCCAAACGAAGTCGAAGCACTTTGGGTAGCGTTGGCGGCTAAGCCAGAACATTTTGACATGGTGGTAGATTTCTTGATAAACAATTGTTTAGAGAGAAGAAACTCCCGATTTGTTCAGTACGCCCTTCAAGTCATTAACTATTTGGCATTCTCGCAATCAGATCAAAGCCACTTGATTGTGAAACTCATATCCAACTTGCAGGCGCGGAATATGGTCCCTACGCAGATGAAGGGCCAGTCTTCAAACGACCAAGGTGAAACGCATTTCCCCTACGAGGCCAACCTTTGGGAGATTGTGCCTTCCAGCGAGAAAGACACTGCCTTTTCCTTGGGTCAATTGTCGTTTATCTTCCTTAGGGACATATTTGTCAATCGCCATGATCAGATGGTTGAACACTTACCACTTTTGCTCCATGTCACATTCTCGTTGTTCGACCACTATCTTCCAGTCGTTCAAGAACAAGCAACGACGATCTTGATCCACCTTATCCACGCACTAGTTCCCGAAGTTCAACAGGGTCAAGATTTGATTCGAAGCTTGAGAAACAAAGATTCAAAGAATTTATGGTTCTACGACGATTTGAGTAACGACAAAAGAGGTGCTCAGACCCCTAAAAACATGGATTTGCTTGTTAGAAAGGTTTTCCACCTATTTACTCCTCTTTTACCGACACTTCAATATGACTGGAGTAGGGTCTCATTAAATTGGGCAACTACATGTGCTGTTCGCCATATTGCATGTCGTTCATTTCAGATATTCCGTTCCTTGTTTTCATTTCTTGATCAGGGTATGTTGCGCGATATGCTACACAGACTCTCCAATACAGTCTCCGATGACACAGCAGATATTCAGGGATTTGCATTGCAAATTCTCATGACTTTAAATGCTATTACTGCTGAACTTGACTCTGCCAAATTGATCGACTTCCCGCAGTTGTTCTGGTCTAGTGTTGCATGTCTCAGTACGATACACGAACAAGAGTTCATTGAAGTACTTTCTACGATGTCCAAGTTCATCTCCAAGATTGATCTTGATGCTCCTGATACGGTCTCTTGTCTCATATCGACATTTCCACGTAAATGGGAAGGGAAATTTGAAGGTCTCCATCAGGTCGTCATGGTTGGACTCAGGTCGTCTACTTCTTGGGAACCATCTATCAAATTTTTGGAAAAGCTCAACAAGTTGAATGATAGCGATATTCTTGGCTCTGGGAAATCACGCTTGTTGTTATCATTACTTGCCAATCTCCCTCGCTATCTTCATGCCCTTGAGTTGAAAGACATCACTCCCGACATTGAGACCTCGGCGATGACCTTGAGTAAAATGGCCGACGCAAATAGTCTTACATCATTGTCTCGAATCTTGGTTTCAATGTCCAAAAACCGATTTCGGTCCAAAAAGGATTTTTTGACCCAGACAGTTTCCACGATTAGGACCGATTTCTTCCCAGACTTCGAGGCCCAAACTTTGGTGACATTATTGAGCTTCTTGTCAAACAAGATACCATGGATCAAGCAAGAAACTATGGGGCTCTTATCTCAAATTCTCCCGGCGGTAAATCTCCAACGTGACGAATTTGTCGGTGTAGGTGCAGACCTCATCTCGCCGTTGTTACGGTTGTTGCTTACTGATTTTGCAGAGCAAGCGTTGGAAGTTCTTGACGAGGCAGTAGTGATTTCTGGATCACAGCTCGACAAAGACATGTTAAGAATGAGTTTAGGCAACTCCACATTGAAGAAAGAGTATGAGAAAACAGCAACCTTGTTCGGCATCCCCGATGAAAATGGATGGGGTGTACCAATGCCCGCCGTCACGGCCGGCCGGACCCGAAATAATGTTCACGCTGTGTTCTCAACTTGTGTTGTTGCGCCAGTTGGCGACGAAAATGAAGGTCCAGAAGCCCTCGATGACGAAGATATTCAATTTCATCGCGAAGATTACACTGGAGACTACGGCGACACGATCTCTGTGAATGTCGACGACCATGATGCAACTTTAAGCAATGTGTGGGCTGCCTTGGACGACTTTGATTCGTTCTTCACCAAAGAAAATGGTGGCCATGGCAACGGTATTCCCAACCCAATGACATTTGCTAGCAAAAGAAGAGACAACGGTAGACACAATCGAAACATATCGCAAGAAACTGGACATAGTAACTCCAGCGATCCAATCACTCCTATGGATTCAGTGCCATTGGTGTATGATAATAAGGCATCTGTGATTCTCAACCGAAGCTTAGCAAGAACCCAATCGAATTCCTCGTTCAAAACAAGTCTTGCTGACTCCATAGGGAACACCAACTACGTTTCTTCTCCAAGTAACGTTGCACGCCGGTCGTACATTCCATTCAGAAGTAGCCGACACAATACCCCAAGTATGAACAAAAACGAAGGAGGTTTCACATCTCCCCTCGTACCAGCTCCTACTACGTTTGAGATTGGTGCGAATTACAGGTCCTCGCCTTACTCTCGAGAAAAAACTAGTCCGTCTACAACTTCGCCAACACTCTCTGTGGCTAATGCACTGGAGAATGCAAGCCACGAAAAAAAGTTCGAAGGACTTCTTCATGGAAAAATCCGGTCCAAGAGACCACCAAAAGGGTCGCCTGGTAGCCCTAATAATAGCCCTGATTTACAAGCAAAGGGTCATTGGGCGAGAAATACTAGTACCTAGTCACTGGAGTTATATCGCTATATGTTCCTGCACCTGGACCGCTTAGTTCTCACGTGACGGTTCTTTGATCGCAATAAGAATTTTCACTGAGCACCCGTACAGGAACATATGCCACCCAAGAAGAAGCAGCCACAGCCATCCGACAAGAATAGAGCCAAGGCCAAGGCCAAGGCAGCAGAAGACAAGACCTTTGGGCTCAAGAATAAAAACAAGTCCAAGAAGGTTCAGGCACAAATCGACCAAGTTAAAGCAGGTGCCGATGGAGGTCTAGCTCGTAAGAAGGAGGCCGAAGCCAAGCGAAGAGCCGAGGAGAAAAAGGCAGCTGAAGAAGCTAAGAAGGAGGCAGCCGCGTTGTTCGGAATTGTCCAACAGAAAGTGCCTTTTGGAGTGGATCCGAAATCGATTCTCTGTGAATTCTTCAAGAAAGGTGTCTGTAATAAGGGAAACAAATGTAAATTCTCACACGACATAAACATTGGAAGAAAGGACGCAAAGAAAGATTTGTACACAGACGCTAGAGAGGAGAAAGAACAAGATACCATGGACAATTGGGACGAAGCTAAGTTGAGAAGCGTGATTTTGTCCAAACACGGAAACCCCAAGACCACCACCGACATTGTATGTAAATACTTCATTGATGCAGTGGAGAACGGGAAATATGGATGGTTTTGGGTGTGTCCCAACGGAGGCAATGAATGTAAATATAGACATTCGTTACCACCAGGATTCGTTTTGAAGACCAAAGAACAAAAGCGTCTTGAAAAAATAGCATCAGAATCCGCTCCAAAGATCACACTCGAAGAGTTTATAGAATTGGAGAGGGGCAAATTGGATCGGAGCAGCTTTACGCCGATTACGCTCGAGTCATTTGCAGAATGGAAAAAGAAAATTCAGGCCAAACGTGAGGACGATAGGTTGAAAGAACAAAAACTGGGTAAGCGCCCCAAGACTGGAAGAGAGATTATCTTGGAGAAGTTTGCTGATAAATACTATGAGGAGGACAATGATAATGGAGATGAGTGGGATTTGTCCGAGTTCCGCAAAAACTTGCCTGAAGATGAAACGAACATTAAAGATTATGGTGATGGACACGGCGTCAATGGCGCAAGTTCGATTAATGGAACTAGCTAGGCTGATACTAGATATTTGCATGGCATAACAATGTCACAGACGGTCTATATAGGACCAAAAGTCAGAATTCATCTGACCTGTATAAGTAATTCACAGCTGGACTTGTTTTTGAGCTATTTCTAAACTTGTCTTGAAGAAATCTTCGTCTTCATCCGTAAATATTTTGATCTGGGTATCTGTACCTTCCAATCTGTAGATTGCGCTGATGAGTCTCCTGATCCATGCAGCGCCCTTACTATCTATGTCTTCAAGTTCCTCAAAGTCATGAAAATGATATATTGTTTGAAGATCCAGTAGAAGCTTTGGGGGAGGACTCCATGGTCTACCAACGTCCACATTTGTCGCCGAACGTGAAGGTAAGGGAGGCGGAATATCTTGGGTCTTGAGATCGGAAAGATCAGAATCTGTATGTACACGTTGGGGCGGTGTCACGGGAGGAGGTTTCCGTGTCAAGTTCTTGCCCTTAAGATTCGAAGGTTTTTTAGGAACCATTGGGGGAAGTTTGGCTTTTCGTTCTTCTGGCGAAGCAGGATTTGAAGCGAGATCAATCAAGTTGACATCAGAATCGGCATTAGCTTTTTTCACCCGAGCTTCTGCCATTGTTTGAATGCGCATCAACCGCTTCATTATTTTCATATCGTCAACATCAGATAGTGAATCAGTGACATAACGAATAAAAATAGCTTTGATATTCTTTGGATATTTCACCGCGAGGTCGACATATGCCTCCAAATCCTGCTCTCCAGAATCTCCAACGCATATGAAACTTTTGTTTGGGAAATCTTCAACGATTTTGTAGAGAGATTTTTTCTTTCGAGACGAAGAAGGTTCCATAAGGTTGGTGATGATGTTACCTGAATACTGCTTTAAGTGGATGGAGCCCAATGGAAGTTTGACAGTTTTGAAATACTCGTTAATGACAGAGTAGAGCTGCCATGGGGAGTTCGACACATAATGAAACGAAACGTTGTGGGACTTGTAGAAATCAATATACCAAGCCACGATGTTGGGGATGTTCCAACTATTGATATCACTAAGGAGCAATTTTCGCATAAGATCTCTCTTGTCGCCGCATACACCCGTAAGCTTGATGGTATCGTCTATATCGCTTATAATTGCCAAGCCATTGCTGGAGTAAATCATCACGTCTTGCATTGCGAAAATAGTTTCATTCTGGAGCGGTTGCACCTGAACAACCGATGGCTTATACTTGACCCTTATGGTGGTTTCGAAGTGACCATTGACGTCAGTGGTCAATAGCGCTTGTTTTAGTACGTCTGTAGGGTAAACCTCCTCAGATCCCACGATAATGCGAATTTCTATGTTGGGCAAAGACCGTGCTATGAATGAACCCATACGCTGCTTAAGAAGACCATCAGACGACGAGTTCGATGACAGCGACTGTAGTTCCGCAGTTGTATCTCGGCGTGTGTCAGTGGTAGAAATCGAGGTGAGGTCCGATTCAACTGACAGCTCTGAGCTATCGTCAGGATTGTAGACATCTTGCGAGAGATGTTCGTCTTCAAGTTTACCCACCACCTGCTCCTGGCGTGCCGGGTTACTGGAACGAGTCAATTGCTTGGCTAACGATAGTATTAGTCGGTTTTTTCTGGTCATAAGTCCGGGACACCAGAGCCATCCTCTCACATCAACCAAGTACTCATCGTCTATCTTTCGAGTATATGATGGAAAAAGCGTAATCGTGGCATCTTTTGGGACTATTAGGCGCCCGGAATCATCGAATGCATCGTTAGGTCCTCTGGATAATCCGGTCAACAGGGTGACGGACTCGGCAAGTCGAGGAATATAGGTGTCTCTTGTGGCACGAGCCAACCCCAAAAAACGCAGGCGGCGGCTCTGGGGAGTCTCCTGCTTCGCGGGGGTTTCTGACATGATAAACTTTCGTCTCCAGAGACCTTCCCTGGCGGGATACCGGCGCTTTAGTGCTCCGTATTCTTTGTAAAAATCGACTAGTGCACGGACTCGAGATGGTTTCTTGATATGGCGGTTTGTACGCGGGATTAGTTTCCTGAAGAGCACGGAAGAGAGAAAATTAACGAGTTTGGAGCGTTTTCGACTCAATTTAAATAAAGTTGGTGGCACGGCAACCAAGAGAAGTTGAGAACGAGAGTGGTCGTGTCACGTGACGGCTGCAAATTGGATACGAATGAAGGAAAGGGAGATTTGTTTGGCGTAAGCTTCTGTGAAAGGTGAAATGGATTGGATACTTTTAGTTGGTGATAGGTGATAAAGTGTGATAAAGGATAAAAGTTTGAAGTTACTTTGCAAAGTTCAAACGAAATTTCAATTGAATTTCAAAATTTTCAAATTGTTCAAAATTTATGAATTTGATATAACAACCTATACCATCCCAACTATGCTTTACGTGTCTCTCAAAACAGACTCCCGGCATCCAATCGCGGATTCGTTCGGTTCCACTCGGACTTGGCTTGTATAGCGGAACACCCCACATTCGCGACATTCGAGGTGTCGCACTTTAGGAGTAACTTGATCCACCAAGTTTCCAAGCTTTAGCCGAGTTAATTCACCTAATCTCTCCAATATGGCATCTGTCCTGATAGGAGACGAGCTCAAGGACTCGTTCAAACCAACGTTGAAATGGGTCAATGGAGGCATTGATTGGCTTTCGGATGTCGAGGAATTCTACCGGGAAAGAGCCACCATTGAAAAGGAATACGCTGCGAAGCTCAAAGATCTTTGTAAGCGGCACTTTGAGAAGAAATCGAAGATAGCCACCGAACTTTCTGTGGGAAAAGAACCAAAAGTGACACCGGGATCATTGGAAAGTGCGTCGATGGTTCTTTGGACCGATGTGTTGACGCAAACGGAAGCCATTGCCGACGAGAAATTGACCTTGCACCGAGAGTTAAACGTCAAGATTGGAGACAATGTGGTGCTGTTGAAGGGGAAATGTGCAAAACTCTCGCGTCACATTGAATCTATTGACGAATACTTGACCAACGAAAAGACATCCACCGAGGAAGAGCTTCTGAAGGCTCGTAAAAATTACTACTCTGTATGCCAAAGCACAGAAAACGTACGACAGAAAACAGAAAAATCGTCCAGTGACAAGTATCAGCGTAAATTACTGGAGAAAGAGGTCGATATGAACATTGCCAAAAACCAGTATCTTCTCAAAATCAATGTGGCTAACCGCCTCAAGGACAAATACTATTACCAGGATCTCCCCGAGCTCTTGGACTACTTTCAAGAGGTCAACGAGGCCCGGGTGGCCATTCTCAACAAGCTTATCAAGAACGCATCGATTGTTGAACGCAACTCGCACGATAGAATCAAAGAGAAACTTCATTTAATAGATAAGACTGTGGACCAGAACAACCCCACCCTCGACACCGCCATGTTCGTGAAGCACAACAGTTTTGACTGGAAAGAACCCGAGGATAACTACTTTATTCCTAGTGATATATGGCACGACGACGAGAGTCTAGTGACAAAAGAACCTGAATTGACGGAGTTGAAAAGGATCTTGAATCATAGCTCGTCTGAGTTTTCCAAGTACGAATCTTTGGCGTTGGATACCAAGCAAAAATTAGAGGAAGCCACTATCCAGCGCCATAAAGATCAGGAGAGTATAACGTTGAAATTTGATGGCTCATTCTCCACCAGTTTGAGCATTCTTCAGCGATTCATGAAGGACGATACCCAGCGAGTGAAGAGTGAAGTAGAGATAGAAGTGATTCAAAACTACGCTGGAGATAAGGACTTATCTCATTATGAGGAAACCAAGAAGAAGAAGTCTCGGTTTGGATTTCTCAAAGGAGGAAAACAACAAGGAAATGGAGGTTCCGATGTCACCTCGATCCACACGGTCAAGTCGGTAGGAAGTCACGACAAATCAGGGTTCCTCAATTTACGAAGAAACAAAACCAAGTCTTCAATGTCGTCTTCAGGACCTACGGCTAAAGCGTTGTATCCATACGAGGCAGCTGGAGATGACGAGACCGGTATGGTGAGTGGAGAAGTGATGGAAATATTGGAGTTTGACGACGGTTCAGGATGGACGAGTGTTAAGCTGAGCGGTGGTCAGGGTCTAGTACCTACTTCATACCTTGAAATTTTGGATGATGGAGGGAAGAAGAAAGGTCCATCGGTACCGCCAAAGAGAGGAGCTAAGCGAGTTCAATATGTCGAAGCTCTTTACGACTACCAAGCTGATGGAGATGATGAAATCAGTATTCGAGCTGGAGATCGTATCGCAGTGATCCAGGACGATACAGACGGAAGTGGATGGACTGAAGGAGAAATCAATGGAGAACGAGGAATGTTTCCAACGAGCTATGTAAAGAAAATATAGAGACCAGTACAAATCAGTATTCGTATGATGTATTCAGCTATTAGGACTAATTCACAGAGTTTAGTAAACTTCACCGGGGATTTCAAAAACAACCTGCTTACCAGTCAATTTGGTGTATAATTGTGCAAAGGAGTCCAACTTGTAGTCGACGGCAGTGGAGTCCTTGGAGTCCAACAACACCTTGTGGATCTTGTTACCACCAACCAAGTATCTGACTCTCTTACCAACAATCTCAGTAGGGAAAACCAAGTCCTCCAAGAGCTTGTCGTGGACAGCAGTCAAAGTTCTGGATCTTGGTCTCTTTTGCAATTGTCTCGATGTTCTGGAAGGCTTTGGCAAGATTCTTCTCTCGGCCAAGAACACAACGTGACGGTCGGGGAACTTCTTCTCCAACTCTCTGGTTAATCTAGTTTGCACCTTTCTGTAGGCAATCAAAGATGGGCATGGCACAAAGATGGCCAAAGCCTTTTTTCCACCGTTAACTTCGACTTCTCTGACGGACTTGAATTGCAAAGGTCTCAACTCAGCCTTGAGGTCGGACTGTTGTTCAAGGTCAACGAAGGCCTGGGCCACCTGCAATTCCAACTCGGATGGCTTCTCAGAAAGAATCTTGTTGCTAGCAGACATGATGTTAGTGATGAACGAATGAATGGAAATTTTTCGCAGCGGTGAGAAAAGAGTTGGTGCACGTGCGCGTGACTGCTTTCGAGAGACCTATACCCATAAACAATATGCAGTAAGCACACCCACCACCACACTGGAAGAGGTGGCTCCCTGCAGGACTCATCGCGGTTCATGCTCCCCACATTTGTCCGCTTCTCCCGCATCATGAGTTCCGGAATTGAGCATGCTAAACGTATGGCTGCGTATAAAGCAGTGGACGCCAACTTTCCTCCCCATGCCAAGGTTGTAGGAATTGGCTCGGGATCCACTGTGGTTTATGTTGCTGAGCGAATTGGCCAGTTGAAAAATAAGCATGATTTTGTATGTATTTCCACTGGATTTCAATCAAAACAACTCATTATAGATAATGGGTTGACTTTGGGGGCCATTGAGCAGTTTCCCAAGGTGGACATTGCCTTTGATGGCGCCGACGAAGTGGACACAAACCTCAATCTCATTAAGGGAGGTGGCGCCTGTTTATTTCAAGAAAAGTTAGTTGCAAGTTCGGCTGACAAATTCATTGTGGTTGCAGACACCAGAAAAAAGTCACCCAGCGATTTGGGGATTGCGTGGCGTAAGGGGGTACCAATTGAAGTGGTGCCCAATTCGTATGCTGTGGTGACCAGACAACTCAAGGAATTGGGTGCAAAATCCGTGGTGCTCCGCCAAGGAGGAGGAGCCAAAGCGGGACCGGTGGTTACTGACAACAATAATTTTCTTATAGATGCTGATTTTGGCTCGATTTCTGACCCTGGAAGCCTCCACCAGCAAATCAAGCTTTTGGTGGGGGTTGTGGAAACGGGGTTATTTGTGGATATGGCTCATACGGCGTACTTTGGGGATGAGAGCGGCGAGGTGAGCGAGCAGCTGAGGTAAAAAGAAGTAGAAGAAATTCAGATAAGATGGATAGTGAACTTTAAAGATATGAATTTAGTGCGAATGCGGGGGCGATGAGGTGGGGCAGAAGTGAATTATTAGATCTGGAGAGGTAAGTGATTTCACGAATATAATGGTCACGGACATAATGGTCACGGACTCGTATAATTCACTCTTTTCTTCTAATTTAGTCCTTTTCTCCTCTATCACTTAGTCTCTTTTGTTCTCTCATTTACTCTCTGTTCTGTCGTCGGTATTATACATTACTTCTTGCTATGACTAGATATCCAGTTCAACGTCTCCACCAACCCAGTTCCGTCGATTGCGACCGTGGGAATCACAGACCAGGTGTGGTTTCCTGAAAGTTTATTAAGCTCAAACTTTTCAATAAGTTCCTTGGGCTTGATGGCCCCAGACATATCCTGTTTGTTAGCCAACACTATGAGAAGACAATTGGCCAATTCCTTGTCGGAAATCACCCTCATAAGTTCACTTCGTGATTCTTCCAACCGCCCATGATCTGAACTATCCACCACATAAATAAGAGCATTTGTCCCTGTGAAATAATGTCTCCATAATGGGCGAATTCTTTCTTGTCCTCCACAATCCCACACCGCAAACGATACGTTTTTGTGCTTGACGGTTTCCACATTAAATCCAACCGTAGGAACGGTTTTGGATGTCTTTCCAAGTTTCAACTTGTACAAAATGGTGGTTTTACCAGCATTGTCAAGCCCCAACATCAATATCCGCATTTCGCGGTTCTTGAAGATTTTCGACTGGATTAGTATACATTGCCATGCTACATATGTTGTCAACTTACCACCAAAAGTCCCATTCTTGTTGAGATTCACTTACCGTCTAATTTGAATCGCGTACGAGCGTGCGCGACCCAGCCAACCACCAGTGCGGCGCGCACGCTGATGCTGCTCACTACTGATAAAATTTGCAGCCATTATCCACTCCTCTTTTTTCTCTTCTTGTCACTTTTCACCTTGTCCACTACACGCTCAAGTGACAACTTGACGTCTCCATTGGTAAAGTGCTTCAAGTCGAAATACTTGGGTGCAAATTCCACAAGCCATTCGGGATTCACTGTGGTCACTGTACGAATATAATTCTTGGAGGTGAGCACAAATTCGTTGTATATCACCCATTCAGGCTCCACCGCCAACACTGTGGATGGGTGGATCAACACATCTTGGTTATCTTTGACAGTAATGTATCCTTTGCTACCACTGCGCTTTTTAGCTGCTTGCATGAAAAATCCAGCCGCCAATGCTTTGCGGACATAATTGTGGTAATTGCGGCTCTCTCCAGGAGAAATCAACTCCAAGTCGTGAGAAACCATGATTCGGCGCAATTGGGACCGGACATTTTGCCCAGAAGACAATGAACGATACGACAAAAAGTTGTCGCGACACCATTGATGCAACCCTACCGAGTGGGCTTCGTCAGAATTGAACCCATCATAAACATTCAACAATGTAAGATGGTCTCCGTCAGGATGAGCAAATGCCATTTTGGCCTCATCGGCTCGTTTTCTGGCGGAAGCGGGCCGCACAAATACATTGGGAACAGATAATAACGCAACGATGGTGAGTATTTCCTCCGAACATTTGAACGCTGGGGATCCAATTAACATCACAGCAAGCATGGGGTCCAAGGGAAACTGCGACGCTAACCGTCCCAATGCCGTCAAATCTCCTTCGTCAGAAAGACACTGCAAGTAATTCAACTCCTCCAATGCTCTCATCATGGTTTCCGGCGCCGGAGGATCCATAAAGTCAAAATGTACCAAATCGTCGATTCCCAATTTTTTCAATTCCAACACTGTCGACGCCAAATTACTGCGCAAAATCTCGGGATATGACTGCTCAACAAGCTCTTTTTGAAACGCTTCTTCGGTGTATAAACGGAAACATTTTCCGGGACGAGTACGTCCAGCACGTCCGGCACGTTGCTGGGCTGAAGCTTTAGAAATTGGAGATACTAACAAGGATTCCACTCTTATACGAGGATTGTACACTTTCTGCTTGGAAAATCCTGGATCCACCACATAAACGATACCGTCGATAGTCAACGAAGTCTCGGCGATATTGGTAGAAACAATGACTTTTCTTCCAGCACGGCCATTGGGGGTGAGTTTTTCAGGTGCTGGCTCAAAGATCTTTTGCTGCTGGTGTGGTGGAAGTGAACCGTACAATGGATATACTTTGAGAGGGCCACAGTTTTGTTCACGAACGAGTTCATCACCCTCCAAGGCTATTCTACGACAAGCGTCTTCGATTTCTTCTTCTCCTGTAAGGAAGAGAAGAATGTCTCCGTCGTCTTCCGTGGCATGAATCTGCAAAACCGTTCGAATAGCTGCATCGAGGTAGTCCCGCTGGAACTCGGGCGTATAGTAAATTTCGACGGGATGAGTACGACCAGGTACAGCCAACAATGGAGCATCGTTGAAGTATGTTTGGAACTTTTCGGCGTCTAATGTGGCCGACATGATGATAATTTTCAAATCTGGGCGACGGACACTCACTTGTTTGATCAATCCCATGAGAATATCAGTAGCCAATGTTCTTTCGTGGGCCTCATCCAAAATGATACACGAGTACCGACTCAAGTCGTGGTCTTCCATGGCCTCACGAAGCAACATACCATCAGTCATATACTTGAGAATTGTCTTGGGAGATGTCTTGTTCTCAAAACGAATACTATAACCAACCTCTTGGCCCAATTCTACATCCATTTCGTCGGCAACTCTCTTTGCAACCGACATCGCTGCCACTCTCCGCGGCTGTGTACACGCCACCTGGGACCCCACAAGATGGGGCATTTCGTCGTACAAGACGAATTGAGGTATTTGGGTGGTTTTACCAGATCCGGTCTCACCAACGAAAACCATGATTTGTGTGGAATGGAAAATCTCGAGGAATTGGTCTCGCTGCGCATGCACCGGAAGATTCCGGCGCACCTCAAGTATATCAAAGTACTTTTGCGAGAACTTGGCCCCGGAAAAAGGATTAGTGGAACCAGATTCCAATTTCTGGGCTTGCTCTGCCGTGGTGCCATGTCTCTTTAAACCAGCAAACTCACCTTCATCGTGCACTTTCATGGGTGTATTTTGGCTCGCGTGAGGATGCTGCTTGAGACTCTCTTCGGCCGCCTCCGCCACCTTCTCCGCTTCGCTATCGGTTTTTTGCCGTTTGTGAGAATGCATAAGTGATGCGATGAGATGGCTGAATGAGAATACTGAAGCTTCCTGCAGGAGAAGAGTCTCACGCTGGCTTCGAGTCTCGAGCGCGGTTGCATATTTCACACCCACACACCGCGTGCGCAGCCACGGGCGGTTCTTCGGACAAATGGCACTGGCCAGTGCTCACCAGCGAAAAAGTGCACACCCTAGAACAAAAAAAGATACATGGTACCCAGTTCAAGCTGGAATCTAATTCTGCTCCAAAAGTATTCATTTCTACAGTAGTTTTTACCCTGGAATTTCTGGGTACTGCATACAACCGCTCGGGTCTTCGCAAAATCCACTTGCTCGTTGCATCTGATTAAGTTTACTTTTTCTACACGTTGTTGCTGTTTAGTTGCTTTTCTTGTTTGGTATACATATCGTGCTAAAAGTTACAGGAATAGTAAAGTTACAGTACAAGGGATACTACAAGGATACTACAAGATTCTTCAAAAGTACAGGTACAATAGTTCAAACTGAGTATGTCTGTTGCGTACCAACTTGCTGTCATTGCATCGTCAGCATGTACTGTCGCCAGCAAAACCGCCGAAGTCATGCTGCGCGACTTGTCGAGGGTGCTAGCTTCGAGAAACGTGTCGCAAGTTGTACAATTTTGTGACCTGTCAGCTTCAATGTGGTCTGAAGCTCAAGAAAAGCTGGCGCAAGCTCGCCAAAATGCGGTTGCTGGTCGTCCCAAAAAACCTAAATCAACCCAGAAAACTCAAAAGCGCCACTACTCAACCAAATCCTTCACCTCGTCGTCGGGGTATGTTGAAGGACCAGAAGAATCAAAAGTGGTTGGAACCAAGGAAAAACCCACAAATCCACTTTCCAGCAGTGAAGTACCCAGCACCAGATTAGCGAGAATTTTTCATTACGGCTCGCTAGCGGCAGGAATGGGATTAGGAGCCGCCACCCAGGGTCTCAAACATTATGCTTCCGGAAACAAATCGTCGTTGAGTGTGAAATCACTCTTGCTTTCTCCACAAAATATCGAACGAATGGCTACCAAATTCTCCAAAATGCGTGGTGCTGCGTTGAAAGTAGGTCAAATGTTATCGTTCCAGGACCTGCTGATACTACCTGCTGAGATCCAACAGGTTCTTTTGCGTGTGCAAAACCTGGCTCATTACATGCCTCCGGGCCAACTTGAGAGAGTAATGCTGCGGGATTTGGGTGATAATTGGAGACTGCGTCTTTTTGCTTCTTTTGATGATGTTCCCATTGCAGCTGCTTCGATCGGCCAGGTGCACACAGCAGTCACAAAAGATCTTACTCCAGTGGTGGTGAAGGTACAGTATCCTGGTGTGGCTACTAGTATTGATAGCGATCTCAATAACTTGCTCATGTTGTTGACGGCCTCCTCCATTCTTCCAGCTGGGTTGTTCTTGGACAAGACCATAGCCAATGCCAGAACTGAGCTCAAATGGGAATGCGATTATATTCGGGAAGCTCAGAATTTGATCCGGTACCGTGATATTCTTTCGGATGACGAGGTGTTTGCGGTTCCAAAAGTGCTCCATGAACTTTGTGGAGAGCACGTTTTGACCATGGAAAGAATGACAGGAACAGAGATTGTCAAGGGCAATTGGGACCAGGAAACTCGCAACTGGATCGCCCTGAACATCATGAGATTGTGTTTGCTTGAAATCAAGGAGTACAAGTTTATGCAAACCGACCCCAACTGGGCCAATTTCTTGTACAACGATGAGACTGGCAAGATTGAGCTTTTGGATTTGGGAGCTGCTAGAGACTTTAGCTCCAAGTTCGTGGAAGACTATGTCCAGGTTTTGCGTGCTGCCGTACGCAAGGATCGTGATTCTGTACAACACTATTCGAAAGAGCTCGGATACTTGACAGGACTCGAATCGCCGCAAATGACAAATGCTCATATTGACTCGGTTATGGTACTTGGAGAAGCTTTCTCACCAGTTAACAACAAGGGCCAACCATTCGATTTCAGCAAACAAACCATCACCGACAGAGTCAAGGACAACATCGGCGTGATGTTGAGCGACAGACTTACACCTCCTCCCGAGGAAACATACTCATTGCACCGCAAGTTGAGTGGAGTATTTTTGCTCTGTGCTCGTTTGCAAGCAACAGTTCCATGCGAGGACTTGTTCCGCGACATAATTGGCTACGAATAAGGTAGTTCACGACCACTAATAGAATACGACAATAGATAATAGGTATGGAATACGACTACAATGAATAGTGATGGAATACAAAATAGAATGAGTAAAATGAGCAGAATGAAGTAAAAGTTGCAAATTAATTTCAAGAAAATGATTCGAGGAATGGAATTGACAACTGGGTACAAATTTTCCAAAATACATTTTTATATAAAACTAGTTCTTGCTTCTTCAATTCGACTCTTATCTTCTCTCTTATCTGCAGGCCGTGAACTTTCCTGCATCGCTTTTCGTGATAACCAGAAGGGTTATATGCTGGAACACAGTGTCGAGCCGCCAACGCCTTCCGAGGCTCATTCGTCATCCAATGATGTTCCTGGCAGCCCGAGTAATCTCTATGAACCTTTAGGGGACGATGACGTTTCTACAAGTGACGAAAATACGCCTCTCAATAAAAGAAACTGGACTTTTCAGCGACACAATTCGGTCATTCTTCCCGAAACCGGAGAACGAGTCCAGCGGTCGATGTCGTTTACCAACTCCAACTTCCAAAGTTTCAATATGAATGGTGAAGAGCTGTTTTTGGCTGACGGAAATGAACAAAACTCTTCGTGGAGCACGTATACCCAGCAAATAAAGACATACTATGACAACGAAATGTGCCGAAAAGTGCTTAAATGCTCAATAGCATATACCATAGCGTCTCTAGCCGTGTACTGGGGCCGTTTTGATCTGATCCTTGGAAAATCAGACTCCAAACATCTCGTTGCTACTGTCGCAGTCTACTTCCATCCGCTGAGATCCAAGGGTTCGATGCACCAAACCCTCTTATTTGTGGTTGTTTCGTTGCTATTTAGCTTTCTGGTATCCTTTGCATGCCGTATGGTGTCCCATAGTTTCTTTAATTCGGGCCAAGATGAAGTTTCATACTCCATTGACTTGGTGGTGAGCTCGGTATCTTTGGGTATAGTGGCCTATATGAAACAAAAGGTGAACAAACAGACGTTCAACACGGCTTGCTCCCTCGCCTCAATTGCAATTGTTGCTTGTATCGTGAAGGAAGGAAGTATGAATGCTGCAAATATCCCCATTGAGAGACTCACTTCCACCCTTCGAGTCGTTCTCGTAGGATGTGCCATATCAGTTCTTGTTTGCTATATCATCTGGCCCGTGAGTGCCACAGACGAGCTTCGTTCGCACCTCAACGACTCGTACAATATCATGTCGTCGCTTCTTTCAATAGTCACCAATCGGTTTTTGTCGTGTGGAAAATTCACCAAAAAAGACTCCGATATGTTTGATTTGCTCAAGAAGAACATTTCCCTGCTCAACACCTCACTAGAAGAAAGCAGGTACGAGCTTTTCGCATTGGGAAGAGAATTAGAATGGAAAGTGCTCAACCAGCTAGTCACCAAAACCATAGCTTTGGCCCGTCATTTGCAGGCTTTGCGAAGCTCCAACGAAATGCAATGGGAGCTCCTTCACGACTCCAACCAGCCGCTGGCGGTCGCAAGTTTGACAAGCTACAGAATCTCGGAAATGCCATCGAAATCTGGGGGAACCTCGACCGACGAAGTGATGGACTCAACCCAATTATTTGAGCTTTTTGTTCATACTTTGGCACCATCTACAAAGTCGTTTCTTTTCACCATCAAAAGCATTTTGAGCGAGGTTCCTTTCGAGGATTTTCATGAAGATACAGACACAAGATTCACCAATACCGTCAACTACCAGCACTCGCTTCGCAGCGCCGTTGCCTTGTTCGAGGACAAGCAGCAAGCATCTTTTGAGCGTATATACTCGCAGGATGTGTTCAAGTCGTCTCAAAGTTATCTTTTCAGGACCAACGTTGAAGAAGTGACGGCGTGCTGTGGAAATTTTGCTTCGATTTTGACATTATTTGCCCGGGAACTTCAGGACTTTTTGGTGGTGACGCAGACCTACGAAGAGTCAAGAACGGGACCTCGAAGCTGGAGCTGGATTAGACAGCTGTGGAGCTTGGAAAAAGGTGGAAATAGTACGGTATCGTTCATGGATGTTCTAGAACAGCGGTTGAACTACAGCGTTCCTGCTGGTGAGGAAAATGAAAGTAGATGGGGATACTACTTCTGGAGCTGGTTTCGAGCGTTTAAACGAGTCGAGGTTCAGTTTGGAATTCGGGTAGGACTTGGTGCGTTTGTTCTCTCGCTTTTAGCATTTTATCCTCCAACGAAACAAAAGTTCATAAACTGGCGGGGAGAATGGTCTTTGACGATATATTGCATTATGATGAACAAGTCTTTGGGAGGAACAACCATGACTGTTAAATGGAGGTTTATTGGAACATTTTTGGGCGCATGTTCTGCGTATCTCGTGTGGATGATTTCCGAAGCCAATGGTTATGCGCTAGCATTTATTGGGTTTTTGATCTCTCTTCCAAGCTTCTATATCATCCAGTTCTGGAAAAAGAACAATCCGTTTGGACGGTTTATTCTCTTAACGTACAATTTAACTGCATTGTACTCATACGGAATGTTGCAACATGATTCCGAAGACGGTCAAGAAGGTGGAGAAGATCCCATTGTGGGAGAAATAGCCTTCCACAGATTCATTTCTGTATCTGGAGGAGTGCTTTGGGCACTAATAATGGCTTCTTGCTTCTTGCCCAATAGCGCTCGTTCTCGATTAAAGTCTGCAATCACCTTACTTTGGCTCAGAATGGGAATAATGTGGGACTGTGGTCCGCTAGGATTGACGGAAGAAGTGACCAATGGGGTGTGTCTGCGGACACTAGTGGGACTCAAGGATATAAAGGGTATGGCCAAATTGCTTGGAGAATGTGAGACGCTACTCAAACAAGCGCCCATCGAATTCAGACTTAAAGGCACATTTCCCAAGCAAACATACGAGGGTCTTCTTCGCCATACATCTTCAATCTTGAACGCGTTTGAGAACATCCATATCATGATAATGGCAGAACCACAACCCACAGAAAATGAAGTGTACGTTTTGGATTATATCCAGCAAGAATTGCAAGAACTTCAACATCGAATCTACTTGATTTTTTTCATGCTTGCCAGCTCCATCAAGCTCGGGCTTCCACCACCGTCCAAACCAGCGTCCACAGAACACGCACACGACCGCATGCTTCACAAACTCAGCGAAATTCGAATAAATTCGTTATCAGATTCGCAGCTCAAACTCAAGAATAGTGACTATGTTCTTTTGTATTCTTACATTTTGGTGGCCTCGACTATCACCATGGAACTAGACAATATCATTGTTCTCGTGCAACAATTGGTGGGCCAGACCATCACCGACGAAGTGCTCCAGTTGGTGTGAGCTGCAAATGTTGCAAATGTTGCAGATTAGTTGAGGTACTGCATCTGTTTACACCCAGCCACCGCACGTGATATCTGATTAGATTTTTTCCTGTGGCCAAACTCTTCTAGCAATATGCCATCGTTTGACGCCGAAAGTGCCGTTGGCCAGCAGTTGAAGGCTTCTTTAATAGTGGAGTTGGGCAACAAGTATGGGTTGACCGACGATGCTGAAGATGTGGCAGATTATATTATAGTGTTGATCGGCAGTCATAAAACGGCCACCGAGATTGTGTCGGAAGTGAAAGAAATAGTGGATATTGGAATCGATGAAGCGTTTGTTAACACCATCTTTATGGAGATACAACGGTTGATACAACAAGAACAGCAACAAGCACAAAATCAACAACCTCAGCAGCCAGTAAAACAGGTTCAAATACAACAACAGCCTCAGATGCAACCGCAACAACCCCAGCAACCGCCCCAGGATCAACCACAGGCATCACAGCCGATGAACGAGCTGGAAAGAGCGCAGTTTGATGACATGGACATGGCCCCTTCACTCCCAACTGGCCCTCGAGGTATGAAAAATATTCGCGGACGTGGCCGTGGTGGCGTTGGTGGCGTTGGAAAGGGCCGTGGAGCCCACCAGGGCACAAAGCGGTCGTTTGCCACGCAGAATGCCGCCAATTTTGAAAAAGCAATGGCTTTAAGTAACGCTAATGTGAACTTGAAACAGTTTATACAAAAACCTGCGCTTGGAAGATGCAAGGATTTCCCCAACTGTTCAAACAAAAACTGCCCTTATGCCCATCCTACAAAAATCTGCTTTTCTTTTCCAAATTGCAAAAATCCACCAGGAACATGTAATTATTTGCATCCAGGTGAGGACGACGAATTGATGGCTAAATTGGACGAGAGTCGTAAAGAATACTTGGAACGCAAGAGTCGTCCTGTGGAGAAGGCAGGCACCCTTGGAATCTGCAAATTCGGTATACTTTGCTCCAAGGAATTGTGTCCTTTCGGCCATCCAACCCCAGCCAATCAAGAGGCCAAGGTTATGGTTCTCGAATGGTGCCCAGCCGGTAAAGGGTGCCAGGATCCTCTGTGTGCCAAGGCACATCCATCGCCAAACTATCAAGCTCCTCCTCCTCAACCCAAGCAAAGACCTCCACCGGTTTCGAAGGAGCTTCTGTTGGAGCAGTGCAAGTATGGTGCCAACTGTACAAAGGCCAACTGTCCACGTCGACACGCAACATCAGTCGTTCCTTGTCGTGATGGGGCTTCTTGTACCAAGCCGTACTGCTACTTTTCGCACCCAATTGACGAGGATTGTCGATTTGGAACTGGATGCACCAACAAGTATTGTATGTATAGACATCCAGATGGACGTCAAGTGCAGTCCAACACATGGACCAAGGAAGATGGAACCAGCCAGCGGGCATTTGCTGTTGCCGATGATCAGGTGATGGAACAGGCCGTACAAGAGTAGGCCATGTATATTAAAGAAAAATAAGAAAATAAGAAAAAAAAAGAAGAAAAGAAAAATAAAGAAGAATGTAGAGAAGAATAAGGGTGATGGTAATGAGAGACGATACGAATAATGAGACAAGTTAATGAGCAAAGAACCGTGAGGAGTAATGAACGAAGACAAATGGTAATGAAAAATCACGATGTAGAGAAAAACTGTAAAAAGAAGAACCAACCAAAGACTCAAATTGAATATTGAATTATATCCACCATTTGTGAAAATCTAGCCTCCATTTTCTACATTTCGAAAGAGTATATTCCACAATTTGGAATTTAGCCTCCATTTCTACATCTCGAAAGAGTATTATACATTATCTAGTATCTTCTCTTAGAACCGGAAGCTTCCTCGGCGTAAACCTCCAAAGGAGATGGAGCCAAAGGAGTTTGAGCCCACAAGTTAGGAGTCAAGAAAGCGTAAGTGTTACCAATGGCAGCAAAAGTAGCCTTCAAGGTGTTCTCGGTGGTTCTGGTAGAACCATTAGAAGTAGTGTAAACATCTTCAACACCAGCCAATTGGATCAATTTTCTCACAACAGGAGAGGCAACAATACCCTTACCTCTTGGAGCAGGAATCAATCTAACAAGAACAGATCCACACTTACCAGTCACCTTGGTTGGCAAAGAGTGAGGAGCACCCAAATTGGTACCCCAGTAACCTCTTCTAATAGGAATGATAGCCAACTTAGCAATGATGATGGCAGCCTTAATAGCAGAAGCAACTTCCTTGGCGGTCTTGATACCCAAACCAACGTGACCGTTGGAGTCACCAATAACAACCACAGCCTTCATTCTGGTTCTTTGACCAGCTCTGGTTTGCTTTTGAACAGATCTGATCTTCATGACCTCATCCTTCAACTCAGGCAACAATTGGTCGATGATTTGGTACTCCTTGACAGGCAAAGAGTGCAAGTAAATCTCTTCAATCGAAGTGATTTTACCAGCCTTTACCAATCTACCTAATTTGGTGACAGGAGTCCAGCCTTTCTCTTCATCTCTTCTTCCTCTCTTTGGGCCGCCACGCTTGTTGTTGCGGCCGAAGGATCTCTTTGGGGCTTCAGTAGGAGCAGACATGTCGGAATATTACGTGGAAAACCGGGGGAGTGGATTTCGATCGACAATGAAGAAAAATGGTGAAAAATTAGATTTTCGCGAGGGCTCGCAGAAGGCGCGCGCACGTGCGCGTGACGGCGGTAGGAGTATCACGTGATATACTTTTGGTTGTATGTATACTTCTCGTGACCCAGTTCTATCTGTGTGCACGTGACGAGCTTCCGCCTACGGCTTCAGCGCTCAGCGCCTTTAACCCGACACCAATAGCAATCCGGGATTACTCCCTATGCAGGCGCACACGACCGCGCAGCAATCTACCCGGGGGCAATCAATTAACCAGTATTTTCTTCACTAAATATGTCTTACGCTAACGCTGCTTCATCTTCTGGTCCTACCGGCCACCCTGACCCACTTTCAAAGCCCCAGGAAGTCAAGACTACTGGTAAACCTCATGGTAACGTTGAAACGGTTGCCGAGGATAAATTCAATCAGATTAAGAAGAAGGTAAATGAAGCCAAACCCACCGACGCTCAGGTGGAAGACTTCAAGAAGGAGGTTCATGAAGCCGAGGAAAGGGGCAAAAACTTCTTGGTGGAATTGTGGAACCGTGTGGTATCATCTGTGACCAGAACTGCTGATCGGGTCAACAACGATGCCTACGTGACCAGGGCCAAATATGAATTGCAAAATCCTGTTGTTGTGGCACAGGTATTGGCAGGAATTGGAGGTGCCGTTGCTGGGTACATTGGGTATTTGGAGAGACATCGTATCCGGTCAGAAAACCGGTTGGTGGTTGCAACACACGGGGCAATTATCACAGGATTGGTTGCGTTGGATGTTGTGTTGTTTAGAACGTATTATCCGCAATACCGCAAGTAGAATACAGGTCATTTGAGAGGGTGTAGAGACTACTGCTTTCAGTTTACTGAGTGGAGTAGGCTGAGTGCATTAAATAGTGATTGAATAGTGACTAGTAGTGTTAACTGTGACCATCGCACTATCTAGGGTCTACTTACATAATATGGGGTAATTGCGAGCCAACAGTATTAAATTGAATCTATTTTCATCGTGACCAATTTAGATTTGAGCAATGACTAGTCAATTATTATTTAGATTCTTTTTATCTACTTCATATTATTTTCGTATTCTGAAAATTTCCAAATATTTTCAATCTTTCAATATTCTCAAATTTTAAAATTTTAATGCTAATTCTCACTTTCGTAATTCATTTCCATTCCCAAATAAAAATTCGTATACTTTACTTCTTTTCAATTTTAGCTCCTTCACTTACTTTTTCGGATTCTTCGAAAACAGCCGCAGTTCGTCGCAGTCATCAACTTTTTCCATGCATCGAATTGCGGTTCCATTGCATCATTGTTACATATTTCGTGACCCTTTTGGTGCATTGCATGCAATACATCAACACACCAATCTCCATAATGTAACAATGCGACGCTATGCACGCGGCGGCTTGGTCCTTTCCTGCAGAAACAATGTCGTCACCGTCTACGGTAACGTTTTAAGATCTACTGCTTATACTTGATCGATGATGCCTCAACCTTGCATATGCGCTTCTGCATATAGCCCGTTCCGCTTCTAGTTGACGATCTCTACGCTAATCGTAATAAGTTCTCCTCTGGGTTGACACCAATACAGGCTAACTCGTTCATGATTCAATTGGTTCTTGACGAAGTTAAATAAAAGTGTGCATTATTTTACTCGTTTCCGCAATCTCAGGAATGCTAAACTTAACCGATTCTCTAATTGCATCGACATTATACGATGAATCGGGCTGTGCACCGACAGCAAGCTTTAGTTCCCTGCATGAACTTTTTTTATTTTTGCGCATTGTTAAATTTATTTTTCAATGTTCGCACGGTGATGCATCCCAATTGGGACAATGCCTCGGTAACGCGCCATCCAATCAGATCTAGCTTATGTTCCGGCAATCGCCAAAACAAGCAGTCGTGCTGATGAATGCATTTTTGAAACCGTGAATACATTTACCGGCGATGATGTCATGATGTGGAGATTTGCTGCGAATGATGGTGATTTTGAGCCAAGTAATGTGAGCAATTGAATGGTTCATTCTCAACGCAATAGAGTGAGACCCTGTAGTTCGATGCGTCTAAAGGTGATGCGAGCCACAGGTGTTAAAGTCCGTCACGAGCATGATGCAGTCTTTTGACAAAAAAGGCCTGAGGGTGCAGGAACAATCGGCATCGGGCGACGCACGCAGATACCCGGTAAGGAGTGGGGGAGTATAGGGTATAGGGTGCGCGGTTGTGTTGTTGACAAAATGCCGTTTACAAAAATGTTATAGTAAAAATCGCGGTCGTATTACGGTGTTTCTTCGTCATTGCAGGCTTAGAGTTTTTCCGACGGCGTGACGACGGCATAGTTGACCGGTTATTTTCCATCATTTTCATGTGATCTATGCATGTGGCGAAGAAGCGATTCAATGTTCCTTCGTGCGGTCCTGCAGCAATTGTTTTTTCATTTTTTAATTTTTTGTTTTTGTCTAATGACGTCGGTGATTTGATGGCGGAGACCAAATGCAGCCTCACCAGATAAAAGGAGGAGACGCCGCCTTTAAGTTTTTTTTCACACCAATTAATACTTCGCTATCATAGGGTCATAGATTCCGGTTATTTGAGTCCCTTGCAATATATCTGGTTACCCACAATCGCCCCTGTGGTTACTTCGTTGTGCCACAAACAATTTCCAGGTTTCTGGGTTTTTTACGATTTCTTAATAGATAATGTTCCACCAGTCGTTGATGATAGACCCAGATAATTCGTTCCTCGACTTTCCGTTTGCCACTGACCCGGTGCCTGACCCAGAATTTCCGTTTGCCGCCAATAACATGGACCCGTACCTCTCTCCTGCAGCGGTAGCGGCAGCAGTGTCCACTTCGGCACCTGCGATGCAGTCACCGGCGCCTCTTTCTGCACCTTATGGCGCATTAGGGGCGTACGGACTGGTTCCCGACGTATCGACGCTGTCGTTGCCGATGGGGTTCGAGGCGCCAATGACGCCATACTATTCGTCGTCGTCGCTGGTGATGGACCCCATGAGTTTTTCGAAACCAAGTCAAAATCAAAATAATACCAGTCAAAACAATCAGCCTAACCAAAACAATCAGAACCAGAACATCGAAGACCACCAAAACCTTAATACGAACGGTCAGAATCAGAACCTCCAAAACCACAACCAAAACCAAAACCTGTCCCAGCCGTCCCAATCGCATTCAAACTTGCATCAACCCTTGCATCAACCCATGCATCAGAACCCGCTTCTGCATCATCTTCTGCTTCCGCATTTGAACGAGGCAAACCACATAAACCAGCCCATCCAGCACTTGCATCACCAGCTCCCTAATCACAGCTCCGACTTTATGGAGTACCCCATTTACCCCGGCCAGCTCCTGTTCAACTCCAGCGCATCGCTGACGGAAATAGGCGACTTGAAAGAGCCGGTTTTCGGCTCCGGAGTTCCCCGACCAGCACCGCTGTTTCCCGTCAAAGAAGAACCAAAACAGCCCATGTTGGGCACAGATTACGACCCCAATGCCTACTTTCAAAAATTGCTGGATGCCATGCAAAAATCCAAAACTTCAATTGAACCCAAAAAATCGTCGAAAAAACGATATCGAGTTCTTCGTGGAGTTTCGGCCGGTGGATCTTCCAGTAAACCGCCCAAGGAAAACCAATATAGTTCTGCCGAGTTTGTACCTGTTCAATTGCATTTGGATGGCGCCGAGTTGCCCGATATATGTTTTCCAATGTGGGGTGCTGGAGAGTTGGAAGATGGCCGTCGAATTGTCCGAATAGAGAGGACTCAAGAAGGTCCCAATTTGCATGCAAAATTTTCCATTGTGGGATGTGCCAACGAGAACCCGGTCCCTCTTCCAGGAGGACCCGATACCGACGTTATTGAGGTGCTGTGCTTGCAATGTGAGGTGATGGAAAATAATGACGAAGAAGATACTAATGGCTCTGACGATACTCAACTGCCACTTCTGTCGCTGTCCATATATTCGGGCTATGGGGGCAGGTACCACACCGGCTACGAGTACTACATTACATCGGTGGAAGTGGTGGGAATTGTGGAGTTACTTATTGGGACTCAGTTGGCGGAACCACAAGAAAGAAGAAAAGAACGAGGAAGAATCCGGTCTAATTTGGTACCGTTTTGGCTGAAAAAACCAGTTAGTCTGAGAATACAAGAGGGAAGAAACTCGGGACACACTAATAATAAGGACCTTCGATATGAATTGGCCAAGAGAATCATGTCTTATGACATTCGTCGGCCGCGCGGATTTGATAAAGAAGTTCGAATTTTGAGGTGGGATAAATTAATTCCAGCGCTTAAACGGGCACTTCAAAGCTACTACGTTGAACTCACCGGTGCTGACAAAATTGACACTGAAAGTAATTGATAGGTCCGACACTTGTCGATGTCGGCACGACGCATTTGGAGATCTGCAGGCAGAAGGCTGCAGCTCGGGTTGGAGCGGCATAACCTTGGTACTTTAATATAAGGCAATTGCCAAGGCGCACTTTACCCCGAAGTTATGGCGTATTTTGGCGGGTTATTCTTCATTGTATTAGAACAATAGCATGTCATACAGCCGAATGCAGGGCTCATTTACTTAAGTGGCATTGCCGCGGCACCGATGAGATCATTTCGGAAGAACCGCCATGTACAGTACCTAAGCACGACGCACGCTCGGGCTTCCTTGTACATAACCCTGCATCAGGGTATTTTTCCATGGTGGAGCAGCATATGCCAAGGAGACATTGCCGACAAGCCTTGATGAGGGGAATTCGACCCCTAAAGCAACATAGTGATGCGTGCAGGCGCATGCGTTCGTAAGTAAATAACGGTGTAATTTTAAGTATAAGGTTTGAATCCGTATACAAAATTGGATAAAATTGCATCACGTCGCGAAATAATATTCCGTTTGCCAAGCATGTGCATGCATTAGAGACATAAACGTCGGGAATGTGCCCGATATGTATACATCTTGCATTTCTTGGACTGCTTCAATAGTTGCTAACCGCGCAGAAACAAAAAGCTTTAATGCGGCACCTGCAATATCGCTATTATGAACAATATGCTAAGAACGTTTTGCCCTCGGCAACATTAACCGAACCCGCGCACGCCGCGACCAGAATCGGGCTTTGCATTGCGCATAGGAACGGCACCAAACTCGTGAGCGGCGCGCCAGGGTCTCTACGCAGCGGTTTGCCGCGGCACGTATTTAGGTAGGCGCACGCCTTTTTCGGATTTCTCCGGTGCAAGGAGGCGCATTCTTTTCTGGAGTACGTCGAATCGATATATGCACGCTGACCGATTGGGAATCTAGGTGTTAGGAGATGGCACGAGTGTGCAGAATGTGCATGAATCTTGCCGTACAGCATCGTGCAGGGACTATCTTTGTGAGCTAGTACAATCTGAACAATAACAGTGTCTAAATGCCGACATTGTCCCGCCAAGAAGGCTGGATCATAGTCGTGGAGTTACTGTGGGCTGATATGTCGTGGGCGGACCCAACAATCGCGGTTTGTATGCAAGATTTCGGGCACGTCATGGCGGTTGCCGATGTATTTTTCCATTTTGGGTATATAGGTTGCATGATCCAATGCACGATCTCTAGTTGCATTAAAGTTTAAGGGCCGTTGGTTTGACACTAAAACCTCACATTTTGGCGAAAAGAAGTTACTAGAAGGTGCATTGAGTTGTGAGATTCATCCAGAAACGCGTTTTGTTTCACTAACTCTTCTTTCAGCAGAAAAGTTTACAAGATCGTCCCGCCATTTTTTTTTTTTAATTTTCAAGAACAATAGGCATTTTTAAGCAAGTATTCACGGCCAAATAAAACTCATTGAGACCCCCTTATCTGAAAAAAGACCTCTATTCATGATCCCGATGCATGCCATGGGAGTACAAGACCCAAACGCCTTGAATGTTAGGCAAGCTCGAGGCAGACTTTCCAACCTCAATCCCATGAGAACCAAGCCACGTCGAGAAGTTTCGCTGATGGTGGCACCTGTGATGCCCGCAAGCCTGCCATCGATGCCATTTTCTTCTTCGGATCAAAACTATAACCTTGTAAGGATCGAAACCGAGAGATCAATTGACTCGCATTTTTCACTCCAGCTGCAATTCCGAGTAAGTCTTACGCTCAGCAAACGGGAGATCGAGTTGATCCGGTACTCGTGGCACGAGATGCTCATGGACCAGCCGGGGGTGACGAAAAAAGCAAAGCCAACGAATATTCCGGGAGCATTTCCAGTATTTGGAAAGGCAAGTAATTCTGGAAATAGTTCTGGAACTTCTGGAAACGGAAACAATTCTGGAAATGGAAATGGAACCTCGGGAATGCCTGGAGTCACAAGAACAAGTGCAGCGAGAGTGGCTTCGTCACTCTTTTGTCGTCAACTTTATGCGAATCTTTTAAGCATGGATCCCAATCTCGAGAGCTTATTTCCGCTGATTCGGCACCAGGCAGTGGCATTTTCTGGCGTGCTCTCGTTTGCGGTTTCCCAGCTTGAAAATCTCTCCACTTTGGACGACTATTTGATGTCATTGGGCAAACGGCACTCACGTATTTTGGGTATTGAGCCCGCCAGCTTCGAGCTCATGGGTGAAGCTTTGGTACAGACGTTCCACGAGCGGTTTGGAAACAGGTTTTCTCATGAACTCGAAATCTTGTGGATTAAAGTGTACCTTTATTTGGCCAATTCGATTCTTCAATTTGGAATCGATCCAGTATTAAGATTAAACGATGATAGCAATGCCTCGGTGTTTTCCTCAAACCAGGTGTACCAGCTGCTGCTCTACAACACAACCAGCAACTCCACCAGCAACAATAATAGTAATTTTGAAACTTCTAGTGTTTTTGAAGGAAAACGAGGAAGTGTGTCTACGGCCGTAACCTCGGCGCAAGATTCTGCCATGGGATCTGTGGATGCCGCAAGGAAACCTTCGGTGTCAGCAGCACCAAAAAAGTCGGTTCGGGCCAGTATAAAGAAGAAAAAAGACAACTGTGTTGTTATGTAGTTGCAGAAAAAGTTGCAGTTGCAAATGTTGCAAAATGGGTGCACGGGTGCAATAACCTGGTTCTCAAGTTCATTTATATTGAATGCTGAGGGCAGTTATTTATAGTGAGTTGGTCAATTCGGCCGTTGATGGGTTACGGACATAGCATGAAAACCTAAATTTAGCATAAAAAATATATTTAAAATAATGATGCTCATTTTATTGTGTTGAGCTATTTTCAATTTAGCTCTTGATTTAGTGATTTTTTGGTGCTATTAGTAAATCGGATCATTCAATTTATGAAGCAAACCAACGTAATTGACGGTTTATCGGAAAATTTGCAGCCATTTGCAGTGCGTCAACTGTAATAAGATTCAACAGAAGCCAACTGAATTAGATTTTAGTATACGGTTTGCACTATTTCTGTCCATTTCAACCTTTTTATCGTTTCTCTCAAGTAAGCTGAGAAGATTTGTCGACCAATCAGACTTATCTGGTTTACAATAAGCTGAAAAAAGAACAACCTCGTTTATGGAGATTGAGAAATAGACAATCGAACAAATTTCAAATATGGCCCCTTATTTGTTGGAAACCGACTCAATATTACTTTTGAGTCATTGTGTTATATAGCGACAGATTCCAGATGTTTTGTGCCAATTGGGAAAGTTCGAAGTTGGATCTTGAGACATTGTACTTTGTGATACTGAGGATGATCCATATTCCATTAGTGAATTTTCAGATCTTTCTTGCAGCCTCTCTCTAGCCTGTGACGATCTCATTGATCAATGAACACAGTCTTCTGATGTAGAGACAAAAGTACGATCCAACCAACTTTTGTCTATTCAACTTTTCCAAACTTTGTAAATCGTTATCCACCGCACTCAATTATCGGTTGCAACTTCCAGACCTGCACACAATCTGCTTTTGGGTTAGACGGAGCCCTGTTACCTGCACCCAACACGGATCGGTTCCACGACGCGCGCGAGACGCGTTTGTCTAAATTCCCAACCGTTGCGAACCAGCAATCTCAGTAGACTCAGAGATAATAACCATAAAAAGGAAAATCAATTTCACTTTAAACTGAAACTTCCTGAATCTACTTCTATAATTTTTAATTCTCAACTTCTATTTATATCCAAACCAGTACTACCGTAATTACTATCAATCACCCCATCATAAACTACTACTAATCTCACATTCCAAATTACATCGATAATTTGAATTTGTTCTCTCTTATCCCCCACTGTCATTTCCTCCCCCACTACTCTGCCTCCTACGCCTGTGCACCGCATAGGCGCCCCAGCCCCATTTGTCCTTTTCGGGCGCGAAAATTTCCACGCCCTTCTTGGTTCCAGTTCAAGGATAGTCACGGATTCTGCACCCAGAGCCAGATTCTCGTCTAGTAAACTCACAATTTCGTGTGTACGCTGCTAGGGACCATCATAACGATTGCATAGTTGAAAATAATCAACACGTTATTTTGGAATTTTTGATTTCAATCTAATTCTGATTAACAAAAACCGTCTTTCACGAAAAAGACGAGCTTCTACGAGCTGCCACCAGCTGATAACGAGCTGCTAGGAAGTCGCTACCAAGCTGAAGAAGGCTAAACGCTAAAAAACCTAATTTCACGGTAAAAACCATCAAATCCCAGATGTCGATTCCCGACTTAGATGCCAATTTTTACTCGGGCCCCATCCTGAAACACGTTGCCAATATCCGCCAGTCGGTGCTGGTGCCCCATTCCATGTCGTCATCGTCTATTCATCATTCGTTGGAAAATGAAAAGACATCGTACATGAAAAACTCGCCGTCAATGAAGGCATTGGAGTCGATGTTGGCCAACAAGAAGAAGCCTAAAAATGGTGAGGAAATCAACGAAGCTATTGTAGAGGAGCCCAGCGAGCTGAATGAGCAAAACCAACCAAATGAACCAAACGAATCGAACAAAATGAACGAACTGAATGAGCAGAATGAACCTCACGATGTTCGTGTTCATAAACCCAAACTCGATAAAATCCAAGAAAAAGCTCCTTTGGTCTCTCATAGCACCCCCAGCTTGCACGGCGGCGAATCATCCTCGGTGCAATCGTTTCAAACGGCTACTTCCGTCGACATGTCTCCGTCTAAAAACACCTCCAAGTCTGCCCGAACCGATGGAACCGGTTCCAGCACTTATGACGAGACGCCCGAGTTGATCCAACCGGCTCAGTTCCACACCATCAAGCAAACCACCAAGGACTTTTCACCGTCTATTCGGGTCATTTCTGCATTCCAAGAAAGAAGAGAATCTGCCTATTCCGATCATGATGAAACATTGATTGAAGCAGAACAAAAAGAAGCGCCTTCTCTCTCTCAACCAGCTTCGAGACTGATGATTCCCGACGATATACTTGATTCGGAGTCGAAATCAAAGACGATCTTGGCAACAATGGCCGCCAAGCCAACCGAGCCAAAAAAGCTTACTGAGCCAAAACCATCCGAGCAAAAACCAGAGCTCGAGGCAATGCATCCAGCCGACGCTAATCCCAGAAAACTCACCGCATCGGCCACATTACCACAGCTTGCTCAAAATCCACCTCAAGATTTCCCAACTCACACTCGCTCCAATTCGTCGTTTTCGTTGTCTTTCAACAAAAACAAAGACCAGCCGCCCATTCCCGGCAGACAGAGACGAAGCAGTACGTTCAGCGACTTGACGTCAAAGTTTATCAATTCAAAGCCTGAAGAAGAGAAGACGAAAGCGAAACCAAAACCCACCACTTCGAGACCCGAACCCACAAAGAAAAAGTTCTCGTTTAGAGCGTTGTTCAAGAAAAAGGAGCCTGCTACCATCCCCACTTCGGCGTCTTCTCCGGCTTTGGCAAAGCCCAATCCTGGATCTCAATCTTCCGGGAAAAGTATGTTCAAGAAGAGCAAGTCAACCGACACATTGAGCCATTTGGATGAACAAAACGTGGCTCGTGAGCAGCTTCGTAGGCGCAATACAGAGGAAACCAAGACAAATGTGTCAGCTCCAGCTGCTCCAGTAAAGAAATTGACAGACATTTCCAATATCAAACAACCACAGAATATCAACCAATTGCAACTGTCAGAGATGAACAAGCCTCAGTTTTTCAATCCTCCTCCAAAGCAAGGGCTAATAAGGGAAGTTAGTGACTACGATTTGAACGATACGTACGCGAATTCTGAGCCTGAAGACGAATACGATAGGCACAATCTCAGCAGTGATCCTGCCACTCCATATAACCCCGGTCGGTTCGACCAAGAAATGAAGCTTGACGCCGGATTCGGGTCGCCTTTTCAAGTGGAATACAAGTCTCCTCAGCAAGTAGAAGACGAAGCGAAAAAAGAGCACCAGCTCAACGAAGTCAATGATTCCAAAGAATCTACAGAACCTGTGGAAGCCAATGATCTTGACCCCAACGACCCAAGTGACCAACTTCTTGGCGAAGCACTCTTTCCAAAGTCGCTCAGTGCACAGGAAGTTCAAAGTATCGTTTCGTTGGAACGGTCTAGGTCAATTCGCTCGGTTCGTTCGAAGCACAATTCGTTTGCAAACTACAATGGAAGTGACGACAATATTATACAATACACTGGGGCGATTTCTGTCCCCAATTCGGGCATGACTCGTTCCGAGAGCATATTAAAGCGGGCCAAAGAGCAACACCTTTCGACTCCATCTCCCAAAAAAGCCAAGTCTCCGTCGTTGACTCCCGAGGGAACATCCGACTTGAATAATTTCATTGAGTTTTCGGACTATATCGACTTTGACAAATTGGATTTCCAGCTTTCACCAAGTCGAAACTCGAGTTACCAGCCATCGCCTACACCTCCCGCAGCAGAGACACCAGTTCGTCAAGCTTCGCCCCAAGCTTCTCCTCGTCAAGTTTCGCATCAAGCATCACTTCAAGCTTCGCCTATTATCATCTCGTCATCGGCATCGGTGGAGTCACTTGCAGAGATTCCAAAGCCTGTTTCGGTTGTCGTTACACCAGCTGAACCAGAACCAGAACCAGAACCAAAACAGCTCAAACCAGCTGCTATTGTGGTTTCAGATCATGTGGAGGAAGAGTACAACGGTCCTCTTACGCCCAATCTCGAGACCATTGACTCGTTCAAATTGCCGTCGCCAACGGCTCTGCCCGAGGAAGTGGCCGTAGTGCCAAGAACCAACGACAAGCCATCGGGAGCTCGTCCTATTTCCATGTCGTTTCGTGGACTTCGAGGTCCCAATTTTGGCGAGAAACTCACGATGCACGAAGTCAGATCAAGCGAGTCTCACCAACTGTTCAACATTTCGTTTGGCGACGACTCGAACGAGTCTGGAGTGGGCGACGGGTTTGGAGGCTCTTCCGACGAACTGGAGCTGGAGCTGGAACTGGAACTTGAAAATGATAAAGAGAATATTCCGCTTGTTCTGGCTGTACCCCCCAAGCCTCTGTTCATCCACAAGAAAATATCGCTGTGGGGCACCACAGACTCACAGTCCAGTCCTTCGTCTATGAATTCGTTCATCACCCGCACATTCAAAAGGTCTCCCAAGGTTAATAATGCCGTACCTCAGTCTCCGGCCGGAGTTCGGTTTTCTTCCCGAATTATTCTCTACGATACCTACAACGGCGACGACTACGACAGGCATCCCGACACCGCCACATGTAACCAATTGACCCCGGCACTTGCTCAGATGATCAAGGAAGAGCTCAACCAGGTGAAGAGCGAGATGGAGGTGCATGAGGATCTGCGATGCTACACCCATTTTTTCTAGGGCAATATATATTCCGACTACTTCTGTTGTGCGTGCTGGGCGTGGGCACTGCGGAAGATGGCATCCAATGTGGCATGGTCATGTGGATCGATTTCGGCCACTATGGTTTCTGGCTGCTCCATGATGACCACTACGTACTTGTTATTTCTGTGGTCAAGACAGGTTGTTGAAGCCCACTCTGCACCGTCGTACTCGGAAAGACGGAGAACCGGGGGATTGCCGTTGACGAAAGGAGGATACGACATCGAGGCAGCTAACAAGCTTATTTCTGGTCGATTTTTCAAATTCGCGACTTCGCGAACTTTTCAAATTCGAACTTTTCGTTTTGAAATAATCTCATCGCATGGCCATAGTTTCAGACGGAGCATCGGTGGTCCCTGGGCAGTATCTTGCACCACTCCGCGACCCACAGGGCCATTATATACTGGGTCCAGGCACAACAATCACCAAAGTTGAGGTGGAAGACCAGGCAATTCTGGTGATCTCTGCCACTTTGGTTGGAAGTGTAAAAGTGGTTCGCGACGAAAATGAGCCAAAAGACGACACTGATGAGCAGAAGTCACCCGCATATGTCATCTCCGTTGCCCCGCGCAAAGAATTGCCGCTGGTGCTTCCCAAACAGGGCGATGTGGTCCTCGTTCGTATAACAAGGTTGAATCAAAAGCAGGCATTTTGTGAGATCTTGTCGGTAGAAGACAACAAAAATGTTCTCCTGGACTCCGGGATTGGCGCTGTGGGCACTACAGCACACCAGTCTGTTGCTGTGAGCGGCGGAGCTTCGGCATTGACAAGCCAGGCAGCAGTTGCATCGTTTCAATCCACTCTCGGCAAAGCTGTAGCGGCCGATTTGGGCGAGACATTCAAGGGCATAATACGTACGCAGGATGTGCGGTTGACGGACAGAGACAGGGTGCAAATAGTGGACTGTTTCCGGCCTGGCGATATTGTTCGCGGGATGATTTCCTCGTTGGGAGACGGTTCCAATTACTACTTGACTACTGCTCGCAACGATTTGGGAGTGGTATTCGCTCGTGGTGAAGGCGGAGCAGGAGGCATTTTGTATCCCTTGGATTGGGAGACAATGGTGGACTCGACCACCGGCCGGATCGAAAAGCGAAAGTGCGCAAAGCCGTTTAAGTCTAATTAATACATAGAGAGCCAAATGCAGCCCAAAGGATATAGAGCAAATAGCCCAAAGGATAATGAGCCTGCTCAGATAGAGCCTACTCCACAGGGTACCTCAACTCGTCGTGGTCGCCTCGTAAGTCCACCTCGGACAAACCCACTTTACTGCCAAACTTCTCAAATCTCTTAAAATAACGTTGCCTCTTTTCCTCGGCCATTTTGACCAATGCCGGCCAGTATTTTTCGTGGTTATACTCAAAGTCAAGTGTACCCCCAAAGTCCTTGTCCAAGTGTTCGCGAGGCACATAGTTGGGAAATGGCTGGTCAAACACCAATTTTTCTCTGGTGAGAGGATCGATAAATGGGTGTATAATCTTGAGAAACGTCCATCCGAGCCACGGAATGTTGGTCAAAAGCGCCTTACCCAACCTCTCAGGGTAGTGGGTCTGCAAAATATGAAGTACCTGACGGCCTGTTCCCACAGGAGGAATTTTACCCTGTTGGATCCCCACTGGAGACTGCTTAAAATCGATCAAAAGTGCCAACGAATCTTGTCCAGAAGGCATAAAGTCAATGACCCGTTCCAACATGTACACGAGCTGCTGGACCTGACGAAGAGACGTCTTTGTGTTCTGGCGTCCTGGTTTCAAGTAAAGACAAGGCCGAGCATCGTTATCAAAACCCAAAATTACCTCTTTTCCCGTCTCATTTTCCACAGAACACAACTCTCCGTTGACCTCCAACTCGCTCTCGTCACGTCCCACAACCCCAAACTCCCGTCTCCAAGCCAATGTCAACTCTATTCTGCTGATGGCCTCGGCTTGGTCCCACTTGGTTGCACGAAGATACCTCAAAAAACACTCTCTGGTTAACCACGCACGCTCATAGTCGTTGAGCGCCACATACAGGTCATGGCGCTTGTGTTTGTGGTCGTCTTCTGTGGCGGGAGCCTTTAAATCTGGATCGGAAAAATGGTTCAAAACTTTCAAATATTTCAGTTTTTGACTTTCGTCCAACGGCTTTTCCGGAGGTATTACCGACTGAGGTCCGGGCTCCGGAATGGGAAGCGCCACCTCCCGCAACTCCTCGTCTTTGACCTCGGCAACTTTGGCCTTTTCTTTGGACCGTAGTTTGTCAAACATGATATCCCGGCCGGAACCAGGTGCTTTCCGACGCGGGTGGCGTCCTGCAGGTGAGTTAAACGATGGAATGGTGGCTTATGTGAGCGATAGATTACGTAAGTGTTGACTCATCATCACGATGCACTTTGCGCTCTGCACCGCTCTGCACCACTTGCCTCTGCACTTCCGTTCCTGATTTCCGTCCGTCGATTTACGCTGTCACTTCCGTCCTATGCCGATTCAGCGTCTTCGAGATCTAGCTGCACAAAAGTGCGTTCTGAACGTGGCACTTCTCCATGATGTCGGCGATACTCCTTACCACATATTAAAGCCAATTTTGTGCCGAATGAGTGCACGCCAATTGGATCAAATCGAGTCAAAAAGCAGCCAAATCATACCTTATTCCGACCAACTATGGCCGAATCTCATAAGTAGAGATTTCCCAAATCGGCCACTTGCATCGAGACTGCTTGTGGATACGCCCATGCCGCATAAAGCGCTTTATTTCAAATACTTGTCAGAAAGAGAAGCATTGCAACGAGATTCGGCTCAGAGATTACGGTCAATGACACAACGTCTTCGCCAGGAAAAGTCAAAAAACGCCATAACACCGGTAAAACATCTACTTCGAGATCCGACTATTCGCCGAAGACCGGTCCTGAAATCGTCTCCTCCGCTTTCTTCACTTTCCATTATCCAGCGAGCTCGTCGTGAAACCCAGGAGCGACTGAGACTTTTTCAAAAGAACGCTCCCAAGGACTCGTTTTCGAAGTATTTAGTGCAGCCAAAAAAGCAACCTGTCATGCGGCCCGCTGCAGCACATGTGGGTGCATCTGCACCTCTTCATGCACCGAAACCTATCAAGATTACAGAAACCTCCTCTAATGCCCCACCTACAACATCCACACAAAATGACATACCCAAACCACAAAATTTAGAACCAACTGCATCACCTCGAAAACGCCGCCCTCCAAGTATATTCTTGTCTCGCCCAAAAAGGCCATCGCGACCACCACCGAAAACGGAAAAACACACCTCAAAATCCAACCCTGAGCCTAGTGAAGTGCAGGCCATTCGCTCGACCATATTTAATAAATAATGTATATATGAACTTCGGTTGCAAATTTGGCAATGTTAGACTATATACCATTACATTCCACTCTCCACCACGATTGGCCTGGCTAGCTCAATCGGTAGAGCGTTTGACTCTTATACAAGAGAAGCGATCAAAAGGCTGCGGGTTCGACCCCCGCGTCGGGCTAATTTTTTTGCACCCAAATCAAACCAAAGACTAAACAAAATCATATATAGTCAGTTTACTTGGTTTTTCTTTTTTGCTACTTTCTCTTCTTTGTTCCATTATCTCTATATGCTATGCCTTCTTCCTGTGCTTCTTCAAGAGTCCCCCCGCTGCTTCCGCTGCTCGTTTTTTGTAGCCGGTCGAATCCAACTTTTTTTGTGGGTCTTCCGATTCATTATTCCACAAAACATCTCTTTCTTCTTCATTTCCAGCAATCACCGTCTGCTTGTAAGATTTTATACGAAGTCGTCCAGAAACCAAGGCCCGTTCTGGACTCGTAGTGACGCAATGCTTTGTTCTTCCCGATTCCAATCCAATAGTCTTAAGTACCGTAAGAATATCGGAACTGTTCCGCAACTGAAGTGGGTGAGTGGCACCACTTGAAACCACAAGACCACGCGACCGAGACGCTCGTATCAACTGAAGAGCGTTGGAAAAGAAGTTTTTTCGAGCCGCCAGGGCGGTGGTTGAAAGCACCATTTCTGAGCCATTGTTGGTATAGCCGGCGGGACCACCAATGAGAGTCGCATAGCTGATTTCAAAGTGCACGCCACGGTCAACTCCGCTGCAAACTGTCTTGTGTTTTAGGTAAAATGGAAGTCTTTGTGAAAGATTGAGCGACACTATATCGATGTCAAGATTGGAAACGGCGAGTTGCAATGCCTTTTCCGTGGTCGGCTGCACTGCTAGTATATCGAAATGGTTCTGAATTTTCGCTAAGCCCTGAATTTGGGCGGGATCGGCCACCATAAGCGTCAACCGAGAAAATAGACGAGCCTTAGGAAACGATTTTTCAAAGTGTTTTGACAACTCCGCCATTGGAATGGGGTTTATCGAGGCCGCATCATGGACTGGGAGCCGTGTGCCTTCGGGAACAGTGAAATTTATGGCAATATGAGTATAATCGAGGGCAAATGCGGTGCTTATGGTTGCTTTCAACGATGCAATTTGGGCGGGAGAAGCCTTGCCGTAGCCTAGAACGGGCCAGGGAACATTAAGGTCGTATTTGGACATAAAACCGCCTAAAATAAATGGTCTAAAAGCGCTGGGAGGGAAATGTATGGATGATGTGTTTTATGGCTAGACGCGGTATTGTAAATACTTCTGCCAGTATTAATTATAATTAGTCAACAACAAGTCTATAGTGTTGGTCGTCTGAAGAAGATGATATAGACACGTTTTTGGCTCTGTAAAGGCCGTGGTGACGCAGTTGCACGAGTTTATTTTTCGCTCTCTGAAGAAGTAAGTTGAACTTTTGAGAATTTCTCAAAAACCAAAAAGTCAGCCAGACACCCGCATCATCGCCACCGCCACCAAAGTATATAAAGCCGGCGATTTTATGGAAATTTGAAAGCACTAGAGTATACCTGGAGTCCAGCACAACACAAGTACAAATTAAGGAGATTTTAGCGCTTCTTTCTACTGAAATAAGAGCGATAATTGCCATTTGACAAAGAATCAAAAATTATCAATTTTGTGTTTACGACGTTGTTTTACTAATTACGAGTTTACGCCGAGAAAACGAAACCACAGACGACAAATACTGAAGAGACGTGTACTTGAAGTTCAATTTTCCAACAAATTATAACAATTAAGCTCGATTGCAAATTATCACCATCCACCATTTTCATCATTTTTCCATTTATTTTCCAAGAATGTCAGGAATCATGGATATAGGCGAGCACTGTGCCTACTGTCGCCAGTTGGACTTTCTTCCTTTTGCGTGTGACGGCTGCAAAAAGGTATTCTGTGCGTCTCATAGAACCCAATTGCAACACCATTGTCCGGTTCTCTTGGACAAGCTGCCAAGTCCGCCAGTTTCTTCATCGCTGGAGCGAACCAAAGGGCTGGTTTCGGCCCTTTTTCCGGACCGGAGCCAAGATCGTGAAAAACTTGAAAAATCGTTGAGCGCACCAAAGAAGCCCACCACTATAAAAGAGACACAGTTTCGCGTAGGGGACGTGGCGGCGACCACCAACAATGCTTTCAGCAAGCTCAAGGTTCTATTTGGAGCCCAGAAAGAGAAAAAGAAATCGGCTGCAAAACGGTCTCGAACGGTGGAAATTCTACAACTACGTAAAGCTGCTCATGGAGATCCCAAAGTAAAGCCAGTGGACCGTGTGCACGTGTGGTGTTTGTATGTTGATGCCCACGGCGATATCGAAACAACCAAGAAAATTGACGTGGAAAAGCAACGACAAGCGATTTGGTTCTCGAAACAGTGGCCGGTGGGAAGAGCCATTGATGCTTTGGCGGAGAGTTTACGGGTCAAAAATGTCAACAACAGCACCAGCGACGGGCTACAGCGGCTAGCGATGTTCACCATGGCCCAGGACCAGCCGCAACTCGTGGCGGCTAGCGAAAGATGCAGTAGGTTCCAAGACGGCGACACGGTGTATTTGGTGAGAGGCGGATGAAGAAAAAAAGAAGAAAGAAAAGAATTGAGAAAACAAAACTTGAGAAAAGAAAACAAGAGAGCATACAGTTAGCTCTGCTTCAGGAATCAAGAATTATTTGAATTCTTCCTTCTTTTCTGTCGTCGTCTCCCTCCCTGCTCGGATCCGCACCCCCGCCCACCCTGGTGTATTTGTGTAACATTGTCGAGCAAAAGGAATTTTGTAAACGGCACTTGATTATCTCAATCACTTTGTTGGATCTGGTTGAGGTGTAGCGGGGCGGTAGCATACCACACACAAGCAACACCATCCACATACAAGACTCGTTCTTTTGCATCGCCAACACACAAATCTTAACCTGAAAATTATTGAAGGCTCAGTTTGATTTTCCCCTGATGAGCAGACAAACTAATCCTGCTGCCATCGCTGCTGCCACAGCCTCACAACCATCTTCCAACAACTCGGTGGTGGGGCTCCACTACAAGATCGGGAAGAAGATTGGCGAAGGGTCGTTTGGGGTGATTTTCGAAGGAACAAATATCATCAACGGCGTGCCGGTCGCCATCAAGTTTGAGCCCCGCAAGACGGAGGCTCCTCAATTGCGTGACGAGTACCGCACCTACAAGCATTTGCAAGGGTGCGAGGGCGTTCCTAATGCCTACTACTTTGGCCAGGAAGGCTTGCACAACATTTTGGTTATCGATTTGCTCGGACCGTCGTTGGAGGATCTTTTCGATTGGTGTGGTCGTCGGTTCAGCGTGAAGACGGTGGTGCAAATTGCCGTGCAAATGTTGAATTTGGTCGAGGAAGTACATCGCCATGACTTGATTTACCGTGATATCAAGCCGGATAATTTTTTGATAGGCCGTCCACAAATGCCCGATGAAAATGCAGTTCATCTCATTGATTTTGGAATGGCTAAACAGTACCGGGACCCTCGTACAAAGCAGCACATTCCGTACCGCGAGAAGAAGTCGTTGAGCGGCACTGCTCGTTACATGTCCATCAACACTCATTTGGGCAGAGAACAGCTGAGACGTGATGACCTTGAAGCATTGGGCCATGTATTTTTCTATTTTTTGAGAGGACAATTGCCATGGCAAGGATTGAAGGCACCCACTAATAAGCAAAAGTACGAGAAAATTGGTGACAAAAAACGTACCACTCCTGCCGTCACCTTGTGCGACGGATTGCCTCGCCAGTTTGCCGAGTACTTGGACCTGGTGCGGTCGCTTCCTTTCGATGCCGAGCCGGCGTACGAAGAGTACAGAATGCTCTTTTTGTCGATATTAGACGACTTGGGACAATCTTGTGACGGGGACTTTGATTGGTTGCATCTTAACGGCGGGAAAGGATGGGATGCCACCATCAACAAAAAGCCCAATTTGCACGGGTATGGCCATCCTAATCCCCCCAACGATAGAGATAGAAGACACAGAGACCAGCGGCGGCTGCGCGCACATCACCAAACCAGCCTGGGCCAGCAATCACCAGCTCAACAGCAGCAATTGTCAGCAGCTCAGCTTCACCAACAAAAGTTGCAGCATTTGGTCAACCGTCCTCTTCCTCCTATCAAGCAGGAGCTGGGTCCCGTTCCAGATATGATGGCCAAGAACAACGGATTGGCTAACAATTACGATAGTTCTCCTGGTCACCATGCCAACCAATACGAGCAACAGCAGGTCAATGATCATGAGGAAAAAACCTTTTGGAACAAGTTGTGTTGCCAGTAATTCAGTTCGGTGAAAGCCAGAATATGTTGAGATTAGACATGTATGAGAAGAGAGAAAAGGCTAGAAGCGAATACGATGCAAATGTCTTTTAGATTAGCTGCTAGTTTTTTTTAGAAGATTCTCACCAATAATTAGTTTAAGAATTGAGTCACAATTAGGTTCTGGTTTCTTGCAAATTGGAATTCAATAAAAATATATTATTATGTTGCCGTTTAGATCTACTAAATGCTCAGCTCTTTGAATTCGAAGGTGAAAAAATATTGTCTCACTTACAGATTACTGAAATATTTCACAAAAGATATTCAATCAATTTTTTCTGACTCAAATCATCAGTCTGCTTCATATACCAGTCTTACAGTTCAATATCCTCTCTATTCCAGTAAACATTTATTCCAATTCATAACTTCTTTCACTCTCTTCTTCTCTCACCTTCAGTCACATACCAACCTTTTTGCGAAGCTTTTCCCATTCCAGAGGGCTCACTTTCATTTCCTCGTAAGAGTCTTTGACATATTCTTCAACGTTAGACAACAAATCGGTAACAGAATCCTTATCAAAGTTACCGGCTTCATCAGTCATATTTTCCACGACATTTTCGAGTCTTTTGATTGCAACTTGGCACCGGTACTTTACCCATTGAGGGTAAAATGTGTTGTATATCGACCCAAAATTGATCTCTGGTCTCACAGTTTTAAGGTTAGAACTGTCGTACTTGAGAGGATCTTTGGGACGGTAAGAAGTAACCATGGTAATTCTCTCAGTCATTCCAGCAGGCTTTTGAGCAATATGTTCAATGAGTCCACCTTGCAACACACAAGCATGTCCTGACTGTGGAGAAGGAACCACGGCAAATTTGTTGCCTGTAACATCACCCATTCTCAAGGCAGTTTCTCCACCAACCATATTGGTGGTATCGCTCATCATCAACACACATACAAATGGGTAGCTATCACGATGCCATCCAACAACAGCAGGAATATTTTCAACGTCTTGAGGAACACTTCTGGCAAGCGCAGACTCCTTTTCCTTCAGAGCTGTTTCTTCATCTGTCATGGCAATGTTGGTATGGGCAATTTCGTAGTCGAAAACAATTTCCAATTCCACTCCCGCCATGAGAGAAACCAATTCCATGGTCTTGGGATGAGTCCATGCCGCATGGATAAATGGTGTGTTAACGATTCCATTGTCGACTGCGTAGCCTCGAACAACACAGTCTGTGCCCGAAGTGGAATTGTAGGACAAACGGGCATATTTTAAAAACAAGTCTTTTTGCAATAATTCCTGTTTCATGATTTCGATAGCTTCCGTAGTGAACAAAGGAAACGGGTCCAGAACCCCAATATGTGAGATTTGCTTTTTGCTAGTAAGACCCAACTCTTCCATCGTCAATCTTCTGGTATTGTTGAAATTAAACTTGTGAATGGGGTCTTCTGAATAAAACTTCAAATGCACCATTGGATCAAACTTGACACTTTCATACTTTTTGAGCTGGGCATAGGTCTCACCAAGCACCAGCGAGTCGTAGAATTCCTCGGAGAAACCCTTGTAGCCATTTCCCGCCTTGATAGCCAGAAGTAATTCTGCCGTTGCCATTTTCAGTTGCTGCAAATTCTATAATCAGCCGTTAAGTAATATCTCACGCGATAAAAAATCACACAGATGCTCGGGCAACCGACTTCTTATATACTTTTGCGCCCCCTTTTGTTCCCCCTTTATGGAGCAACCAACCGTTAGATCTGAACCCTCTAGGTAACACAAAGCATAATCATGCACGCCTTATCGCGCCGCGCTTCACTTGCCTATTTCGTGCATAGAATCCCGAACTTTCAGGATGACAGGCCTATCTGCAGGATCACCGTTGATTTTATAAGGCAAAGTTTCGGGCTTCAGTTGACATTTGGAGGTTGAGATAAACCTTAAATTTAGTGCTGAATTTGTGTCAAAATCTGCCGCAAATGACGAGATGGTTCATGGATTCAAACTGACATTCTTGCATGTTTACTCGGAGCGGCGGATCCGAATACCATACCTGGTATCATTACCAGGTTCCAGAATCGATAGAAGACCTTCTTGACGATGGGGAGTTGTCTGCAGGAATTGACACTCGATACCCGATTAGATCAAAACACCCACACGGATTTAACAGATCCCAGCAGTATATATGCAGGAACACAAATTATTTTGGCTGTGAGCCATGCAGGAAAAAATGCTCGACCCTCACGGATTTAACAGGATTTAACAGATCCAATGTGCCTATGCACGAATATTGCTCATAGACCTAACTGGTCCCATTAGGCAAGCACTTGGTGGTTGCGACCTATAAAAGTCACCTGTTTTCCTTTCCAGATGATTTTTATGGACCACCACAAACAAGCAGTACAAGACAATTTGGAGCAATTCAGCTCGTTGGGAGAACACTATGAAAACCTTCCTGGTAGCAGAGCCTTTGCTTATCTGATTGCAAAAGCTGTACTAGAATTAGATCCATTGGCGACTCGAAACAATTCCACAAATTCTCCAAAGACTGTTGGAAATCCAGACGCCGAGGATGGTGGTTTTAATGAAAGTATTTTACCCTCGGTGAAGAATTTCAATTCAAACTTTCCAAACTGTCCTATCAAACCAGGTGCAACCATATTGGATTTTGCCTGTGGACCTGGAATTTTAGATAGAATTTTTGTACCTTACTTGGAGGCAAAAGACAAGGCTTCCAAAATTGTGGGGGTAGATATTAACGAGGGATTTTTGAACAGGTTCAAATCACAGTTGGATGTGATTACCAAAGACTCTTCAATATGGACCAAAATTGTCAAAGCTGACATTTTGAGTGACGAAGCCGAGGCAGATATCCGTCCTCTTGAATCCTCGGCCGATGTGATCGTTTGTTCGTTGGCGTACCACCATTTCCACGATTTTGGAGCCATGACAAAAAAGTTGGCATCGTTTCTTAAACCGGGTGGATGGCTCTACATTGTCGATTTTTACCGAGAAATCGCCGGAGCAGAAGTACTGAAGGACTTTAAGGGTGTACGTCACAGCGTGATAAGTCCCGAAAGTTTGAACGAAGCTCTTGAATTTGCCGGCTTGGAGAAGAATACGAGTGCGGTGGAATTATCAACGAAAGCATGGGTTCCACAAAATTTTGTAGCAAATCTGCCTGTGGAAGCCAAAAAGTTGGAAGCTGGTGAAATGAGAACTGGAATTAATGACGGTGTTGAAACTTGTGTGGTGGAGTGGAAGATCATGGTGGCCATTGGACGTCGGCCGGAGTGAAAAAGTTGGAGTCGAATAAATCTGAAGTGAAAAGTTTGCAGTGATCTCTCCAATAATCGAAGTGAAAAGTATGATGTGATGTTTCTAGTGAATAAAATCCGAAGTGGTGAAAAATTCCAGAAATCTTTCCGTAGTGACTAGTGATACGTCGGTCGTTAGTATAGTGAATTGTTGAGTAAACCTTTGAGTTATGACGTGGAATGGATTTTGTCAATGATATTCAGGTTGATATCTCTTAACTTTTTCGTTGAATATTGCAGCCTGTCGCTGCAAGTCAATGGAACCTGTAGTAACTTGCTTTCAAGCAAAGTGAGGATAGCAAAGCTCAAAATGCAATTGCTCAATTATTCATGATAATGATGTACTGACAAGTACAATAACGTTGTTCATGTGGTGAAGTCGGAATGAAAATAGTTTTGTTTTTGAGCTGATATTGAAAGTTGTTAGTAGACCATGGATGTCAAAAGCATGATCTGCTAAAGTTTTCTGGTTGTAGAAGCCTAAAAGGAGAAAAAAACGCAGTTGAGTTTTTGATTTTTGGCTGAGAAAATGGCTGCAAATTATACCGGCATGCCTACCCAAAATCTGAAAACCGTGGTGATCGAGAATAGAAACCAGCAATACAACAATGGTTGTTTTCTCATGATCGAATGAGAAATTAAGGAATTGCTGTTTCCAATATTCGGATCACCTGTCCGGCTAAGCTTGGTATATGCTTGGTATCTGCTTGTGTGAGGTGTTTGGATGCAGTAGTGTATCGCGCACACCGACTTATCTGCGCTATTTCCATAACCACCCATTAATGGCTTCAAGACAAGCACAAAAACGACTCAACAAGGAGTACCGCGCCATCGCGACGAACCCTCCTCCGTTCATAGAAGCCAAGCCAAACGATCAAGACATTCTAGAATGGCACTATATCATTACCGGCCCTCCTGGTACTCCATTTGAAGACGGTCAGTACCACGGAATTTTACGATTTCCCGGCGATTATCCGTTCAAACCACCTTCGATTTCGATGGTCACGCCTAATGGCCGTTTTACTTGCAATACTCGACTTTGTCTTTCCATGAGTGACTACCACCCTGACACGTGGAATCCAGCCTGGAGTGTGGCGACGATTTTGACGGGACTTTTAAGTTTTATGACCAGCGACGAGGCCACTACCGGGTCGATAGTGACCAGCGATAGTGTCAAGCGACGGTTTGCGCGCGAGAGTAAGCAATGGAACTCGACGGAAGATCTGCGATTCATTAAGCATTTCCCCGAGGTGGCGAGGAAAAATAGGGAGGAAATTGCCGCCAAACAAAAAGCAGACGCTGAGGCCGCGGCATTGGCGGCAGAAAAAGCAGCAAAAATGGCGGCGGGTGGCGGTGCGAGTGGTGGGGAAAAGCCATTTGTGCCGCCAGATTTCAGCACCCTCGACTCGGAAGACCGCGCGCGGTTGCTCGTGGAGGAAAATGGTGGGGGACTGCGGGTGTTGTCGTTGATTTGTATTATGGCTGCCGCGACGGTGGCGGTGGTTGTGCATGTGTTCAAGAGCTGAACGAGTAAACGAAGCTTAGCGAAGCTAAGCTGAGCGAAAGCAAACTACGAATACCTGATAAAGCTTAGCGAGAAATGCTGAGAAAGCTAAGAAAGCTAAGAAATGCAAGAAGGGAAATAGCTGAGAAACTGAAGCGAGTGAACGAGTGAAAGCAGAAAGGAGCGAGAAGAGAGAAGAAGGAAGAGAGGAATGAGAATGTAGGATAGATGATCAATGTAGATAATCAAGAAAATGAACGAATTGATAGATAAATTTAGACTGGAGACCTCTTCAAATCCTAATCATTAGTAAGTTAGCTATTGTCTTGTTATTGTTCTGTAAGTAATTTACGTTTCATCTCTTATTTTTTGTTCTTATATTTTTCTATGCATTCCGCTGACGTCAGCACCCCTACCAGTTTCGTGGTTCGTGTTTCTCACTGATCCTCTCGATGGCTTCTCATCCCTACCGCCAGAAAGCCGCCACGGCGCCGTATCCCGTCGATGACATCGAGCCGGAATCCCCCATCCAAAACCCCAATTCCGAGGGTTATGCAACTCCTCTCGAGCAAGCGTCAAATTCTCCAGGATACCCGTCACATACGCCTGCATCCCCTCCTCCGATATTTGCATCACCAACGACGGCCGCTGCCGCCGGAATGGACCTGTCACAAACCCCACTTTCGGCCACGTCGTCGCTCACAAATTTGGCGCTCAATCCGAACCCAAATGCCTCCGACCGCCCGGCTGTGACACCCCCTAGGTTGACAGAGTCGGAAAGCAATCTTGTGCCGTCACCAAGTCCGAGGTGGGGCCATAACCGGTCGGTTTCTTCCACTTCGTCGTTTTTTTATGACCGGGAAAACTTGAGTGTGGTCGATTTGGATAACAATTTGATTCGTCAATACCTCGGAAATAACAATAGTTCGTTGGTTCCAAGATTTAAAACCATCGAATTGTACCGGCAAAACGCGAAAAAAACCAACGATCCGACGGTATTGTTCCAATATGCACAGTATATGCTCCAGACCGCATTGATGATGGAAAGCAATGCCGGTGCAAATTCTCCGGGGGTGACCCCGTCGCAGTCGGGTGAAACTTCGCCTTACCGCGGTCCTGCTGCTGCAACCGAATCGGAATCGCGGTTTCGCCTCAATCATAGCAAAACCAGGTCACTCTCATCCGACCTCACCAAGGCCAATTCCGATTCCGGTGTTGTTGATGAGAAAAAGATGCGCCGCGCCATCCTTCGTGAGGCCCACTTTTACCTTAAAAAGCTTGCCGACAAGGGATACGCCGAGGCGCAATACTTGCTTGCAGATGCATTCAGTTCCGGTGCATTTGGCAAGCCGGAAAACAAAGAAGCATTCAGTCTTTTCCAGTCGGCTGCAAAAAAGGGACATGTAGAATCGGCGTACCGGACATCACATTGCTACGAGGAGGGATTGGGTACTGGACGTGATGCACGTAAGGCATTGGATTACCTCAAAATGGCTGCATCTCGTAATCATACAGCTGCAATGTATAAATTGGGAGTGTACATGTTTCATGGTCGCATGGGTCTCGGACAAGATGACAACACCAAAAAAATGGGAATCAAGTGGCTTACACGTGCAGCTACTGCTGCCACAGAATTGACTGCGGCAGCACCTTATGAACTTGGAAAAATATATTTGGAAGGGTTCAAAGATATTGTCATTGTTGACCGAAAGTATGCATTGGAACTTTATTCGCAGGCGGCTGCATTTGGCCACATACAACTGGCAGCAGCCCTCGGCCATTTTTACGAGGTTGGCGACACGGTTCCACAGGATGCAAACTTGTCGATCCATTATTATACCCAAGCGGCATTGGGTGGAGATCCGGCCAGTATGCTCGCTATGGGTGCATGGTACTTGGTCGGAAGTGATCCGTATCTCCCCAAAGATGAAAGTGAAGCATTCGAATGGGTTAAGCGTGCAGCTGCATGTGGGCTACCTAAAGCAGAGTTTGCAATGGCTAATTTTTACGACAAGGGGATCGGGTGCATAAAAAATGACGCTGAGGCTCAGACATGGTACTTGCGTGCGGCTGAACATGGCGAAGCCAAAGCGGTGTCGCGAATTCACGACAAGCAAGTGGCGGCAAAACTCCAAAAGAAGATTAAAAAGAGTTCCGGCCTGGCCGAAAAGGACTGCGTCATCATGTAAGTAAATCGTTTCTATCATTTCCGTTTCATCTCCGTTTCACCTCCGTATTCGAAATCCGACTTCTGTCGACGCGTTCTCTTGCGTGTCCCCTGCATCCATGACGTCATCAGATCCAGGGCCCCTATATAAGGAACGTTTCCCCTCGATTCCCACAAATGTCTGCCAACGAATTTTACTCCCAAGGAGATCAGGGATCTTACCAACGTCCAGAGTCCCAACAACAACGCCCACAAGGAGGCGAGGGACAGGAGGGCGATAGAGGACTTTTATCAACTGTTATTGGTGGAGTTGCTGGCGGTTATGGCGGCGGAAAAATGGGCGGCCAAGAACACTCGACGCTCGGAAAAATTGGTGGAGCTTTAGTGGGCGCAATTGGAGCCAACAAGCTTGAGGATGCGTTCGAGGGTCGTCACAACCAGAACCAGGGTTACCAGGGCCAGAACCAGAGTCATGGCCAGGGCGGTCTCGGTGGAATGGTGAGTGGATTGTTGGGAGGCCACGAGGGCAAACATGAGGGAAGAAACGACTATGGAAGAAACGATAACTATGGAGGAAGAAACGACAATTATGGTGGAAGAAACGATTACGGAAGAAATGACAATTACGGAGGCGGAAACGATTATGGTAGAAATGACTACGGTCGTAATGATTACGGCAGAAACGAAGGAAGACACGAGGGAAGACATGGCGGAGACTTTGGTGGAAGAGATGACTTTGGTGGAAGAAGAGATGACTTTGGTGGACGTAGAGATGATTATGGTGGACGTAGAGATGACTACGGCAGAGGTGACAATTACGGAAGAAACGACAGGTACTAGTTTTTCATTGATAAATAAAAAATCGTTTGTCTTGTTCTATTTTGCAATGAGTACTCATTTTCTACAACCTTGAAATCTTAAAACTACTTCTACGTATCTTGATGAAATAGTATACATTGAGTATCCACAGGGTAAATTTTTGAATACTTTGAACAATACCGCTTTGTATTGGATATCAGTAAGGCTGTATTCGGTGCAAACTCCAGACTCAAAAGTATGTTGATATTCAATATAAAATGCAATTTTCTGACCTGACTTATCCAGAATATACGTAGATCAGAATTAACAATAAGAACTGATCTCTAGAGGTTGTAAACTTTGACTTTTCAACTCATCAAAATGCTGTGCTTTGTTCTGTCCTCAACGATCAATCGCTCTTGTTGGTGGTCCCAATCGCGGAGAGCCAGGACTATGGACCGGAGTCAGACTAACCGCTTCTTCAATTGAGTCTGAATTTTCCTGAATTGTGTCGCTAGTAGGTAGTTTTCGAGCCGTGAGTGGTATTCGGCCGGGTTTCCTCACCTTGTTCACGGCGAGAGTCTTGTTCAACTGTTCTGGAAGCACCGCCGATAGCGGAGGCAGACTGAGAGAAGGGTCGAACGACAAGTCGAGCTCATCAAACGGCGCTTTTGGCGACCCCACCTCGGACCCGTCGGGACTAAAGTCGCTGGGATCCATCGACTTGTCTATGGATTTGTCCATCTGTCTGTCCGACTGGTCGGGAAACTCCCATCGGACCCGTTTTTCTGCCAGCAGCATTCTGATAGATTTGCGGCGACGCGACAAAGGTTTTTGAGGAGGTACAGGCGGCTGGACCGTCTGGTGTTGCAGCTGGCTGAAAAACCACTGTGCGTGGTTTTTAATAACATGATCGTGCTTTCCTCCAACAAAGTCAGAAACGGTGTTGATGAACTCAGTGGCAAAGTCGGTGTCGGCGTGGCTACACACGAGGTGAGGCGCAGCACAGAGCAAGCTTTCAAGGAAAACAGAAGCTTTTTGGACGACAATTCCACTGTAATTTTGGTGTGCGAGTTGCACCACCGACCGATGGAATTCGTGCCAGTGAGGACTTGAGTCTGCTGTGGGATCGACCTGCGACGCCACTGCGAACAACTCGTCTGTTTCGTCGGGTGTGTTATACTGTGACTCCAACATGGCGATAGTTTTGTCTATGGTTGCCACGAGCGAAATGAGTACGGATTTGTCGGGCAAATGCTGAATTTTTTCCGCCAAAAAAGATGCCTGCAATCGGTGGCGAAACAAGATCAGTCTTTGGGCCAACAACGTACATTTCCGACGACGAGACTCCACCAGCGAGTTGATTTGGGACCATAGATTCTTTAATGTTTGCGACGTGTGTTCATGGTCAACCAGGGCCAAAATCGCCAGAGAGCTCCTTTTTGCCAGCGGATTTTTGCCAGAAGTTTCAAGCTGGCCAAGCTGGAGTCGTAGCCGGTTGATTTCCCGCTGCTGAGCCATCACGGTGGCCCGAAGCGTGCCAACATGGCGGTCAACAGTGTGGCGATTTCTCACTACTTTTGTAGAAATGTGTTTTGCCCGGTCAGCATATTTGAGAGTGTTTAATGTTTCATCATAATGGTGCGACAGCGGCGATACACAAGCAATCATCACGGTTCGACAATTTCCTCCAAGAGAAAATTTAAGAAGACGTGTTAGTTTTGAGTCGCGGTAAGGAACATGTTTATGGCGGCGCGGATCGCAGAGGGCGTTGATGCAGTTTCCCAATGCAAGGAGCGACCGGTTGATGTTGGCGCCCTCGTGGAGTCGGGTGCCTCGGTTGGACGACGCGGCGGCGCGTTCACTTCCGGCCAAGTCGACAAACGTGAATGTGGCCGAGGTGACGTGGAACAGGTTGGCGTCGGTGGTGTCTTCGGGAGTTCCGGTGGTAACGGTGAGCTGGAGCACCGCGTGTGATCGCGACGATACCGCATTGGCGTCGGTGGCAGCGCAGGTTCGGTTTTGGTTGCCAATGGCTATGAGTTGCATCACCTCATCAACATTTCCGGGGGCATGAGATGCAAGATTTGCAACCGTCATTTTGCCCCCGGCATTTTCTCGAATAACCAACCGGTTGGATGTGGTGGTCGGATTAAGTAGATCTCGAACCGTTTCGTTGTAGATCTCGAGGTACGACATCGTGACCGACGGTTTATCGGTGCGGGCCTCGAGCCGGTCGTAAAGCTCGCGTGTTGCCAAAAAAACCACCCCCGGATCCAGTTCCGGTCCTACAATGGTATGCGTTTTGCCACATCCGGTGGCTCCGTATGCAAACACCGTCGAATTATACCCGTCAAGTACACTGTCTATAAGTGGCCGGGCGGTGGCCTCATATGTATGCACCTGCCCCGCGGTCTCGTCCAATAACCGGTCAAAAACAAACCGATGTTCGCGTGCCCTCGGATTGGCCAGGCTGCAATGTCGTCCGCCGCCCTCGTCGGCCGGATCAAACACCAACATCTTTTCATCAACAACCCGGAGTACTCGTCGGATTGCTGCTGGCGTCACCACCGGCGGCGCAGACGACGCCAACTGCGCATTGTCCACCGGTCGTGGCCCCGGAATATACTCAGATAGCCGCCGGAGCTCGGCCTCGGTAAACGGCCGCACACGGACCGCCACCGAAATCGACAGCTCATGGATGCCGTTCTTCATAACACAGACGTAAACAGTGACATCACTACACCAAATCACATCGCGTCGTATATACAGGTGGCCACAGTTCTACATGCAGGCGCCGCCACTCCACAGTTTGTGTCGCGCTTTGTGGCTCTCTTTCTATTGCTGTTTGCCAAAACTGACAATTTGAAAAACCGGTGCTGGAAGTTCCTCGGCGACTGCATCGCGTCACTAATACGACATTAACGTCCAAAAAACCTCCAAAAATCCGATTCTGCCCAATTTCACTATCACGTGCCACGTCACGTGACTGTATATTTATCAACCAAATCCCGTGAAATGGCATCTAGGACGTCGTCAGCGATCTCGCTCACGAAGACCATCATTGGTGCTGGCTTGCTCTCCATGCCCCTTGCGTTTTCTACCGACGGAATTGTGGTTGGAGTGATTATTATTCTTGTCGCAGCAATCACTTCTGGTTATGGGCTCTTTCTTCAGGCTTACGTGTCTCGATATACGTCTCCTGGACACGCCACGTTCTTTGCATTGAGCTCGCTCACTTACAAGTCACTTTCCGTTGTTTTTGACTTGGCAATTGCAATCCAGTGTTTTGGGTGCGCGATTCTGTACCTAGTATTGGTCGGAGATATCATGCCAACGATCTTTGGGTCACCGTTCTGGCTGCCCAAAGTGTTCTGGATTTTGGCGAGTACCTTTGTGTGCGTTCCGCTTTCGTTTCTACGGAATTTGGACTCGTTGAAATACAGTTCCATTTTGGGTCTTGCCGCTATTGCGTATATGTCGATTTTGGTGATTTTCCATTTCTTTCTAGGTGACGCCTATGTTCCAGGAGAGCGCCATTTGGTGCCACAGAGTGCGTGGGGCGTTTTTTCCACATTTTCTATCATCGTTTTCGCTTTCACTGGCCACCAGAATATGTTCTCAATTATCAATGAAGCGTCAGATCGGTCGCTTCAAGGCCTAACTTCGCTCATCACAACCGCCATCTTAGCATCTTCAGGTCTTTTCGTGGCTGTTGGGCTTGCTGGATATTTGACTTTTGGCGATTTGGTTTCGGGAAACATCATCTTGCTGTATTCGCATTCTTTGTCTGCCACGATTGGAAAACTTTGTATTGTTTTCATGGTTTTGTTCAGCTTTCCCTTGATGCTCCACCCTGCGAGAATCAGCGTCAACAACATATACCAATGGCTCATACTGCCTAAAGAATCGAGTGTTGAAATCGACGACGAGACTCCACTTTTGGAATCGCAAGCTCCCTCGCCTCCCATAAAAAAAACGTTTGTTCCTTTGACGGTGATTCTCCTCGTCGTGGGCTACATATTGGCTGTAAGCGTCAAGTCTTTTGCCCTAGTTTTGGCGGTTGTGGGCGCAACAGGATCCACTGCAATTTCGTTCATTCTTCCAGGACTTTTCGGCTACAAGCTTATCGGATCGGAGCTGGCAATTATAAGTCGATATGAGAAATTGTTGAAAACCTTATCGCTTCTTCTTGTGGTTTGGGGTGTTGTGGTGATGGTGGTGTGCTTGTACGTTAGTTTGCGATAGAATGATGTCGTGAATTAATGCGGTTAAAAGTATCTAATCCTGAATTAATGCTATGCTACTCTTCATCAGACTCATCACTACGGACGTCTTCTGCACCCTGGCCAGTAACTACTCTATAGGCGACCTTTGCGATTAAATACATCCAAACAATGGTGATGATCTGAAGCCCTCCCAAAAGGCCCAAAAACGTGTTGATCACAGTATTGGTCCAACACCGCCTTTGCAACACTCCAGGGATGCATTTGGCGTCGGGCATGAGCGATGAAGCCTTTGTCCATGCGTGATAGTAAAGATAGTTGTACAAGCCGTGCCGCAAGATGATCCACGACATAAGGAAACAGAAGAACATCAAGTCACAAAGCTTGGAGTAGCCGAGGTACCGTAAGATTTTGGCTCCCGAGAAGAGAATATCGACTGAATCCATGATCATGAGAATTATGTGGCCGATACGGAAGTAGTAGTAATTATAGGAGCCGACCATAAGGCAACAAGTTATGATGTGATGGCTTAACATTTGATAGTGATCTTTTCTGCGTTTTTCGATGTGAAGAACAAATACCTGTTGGAACCAGAACCCCATGGAGATGAGGTAGTATTTTTTGAATCCCGCAGTCATATTGTGGTTGGGCCAATGAAGATAAAGGTGATCGATATTCATGTAGTATGGCGAGTGGACATACAAATAGATGCCATATGCGAACGAAAACGTATAATAGGTAACCAACCAACTCTGTTCACAGAACCTCGTGCGGGCTCCCTTGGTTTTGATCTTGTTGGACATACTAGCAAATGGTCCAAATACCCATTGCATCAAGAAGGCTCGTAAAAATGTGAGGGTGATCACCCAATGAGCCACATAGTAGGCGTCGTCGATGCCAATATCGTAGAGCGGAGCGCCGTCGGACCCCGTTCCGATCTTGTATTGGAGATGGATGAACTTTGTGGTGATGGGTAAGAGTTTGGGGTAGAAGATATGAAGCATGTACAAGCATGCAAGCAAAACCTGGGAAATTGGGATCTGATTACGTTCAACTGTCGCCACAAATGACGTGTGATACGGTCCCTTTCGTGACATTTTGGACGGTTTCAGGCGACTTGTCGTGACTTTTCCAGGCACTGCCTCTGCCACTGCCATTCCCTTAGTATTGGGAGAAGCCATCAAATACCAACGACGTGTTTGACACCGGTTGAAAAAAAATTTCGCGTCACGTGCGGTGCCTGATGCCCCAATGCGGCAACAGGGTATGAACCAGGGTTCGAGGCTGATTAGCGGGGTACCTGCCCCAATAACATATCTTGAAACGCCTTCTTCCAATTGGCTTCATTGTACCGGTTCCAGAGAACGTACAAGTTGAGAATGTCTTCGACTACATCAACAATTTCTTCAAGATTCATATGAGAATGGTTGATAAAATTGGTGAGTTTTGCAGCTCTATTGACGTCGTGATCGAACGAAAAATTGTCGCCGCTGCTAGCCACTACCGACATATCGGCTAAATCGTCGATGTGCATCGAAGTCAAGTCGCCTGCGCCAGTAGAATCGCCCGTTGATGCGTGGCGCCTTAAAGCCACCGTGATGTAAATACACGCTACCGCCACGATGTGTGGGGGATACACGAGGTGGACGTCGGTCACGTAGCTATCGTTGACTATAGACCACGCGTGTTGAAGATCTTGTTCTGTGAGGGCAAATTTGTAGGTTGCAAAATTATCGCTGAGGTATTGTTGGATTTGAAGGAGTGATTTGTAGGGGTGATGGAGAACGAGATACAGGTCCATTTCCTCGATTAAGTAAAACTCGAATTCGGCGAGTTTTGTCACGTCGTGGGGGATATATTCTGGCCATAAATTTCGAGCTTCGGATATTATAAGCCGAATGTGTTGAGGACATTCTTCTGATTTGCAAGCAACGTACAAGCAAGTAGTGGCCAAAAGGTAAATATTTATCTCTTTTAGCAGAACTCTGATGAGAAAACGAGTAAGAAAAACTTCGGCAGAAGCGAGGGCCACCTGTCTTATATTCAAGCGGCGGCCAAGCTTGCATAGCACTGGGGTTAGTAGCAGGGACAACCGGGTGGTTCCGAGGGCATACATACAATTATGCAAATAGATCCGGACATGGGGTTGGTAAGTGATATGCGGGTAGTCTTTAATAAAGCCATTTTGAATCATTTTTTTTTCGAGCACTTGAAGCCGGCGGCGACATTCGGCTAACGATTGGCGGGTGTGCTGCCAAACGTTGCGTTGCGATGACGACCAGTAGTTTGCGGACATCGATGTAACGCAACGGTGCAGATTGGTGCAGATATTGTGCAGATGTTAGTGCAGTTGCTGGTGCAGATATTGGTGACACTGATGCAGGCTGGTGCGATGCGGGATCTGGGGTCTGGTCGTATATGGCGGGGCATTATGCAGGTTGCGCTGTGATTTCTGTACATATGTCGATTTGCTAACCTTCTGTGCATATGTCAAAACACCGTTCCTATGGAACCGCGCATCCTGAACCGCAAACCGCAATCGACCGTACTCATGCGGATCCTCCAGTAGCTGAGGTCTTGGACGAAGACCGCTACTTTTCCCTGCACAAACCGCCGGCGTACCTTCCTGAGCTTGAAGAACAAATGACTAAATTCATAGAGTTTCACGCCGGGAAAAAAAATGTGGTTTTAGTGACTTCTGGAGGAACTACGGTTCCGCTTGAAAATAACACAGTAAGATTCATTGACAATTTCAGTGCAGGAACCAGAGGAGCTACTTCTGCCGAATATTTTTTGGAAAATGATTACGCAGTAATATTTCTTCATCGAGAGTATTCGCTTCTTCCATATTCTCGCCATTATTCCCATACTACCAATTGCTTTTTGGACTATATGACCGAAATCGACAACAAGGTTCAAATAAACCCTGATTTTGCTGATGAAATGTTGGTGGTGCTTCGCAAGTATAAAAATGCGACCGAGTCGAATCTGCTTCTTCTCATTCCATATACCACAGTGAACCAATATTTGTACACATTGAAATCTGCTTCCACCATAATGAGCAGATTGGACAGCGGAGCCTTGTTCTACTTGGCAGCAGCAGTTTCTGATTTTTTTCTTCCTCAGTCCAGAATGCCGCAACATAAAATCCAGTCGCAGCCAAGTGGAAAATTGGTAATTGACCTTGAACAAGTACCTAAATTCTTACGTCGTTTAGTGGACAGTTGGGCACCATCTGCCATGATTGTATCGTTCAAATTGGAAACTGATAATTCAATTCTTTTACAAAAATCTTTGACGGCTTTATCTCGTTACCAGCATCAATTGGTGATTGGAAATTTGCTCCAAACGAGAAAAAAAGAAGTTGTTTTGGTAACACCCGACGAAAAGACTGAGTGGGTTCGGTTGTCGGAGCAGGAGGAGAAAAATGGAGTGGAAATTGAAAGTTTGATTGTGCCGGCGGTGATCGAAAGGCACCATAAGTGGATTGAGAGTAAGAGAAAAGAGTAGATTATCAGCTTAGAATCTAAAGTAGATCAATGCAATATATACAAGCAATGAAAGCACCAAAAAATTGTATGATAAGAATGACTTAGGTGATTTTCGTGAAATTTAGACGAGCCATTTTTGGCTCTAAACTTCCTGAGAGTTTAGTATGGTAACCTTCGAAAAGCTTATAAGCTTCATGTCGAGCAACCAACTCTTCTTATTTGTTCTCTTCAAGACGACCTTGCTGATCCTTTCAGAATAAATGCTAATTCAAATCTCTCTTTTCTTCACTGCTAAATCTTCAGTTGACGAGCAGTTCTATCATTTTTCTCTAACATTTTCAGCAGAAACCAAATGTTTCAATTGTTCCTTCTTACAAAAACGAGATTCCGATTCCATACTGGATCCCCTTTCGGAGTCCATCCCGCTCGTGTGCCGTCAAAGGAACCACCACATTAAGCTCAAACCGAGCCATGGGATGGTTGTATAGTATACCGATTCCGCAACCAACCGACGGTTGCAACCAATTGAGCGTTTTTAAATTCAGTGCCAAGTGACCAGCATTCACAAAACTATGAAGCCGAAAGTTGCTGTCTCGTGCTTTTGCCGGTAATCGAGAAACCAAGGAAAACCCTCCACTGACAAAAAAATCTCCACCAATGCTAGAGCCGAACAGTTTGGGACCCAAGCCATTGTGGACAAACGATCGAACATCATTAGGACCCCCCATGTAAAACCGGTCCAATATGCTGCTTGTAGAGCCACGGGAGGCTATAAAGCCAGATTTTAGTGTTCCAATTATTGAATGTGAGTCGTTGAGTTCCACAGCATGTTGAGTCTCGGCGACAATTTTGCTGTACCGAACATTATTTACAGCAAGGATGCCACTGTATTCCAAGCCAAGACGGTAGTAGTGTCCACTGGTGGGAAGATGCAAGTTGTTCCTGGTATCGTATTTCCAGTTGTAAATTAGAGATGTCTTAAAGTCTTCACCCAGCTGGGCCAAAACTTCTAGCGACTTGGAAGTTTGGTTGGAAAGCGACCTCCAGCAGTTTTCTAGCACCAATTCGTGATTACTCTTCAAAAACTGAGTATAAATCTTGGTGGTGATGCCTCTAACCTTGGTGCTGGCACCTATCCAGTCCATGGTTCTAGTATGAATATACGCCTGAGTGTCGCTCATGTAGTCGGGATTGTTCCATATTGGCTGTGAGTAGTTGACGAGATACAGCGATGGCGTACGAGTTCCCTTAACGGCGTCCATGACCAAACTTTCTCCGCCGCCAAAAATGTTCCGGAGCTGAAATTGGATGTATGTGTCGCCTTCACCATTGCCTATATTTGTTCCTGTTTTGGCGTAAAACTTCGAAACGGGGTCTATGTGGAACACAGGCACGATCTCATACCCCGGTCGTCTTCTGCGCTGCAAAAAGGGCGAATTCGAATGGGGAGAAGACAACGAAACGGCGATGGATTTCACCGCTCCAGCGTTGGTGAAATTTCGACTCACCTCGTCTATTCCGAGAGATAGTTTGTGTAACGTGGTAAGATCCGATTTCAAAAGCGGCTTGAGTTGTGCTTGGAGAAAAGAGTCCCGAAATGCTTGACCATTGGTGACTTGGGCATTAGAAACGTGAATTGGAGCCGTGGCATTTTCTTTCAATATTGCTTCTATTGTCGCGTGGCTTTGGTTTTGGAGTATTTGCTGCTTCCTCTGCAAAAGCAGCTCCAACTCAGACTGCTGCAGAACTTGTGGCGTGCCGGTTAGACGATCGGCCAAATTGTCGTGGTCCATAAAGAGAATAAAGTTCGAAAGTTGAGATGGGTGCGGATCCATACACCGCAACAGAAGTCTACCAAAAGAATATCTGCATTACTACATCGGTCCGGTACTCTATAATTCTTGATATACATCAGTACTGATACTTGGAACTTTGATTCCTTGGTGTTCTTGTGTTCTTGTCAACCCTTTGGATCCTAAATATCTCTTGGGTATTCTTGAAGTATTCATAGGGTATTTTTTTGAATATTCTTTGAGTATTCATAGGGTATTTCTTTGAGTATCCTTGGATATTCAGCTGGCGAATTCTTGACAGCGCTCCATTCGGAGCCGACAAACAGGCTAGTCTCAGAGCTCACAAACCAATTTTGGCAAAGCAAATGTAGCATTCTCCTTCTGAATATCTCTTTCACTAGCATTCAAAATGTTACTGAAAGGGATATCACATTCTCAAGAATAGCATGTGCTCCACCAAGTGTAATCTCCATATATAGGGTAGCTTGATTATTGTTCGAGTATTCCTTGAATATTCCTGGGGTGTTTCTTGATCACTATTTCAGCATCCTTGTGTATTCTTGGAATATTCCTCAGATATTAAGTATTCCTTTGTATTCCCTGGTATTCCATTTTGCACCTCTTTACTTTCTGCAGTTGTCTCTAAACGTCTAATCCGGCGGCGATATAGCCACCAGCGGCACCGAGCCTGCAAACATGATGGTTTCACGCTTCAATCCCCCCGGGAGTTCGCTGCCCCCTTCTATACCGTTCTTTCGGTCTCGATCGTCCTCTTCCAAAAGCGCCTTGATACAGTCTCGGCCAGCCTCGGTTTGGAAATGGCGCCGTAAAGCGTCGGCTCGGGCAAATTTACGACCACAGCCGTAGGGTGTACCGTCTCGAAGAAACCCGCGGCACAGAAACTTTTTTTCTCCCGTATGTAAATCCTCATGGCGCTTTCGATCGTGCTGTCGAGCAAATGCCTTGCCGCAAACGCTGCAAACAAAGGGCCGCTCGTTGGTGTGGGTGCGAAGATGAGACTTGAGATTATATGGTCTGGTAAACCGCTTATCGCACAAATGGCACGAGAACAACGACGGGTGTTTTTGCACTCTTCGTGGAGCCAGGTTCTGCAGTGCTAATTCGAGCATTTTTGTGCGTGAAGGAACCTTCATTTCACCATCTTCTCCCCGAATACTCTCGTACGGAGATTCGTAGTCGTCGCGATCGCCGTCGTTTTCCGAGTAGTCGTCTTCGTCGTAGACAGAAGGCAGCCGCAGCGACAGGCGCAGATTCGGTTGCAGCTGGCGCAGTTGCAGACGCAGTCTCAGGCGCAGTTCCAGCCGTAAATGATGAGCATGTCGGCGGCCCCGCTTCATAGACTGGAATTCATCGGGACGCAACAACGCATCAGAAGCAGTATCGGAAACCGAGGGAGATATGGGTGAGGGATTTTGGAGATGGTTGTGATTTTTCAGGCTTTCGTTGGGGCTTTTGGTGGAATTGTACAGTGAATGCGACGAGTTGCTGAAGAGCGAAGGGGTTCGAGCCGCCACTTGTTCGGGTGCCTTTTGCACCGAGATCTTTACCTGCTGCAACTCGTTGTACTGGAGGTTATTTTCCGTCAATGGACCACTGTGAGAATTGTCGATGGACGAAGACGGCGCTTCTGCTGTCGCGGAAGTCGAACTTCCGTTGTAGCGGGTATCTATGGTTTGGCTGGCAGACGGCGGGCTCGAAAGGTAGTCAAATCCGGCGTACGGCATGCTTTGGTAGTGGTCTCGAGCATTGTAGTTTTGCTGGAGTACGGCCGGCTGCTGGGGAAAGTATTGTCTGTCGTTAAAAAACTGGCTTTGATTGAGACCGGCAAGGTTGGTGGTGGAAATGGAGCCTCCAAGAGCAATTTCTGTGTCGAAACCGCTAAAATCACCACCTCCTCCGGCGTCAGAGTAGGTGTGACTGAACTGCGATACTGCGTCCATATACGGACTTCCCGGGTTCAGCGACGCATCGCTGTATAAAGAATGCGATGAGTAGGCACTGGGCGACTTTGGTTGGAGAAACTGCGACTGGGTTGCGGGATGGAGCAGATTGGAGTGATTCGAAATCAGATTGGAATTCAGATTCGAGATCAGATTCGGGATCAGATTTGAAACCAGATTGGAAAACAGATTCGTATTCAAGCCCATCGAAACACTTTGGCTGTTTCCGGTGCTCAAGCCGGCGCCGTAGTATTCGGGCATGAACCCCGGCCCGAGTGGTCCCGGTTGGGTTGGTCGCAGATTAGATGGTAATTCCGGAAGCGTTTGTCGGTTGTTTGACGTGGGGGGAGGCGGAGGAGTGTTACCGTCAGGTGTCTGTTGGTCGGAGTACCGAAACGAATTGCCATACTGCAGAAATCCATCTTGAAAAGGGTAGTTGGGATCTTGTTTCGGTATTCCCGGCGGCGACAAGTCAAGCATATCATAAAAGTCTTCGTCAGCCATTGTTGCTAGTCACGGACGGCCGGGCTTTGAAATTTGATCGCTAGTCACGGACGTATTTACCGGCTTTTTTGGTGCAAAGCCGTGTGGACTGAATTATTATTATTCCAAACGGAAATCTTTCCCGGTTATTTCCGGCTCCAAAAGCTGCTCAGTTGTTGTGCGTGCTGAGAAGAACGTATGTGCCAACTCTGGGATCTTTATATCAAATAAAACGTGAAAGCCACGCGAATGCTAATTACTTGTTTCTGAAATAGTTTGGTTTAAAGGCGGCGCAGTCACGCTGACGTGCTTGTCTGCAGGAACGGCTGAAAAAAATTCGGCGGATGAGAAAGCAGACCGAGTTACGAGCGGGGTTTATGGTGGGAGGATGGCGGGTATTAGGGTCGGGGGAGGGCAAAACGAGCAGAAAAGGGGAGATTTAGAGTTGTGATGGATTTGCCTTGGTGTTTGGGTGTATATGCATGATGGGATTTACTGTGGGCCGGATGCTCGATCGGGTGCGGACCTGCTTCCGATACGCAAAAATACGGGCTGAGCCTGGTCATTGATGGATGCAGTGAAACTGATGCAAGATTGACGTGCTTGACGCAACTTTGACGTGAGGAGATGCCTTGCAAATTAACTTGGCATACAATTACCAAATAACTGATTTCAAGTATTTGAGAATTGGTTCAAGTTGATTCTGTAATTTATGAAATCGGTTTGGTACTTCCGTCCTCAATCCCGTCTATTCTTTCCTCTTTCATCTTTTCTTATTTTTTTTTGGTGGTAGACATATTTCAGTCTTCTTTTTTGAGATTTTTCATTTCTCCAAGTCTGCCTCTTCACATCTATTATTCACTTGTGTCTACACTTCTTCTGTCTCTTCTCTTAATTTTCTCTTTCCGTCTTTTTTCTCAATTCTCATTTTTCTTCGCTTTTACATCCACAACTATGTGCCAAATATCCGGGGCAAATGTCTTCACCTTTTCCACATGTTCCACAGTGCCAAACTGGACCCCCATCTGTTTGGCAAATGTGTCAATCTCCCCTATATGTACGTTTTCGTGGACATGGATAGTTGTAGAAATTGAAGATTTCGCAGCCAAATTTTTCGCTGCGCTCCACGAATCTCGCGATGAGGGAAGCAAGCCAAGATTGATATGGCGAATTTTCGGATTGTTCAAAACGCTTAGTCGGTCCACGGCGTGTATATTGCTCTCAGCAAATACAAATGCAGTGACTCCTTCTTTTCTGAGCTGGTTAAAACGATCCAAAGTAAATTCATCTTGAGACTGAAAAATTCTTAGGTTGTGACCATTAGCACTCAAACCCCTCTTGAGACCCTCAATGGACCACGGATTGAGTTCCCAGCAAAACACAGTTGCCCCATTGTGCAAATAAGACAAAGCAAAGTACCCAATTCCAGCATACATATCAATGACAAAATCGTCTTTTTCGCAGCCAAATTGCAACACTCGTTTTTTTTCCTTAATATTGCCTCGAGAAAACATGGTAAACCGAGGTGCCCATTCCTGGTAGATTCCATTCTGGACAGCAGAGCACCAGAACGCTTGGTCGAAATCCTTTTTTGTAGGCTCGTTGAAAATTTTGTCATTGGGTTCCGGTCCAAAATCGCCAAAAACAGGTGTGATAGAAAACGGCCGCCGCATGACGTCATCGTTTTGAATTGGTTTGTTGATGGCTATATGGGTATATTTTGCAAAAAGCTCATCTTGCAAGATATACTTGAAGAAATCCGGTCCATATTCCGACAAAAATTCATTCCATAATTTGCACCCAAAACTGTTGGCTCCAAAGAGAACCATTGGCTTGTATAAAGTCCATGTTTTGGGACAGGTTTCTATTAGTTGTGGTTCTGCAGACACAATTGAACCTCTGGAGCGCAAAAATTTCTTTAAAAGCCGCTGCAATGGCTGCAAATGGGCAAACTCGTCTTCTTCATAAGTTCCAAATCTCACACTACCTCGACACCCGGTCGTTAAAGATCCGAGGGTAATATCGAGGGTATTATCGGTTTTGCAATAAATCCAAAATTCTCCGTTGTGGTTCTCGACCTTTCTGCGTTTGCTGACGATGGTCCCTAGCCGCTGCTTCACCGTGCTGATGTCACGCTGGTCATCGACAATCACCGCCAACATGGTGGAAACCCATCGCGATGACTTCCAGTACACCAGACCCCACGAAAGTTTCCGGTACGCGCACGACGTGGTGGGTATCGTCGAACTGCGAACTCGTGAGATCAGCGTGTGTGGTGGAGTATCACTACGGATCAACAGTGACGATTGAGGAAGATTGAGGCATTTTGTTAGTGCGGACGCCTGGAGGAATCGTGTGCTCGAATTTCAGTGGTCAAAGACTCCTGCTATACCGATTTTGACAGCAAAAACTACAAAGGTCTCCGTCTTGAATTCATCATAAATGTCTCAGGAGGGTTCAATTGGAGCCGGAAGTGACTCCAGGTCCAGCGGAGAAGCGACTACACTGCCCAGCGATACTAAAATGCTGCCTTTGACCACAGCATCAACGGCGGATCAGAGTGCAAATGGGGGCGATGAAATTGTCGAAAAACTTGGAAACATGACAATTGCCCATAATGGAGGTGAAGTTGCGGTTGCCAGTGCCGTGAACGGCGGCAGGGAGATTTCCAACACCGTTTTGTATGTGGGAAACATCCCAAAAACTGTTAACGAGCAGTATCTTCATGAGCTCTTTGACAAGACCAAGTCGGTCAAACTTCTCCATGACAAGAACAAACCCGGTTTTAACTATGCATTTGTGGAATTCGACACCCGGGAAGACGCCGAGAGTGTTCTTACAGCATTCAATGGTTCCGAAGTTGGCGGAAGTTCCATTAAAATAAACTGGGCGTACCAACTGTCAACCATCAGTACATCCTCAAGCCCAGAACTGCCTCTCTATACCATTTTTGTGGGCGACTTGTCGGCGGAGGTTGATGACGAGACGCTAGGCAAGGCATTCGACCAATTCCCGAGCCGAAAACAGGCCCATGTGATGTGGGACATGCAAACTTCGCGATCTCGAGGATACGGATTTGTCAGTTTTGCAGACCCTGCCGAGGCAGAAAACGCATTGGTAACGATGCCGGGCCTGTTTATAGGTGGCAGAGCCATCCGCTGTAATTGGGCATCTCATCGACACATGTACCAAAAGAAAAATACCCGACCACCTCCCAAAAGATCAGCATCGGCCGGCGCCACAACTCCCCCACTGCCCTACACCGCCCAAGGCTACCCTATAGACACCAACAATGGCGGGCGCAACCCTCAGCCACAAGCGCCCAAGTCATTTGAAGTGGTTTTGCGCCAGGCTCCAAATTGGCAAACCACGGTTTATTTGGGTAATATAGCCCACTTCACCCACCTGTCGGACCTCATACCCCTCCTCCAGAACTTTGGTTTTATCGTCGACTTCAAATTTCACCCCAGCAAAGGCTGTGCTTTCGTCAAATACGATTCCCACGAACGGGCCGCTTTGGCAATTGTCCAACTAGCGGGCTATTCCGTTAATGGCCGCCCACTCAAATGCGGATGGGGACGAGACCGACCAATTGCACCTTACCAAGGCTTCAGATACGGGGCCGGAACCATATAAATAGACGTAATACCTATGCATTCAAAAACGGTTCATGGCGTCCTGCACATGCGCCGATGAATTCGTTTTCGTGATCTCGGTGAATTTTTGCCAGAACAAACTTGACATAGAAATACAGCGTTCGTGGTCCCCAGTGATCTTGAACTGTTAGGTTTTTTTGAAACATATGTTTGATACAAGGGTCCCGTTCATCCTATTTCCGGTGTTTCTATTAGTATTGATTGCGATCTCTCCACTTTTCTACCTCATCTATCAAGTTTTGTTGCCTTATAAATCGTTTATTTGGGCATCTGCCAACAGCGTTAGTGCTACCACGTTCATTGAAAAGGCCTTCCACAACTCCAAGAAAGCTTTCTGTCACCGCAGCTGTCATTTTTGCTACTTTTCTCGTCGGCAAAAGATACAAATACTTATTGCCATACCTTGTTCCGCCACCAATATCAGACTTGTTGGCGTCCATGACCTCTTACGGCTTTATGACCCGGTCCAATCTTTCGGGCGCTTCAGGAAGAACCACAAAAGAAACCCGGTTTGCTCTCAAAAATGGCGGTGAAATCGGCGGAATATCCAATGATGGAAACACCTGTTTTATGAACTCGGTAATACAGTCTTTGGCTTCTTCCAAGGAACTACTCCGGTTCATCGACTCCTACTTGTACCCAGACATCGAGGTTGAAAACCTGCAACCGGTCAAATCGGTGGTTCCTCGTTCGGATTTGGTGTTCACAGCGGCTCTTCGCAAACTCATAGAAAACGTAAATGGCTGCTATGGTACTCGAGGTAAGGAATTCAGCGCCAAGCCGCTTCTCAACAAGATGCCTAATGGTCCCAAACAGAACTTTTTCACAGGATACAACCAGGAAGATGCTCAGGAATTTTATCAGTTGGTGATGAATTTGGTGGAATCTGAATACAAAAAAGCCAGTAATATTCCCAAGCAAATTGACGAGAAGGGATCCAAATTCATAGACATCTCCTCGGTGGCCAACTATGTGACTGGCTGCGACCAACTAGGAAAGACTCTTCCAGTATACGTTCCGGCGACTCATGTGGATCCAAATATCGAAGATGCAGAACACAAAGCATTCAAAATGAACTTGATTACTCCAGTCGATGGAGTATCTGCTGAGCGTATTGGGTGTTTGGTGTGTGGAGAGGTTGGAGGTATCAGGTACTCGGTAATGAGTGGTATTAGTTTGAACTTGCCTCGCAAAGAATCGTACTACTCGAGCGTTTCGTTGCAAGAATTATTGGACGAGTGGATTAATCCTGAGATCATAGAAGATGTCAACTGTAATCGATGCGGATTGGAGCAGACAAAACAGTTTTTACAAGAGAAAATCACCGAAGGTACCAACGAAAAAGTTGCTCAGCTGTTTAAATCCCGTCTTGCTGAAATTGAAGCAGAACTCAAACAGCCCCATATCACCGACGAAGTATTTGAGAAGTTGAGCATCAAGCAGATGATCCGCAAAACCAAAAAATCCAAGCAGATATACATGAGTCGTCCCCCAGCACTTCTTTCGCTCCATATCAACCGGTCGGTTTTCGATCCCAGAACCTATATGGTGGTGAAAAATTCCAGCAATGTTGAATTTCCGGCAGTGTTAGATTTGTCGCCGTATGTGGTGGAGCCTCAAGATGTTGATCTTGATGCCAGAATGCCGTTCAGGCGTGGAGATGCTCCGCTTGAAGAGCCAAAAGGAGACGAAGACGAAGACGGCCAGGCCAATGGAAACACACACATCCCCAAGAATCCCGAGCTTCAGTACCAGCTCAAAGCCGTCATTGCACATTACGGAACCCATAACTACGGCCACTACATCTGCTACAGAAAACACAGAGGTACGTGGTGGAGAATCAGCGACGAATCGGTGTACGCTGTGACTGAGCACGAAGCTTTGAACTCTCAAGGAACATTCATGCTTTTCTTCGAGTACAACGATAATGAAACGGAGTCGCTCCAGGAACTCACAGAGTCGGATCTCGAGATGGAAAGGGAGGTTTCAGACTCGAATAACAGCCGCAATTTGCAGCCATCCGGACCTAGTTTCCGCGCCGAAGACGAAGACGACGATTTGTACGAAAACGACAAGTCGGATTCCCTTGTCGAGGACGATGTCTCGATGGAAAGTGGTGTAGTTAATGCGCCCAGCACAGCAGCCACCGAAGACTTGGAATACACCAATGGGGAAGAAAGAGCGTTCCATATGTGAAATTTTCGAGTTTGGTTTGCTCCTGCAGATAGCCGTACCCCGGTTTTTCGATAAAATTTCACGAGATGGCCTTCTCGATGGCCAAGAAAGGAAAGGCGTCCAAGGGGCTCAAGGCCTCATTGCGACGATTCGAAGAAGCCGAGAAGCTCAAGAAGAAGCGGGAACATCAATTGGCGTCTCAGAAAAAATTTGAAGCTCAGAAAAAAAAGTCTATAAGTGGTGGTGGAAAAGCCCAGTCAAATCAGAAAGGCTTTGTACCTTTTAATACCGAAAACACAGTCCTTTTAGTAGGCGAAGGAGATTTTTCTTTCGCCGTTTCGGTTGTCAAAAATAATCATGTTCTTCCAACTAATTTAGTGGCCACAAGCTACGATCGCCGCGAGATTGCAACTGAAAAATATACCACCGCAGCCAACAATTTGGAGTACCTTGAAAGCCGTGGAGTGAAAGTCTTGTTTGAAATCGATGCTACAAAGCTACCACAAACTTTGGGCTTGAGCTCAAAGAAAAATAAGCTGACGCTCTTCTCTGCTAGCCAGAAGTTGGATGTAATTCTATTCAACTTTCCTCACACAGGCAAGGGTATAAAAGATATGGATCGAAACGTACGAGACCACCAGAAGCTAGTCTTGCAATACTTTCAAAATTGTAACGAATTGTTTCCTATCGTCAATGAACGGTCACTTGACGCTGCATTTTCTGGCTATTCGAAGGCTAATGATGAACGAATAATTTTGTCAACTTTTGAAGGTGAACCTTACGTTTCTTGGGGTATAAAGGCTATTGCAAGAAGCGAAGACTGGAAGGTCCAAAGGTCGGGTCGTTTTGATTGGGATCTTTTTCCAGAATACCATCATCGTCGCACAAATAGCATGAAGGACACCACCAAGGAAGCCAGTGTCAGAGATGCTAGAATCTACGTCTTTGAGAGAAGACTCGAGGAACCGCTCGACAAAACGCAGTAATAAAAAAGGGAGTAAACTAAAAAAGGGAGGTAATAAAATGTACGCATATCTAAGCAAACTTAATATTTACTCGTATTCAGAGAATAATCAGTATATACGCTATAATCCAATAGCCATTATCCAAAACCATAATCCAACGTGATCTAACTAAGCAGGATACACCCTGTGGCACTGGTCCACTTGAAACTCCTGGTTCGTCAACGGGTCCACTATGAGACCTACTGACAGACTGTCGCCGTAGCGGAGCCCACTAGCCAACTTTTCAAAAGGATAAATATTACCATTCGGCAACATGAACGGATTGTTGAAGATGTTGGTGATCAACTCGGCATAGGGAAGATTTCTTGCGAGCTGGAAAAGTTCGGGAGAGCACACGGGGCAATGATTGATCTTGCCTAGCAAGTCATAATAGTGGTTTGGTCCACGATACTGAAGAGACTCTGGATCGAAAGTTCTGCTATCAGTCTCCTTTGGTACATCATAAAAGATCGAGTTGCTAAGATTGCAATAGCACGATTTTGTCTTTAAACTTGCCATACCCGCCAGCAAGTAGACAAATAACGGAAAGTTTTGAGATATTCCGTATAGCTGGGTGAAATTCTCAATGAAACACCGTCCTAAATTCTCCCATCGCTCAGCAGAGAGTAACTTACGGTACTCACTGTAACGAGGAGTGTTCGTCATCAAGCTGCTGGAAAAAAACAGGGCTCCAGGAAGCAGAAACGAGCCGGATGTGGTGCCATTGATAGCAACATAGATCAATAGACCTCCAATTTCCTTGAGTTTAGTGAGATTGCTCTTTCGGTTGACTTGGTCAATGACTTGGTACTTTTCTTCATTTCCATACAACGACAAATTTTCCTGGGAAAACTTGATTGCCTCGTTGATTTCCTCGTTCTCTATGAGAGAGAGAAACTTGCAGTAGTTGATCTCGAACTCAAGATTCGAGTTAATCTTCTTCAATGCATTTCTATTCTCGTTGAACCACCCTACGATCGGCGCAAGATCATGGTTGCGTACAATCAGCGAGTACACCTTGTTGAAGTTGTCAAACAAGTCGTAATCGACCAACTTCAAAAGTCGGGGATTTTGAGCTGCGAGACTTTGGAGGAGCATAATGCCTATGTTGCCGTCACTTCTTGTGTTTGTCTTTGTGAGATAGTCCACGAGTAGAAGGTTGGTTTGGTCACGGTACCAGTTCAAGAGGTTGTTGTTGTGGAGATCAAGAAACATGTCGTTGGAAGAAATTTCCGCATTCTGATCCTTATTTTCTGGGTCTGATTGAACCGGTTTGAACACCGTAAAATCCTTTATTTCGTTGAGATTATCAAACCGCGCTTCAATACGTGACTGGTAATCCTCGTCTTTGTTGATAAATGCCTGCAATCTCTTTTCAAATAGCTCAAAACCCTTGATAAGTTTGCGGACCATTTCTAATTTTATAGCCGGCGGAAGTTTCGGATTCTTCTTGATTTTTCCAATATCGTCACTCATGGACTTCTTCTGTTTCTCTATGAGTCTCTGGATCGACTTGAAATTGGCTCGAATAAGCTCCGTGGGCACTCGGAACTGCTCCAGACGAGCTTGAATATGGAAGTTAAGGGTGGCCTCACTCATATTTTGATGGTTTGACAGAAACGTTTATGAGTCTAATGTATCAGTTTGACTCTTTATAACGTGTAACTAATAATTGAGCGCTTGCAAACTTGAAAATGTGTAGAAATTTATGGAGAATGATCGGAAGTCTGATTACAGATCATTCTTATCGGCACCACTTTTGAGAAACGGACTGCAGATAAAAATGTCGCTAAATATGGTTGCAACATACATGATGGAGATGGTCAAGACAGCTGAACTGGGAGAGAAACGAGAGTTGTTTTTTTTAAGATAATGCTCTTTCATCCTTTTATCCTTCTATCCTTTTCTTTTTTCTTGTTTCTTGTTTTTTGCTTTTTTATTTTATTAGCCACTTTTGCAATATTCTATAATCATACCTCGTCCTCCAAGTCCCTAAGTTCGAATCCAGCAACCTCCTCTTGGTTCACACGAGAGTAATTCCCGTCATCTATCTTTCTCCAAAATGCCAAACTTTTCAATTTCTTAGACACTTTTTGCTTCAAATCACTTCTTACATTGCGACCCATCATGAGCCAAATGATGAACAAAACCAAGCTCATAAAGATAAGCGCACCATACCACCTATGTGGCTGGACATGCCATTTCAGTTCTCCAATGCCAGCGTTGAGACTCGTCTCGTAGTCATAATGATGGTACTTGGCATTGGGATCCGGTTCCTGAAACTGCAGTCGAGGAATTACGCCCTTTTGTTCTCCTCCATAATTGTAAGCATTTGGCGATACAGAGTGGTAAAAGCCAGGTCGTTTTAATAGAGAGGTTTCTTCTGTCCCAAGTCGAGAAAGTGTAAAGTTGTTGTAAGCTTGAACGTACTCGTCGTTCGCATACAAAATGGCTCTTCCTAGCGTCCACGAAAAAGGCAGTCCACCCACCTTGTCCACCAACTGCAACGACTGGAACCTGTCTGGCTTCTTGGGCTCCGAATCAATACCAAAGCGTGGAAACCCAAGACTTTGATGGAGAAAGTTCAAAATCCACGACGACTTGAAACAGAGATTTGCCAAGTCGCTTTCGTCTAATTGGCCCTTTCCTTTCGTTTTGCTTCTAAGTTTCAAGTCTGCAAACGTCAGTGAGCACAACGTAGACGTCTGCTTGTAGATTCGCCTGTAGTCGTACTTGAGCCCCAGGCGCTTTTCTTTCTCGTAGGAATATAAACTGTTGATTGCGTCCCAGTAACCAGAAACTCCAACAAAGTGGTTTACATCGAAGTCAAAAGCTGGGATAAGGTCGTTGAGTAGACACGAGCTGACCATGCTGCTCTCACTAAGTTGTTCACAGTTTGCATTTCCCACTTTTGGAGTGTAGTCTTTGTCAGAAATGACAGAAAAGATCGCTTTAAGACAGCCCTGGAAATCACTCGAACCAATGAGATCAAAAGAGCCTTCGTTCAAAGTAGCCGGGTAAGTATATCCCTTTGGAACACAGGGATCAGGAACAGGCATGGAAAGAAACTTGGGCTCAACATTATGTTCTTTGGCAAATGCCTCAGTGAGCTTCTTGAGGTATCTGGTATGAGCCTGATACATTCCAAAACCAAGAAAGGAATCCGAGTATACATTGTACTCTAAAGGCTCTGGTTTTTGGTACGAATTGTCCATTTTTGTCGGCAACTCGTAGAGATTTATGCGGAAGAGATTATTTTTGTGTTCTTCAATTTCTGTTGAATTTGGCTGGAAAACAACCTGGGTCGATGCTCCCCCCATGTCCAAAAGACCATAGGTTGTGTGACCCTTGCCGTGCTGGTGTTCTTCCGGGTGGTCCATAGAACCTTGGAGGTAATTGACAGCCAACCAGCCGTAAAGACCTTCGACATCTCCGTCGATAACGTTGACGTGATTTGGGCATTCTGGGAGATAAAAGTCCGAGTTTCGAGTCAAGTAGTCGCAGATGGTATCCAAGATGACTCGTTGATCCTTCAAGTCCAAAAGTCTCATTCCAGCCGTGGAATGTAGAAAAATGGGTGTTCGATGATGCTGCGATTTGGGAACGACATAGCTCGCTAGTTGAAGAAGATACCGCAAGTGGTGTTTCCCGACCTTCTGGGGACTGGAACTGAAAGTGGAGAGACCGGGTTTGATCTTTTTGTTCCATTTATGGCGGGTTTGGACTTTGGGAACCCGCAATTTTCGAGTCGATTTGTCCAGCTGTGAATCCGGATTAGAGGCTTCTTCTGTCTTTTCGCCTTCTTCTGTGTTTTTTACATCTTCTCTGTGAACAAGACGTACGTTAGGCTTGGGCATCTCGGTAAAGTCGCCGGACTTGTTGAGCACCGCAAGCGGGTTGAGCCAGTTGTAGACATAGACCCTTGACCCACTGGAGCCTGAGTCTATGATCACGATGTAATCGTAGGGGATATTGTCTTCCAGGTAAACTGGGCCCGGCTGAGGGGACTTCATGGTTCGCGGATTGAGAGTCGAGACTGGAAATATTTAGCAAAAAAATAGCAATATATAGTAATAGCAGTGTTGAAAAAAGTTAGCAAGATTTCGTAGCGGTGATTGGTGCAAGCTCGTCTCTACATTATGACACATTTCTCCTCTGGCTTGGACTTGGGGTTCTGTACTGATTCCACCCGATCGATGAGGGTTTCAAACACCGAGTTAACGTTGATATTTTCCTTCACAGACAGTTCCATGAAAGGACATCCAAAACGCTCGGCAAGCTTCAAACCATCTGAATGCTCTACCTGGCGCTGGTACTCCAAATCTGATTTGTTACCCACAAGAACAAGCGGAATATTGTCGTTTCCAATGGCATTCAAGATCTTGTCGCGAATAACTTCCACCATTTCAAACGACTGGCGGGATGAAACCGAGTAGACTAGCAAGTATCCATGGACCCCGATCAAGTGCTTTTCACTCATCATGGAAAATTCGTCCTGGCCCGCAGTATCAAGGATTTCGATAGCATATTCTTGGTTTTTGAACTCTATGGTTTTGGAAAACTGGTTCTCGATGGTGGGGTAATACGACTCCACGAAATGGTCTTCAACGAACCGGACCGTCATGCTGGATTTCCCGACACTCCGGGACCCTACCACCGCTAATTTGCGTGCTTTGGCCATGGCATGTAAGTTTCTGGGGTTTGAGCAAAGAAATTTTCCGTCCCGTGACAACTGCGATAGGAAGTAGGGAAGTCCGAGAGATACAGGAGATAAAGATAGCAAAGTAGCGAAGGGTAGAAAAGTATAGCAAAGCGTAGAGACTAAGAGGATTCTGAAGGGTAACCTCAAGTGATAGTAGAGATAGCAAATGGCAATACCAAATAGTAGATAGCAAAAGTGTAGCAAAAGTTAGCAATAGTAGATATCAGTAATAGATAGCAGTAGTTAGCAGTAGATAGCAGGTAGCATTAAGACTAAGCGGTCCACTTGATCACTTCCAAGCTGGTGACAACAATAAAAATGGTGGTTGGGAGTGTCAAAACGACATAGCCCCAGAAAAGAACAGACCCCATTTCTTGTTGGTAGATGTTGTTGAGTTGCACAATCTGTGAAAGCTGGATAGCAGGTGGTGAAATGGAAAGAATAAATGCCACAATGAGGAAGATCGGGTCGTCCAAGATTGAAACATTGATGTATTTCACACAGAGTGCAATGGTGGGAAGGAGGATTATGGGTGGAATGATCATACGAGAAATCAAAGACCCCATGACGATTTTGGTATGGTTTTTGGCAGGAGCTGGAAGGTCGTTTGAAGGGTGGAGGTTCAGGCCCAACACGATAAGAATAAGTGGAATCGATACCGATCCTAGTTGAGTGACAGCTTCGGTAAGCGTATTGTGCAAGAAAGTATCACCGAAAAATGCCTTTTGAATTGCTGGAACTGAGGCCACCAAGATGGAGATGAACATGGCATATAAGGGTGGGTTCATGAACGCGAGAAACAGGCGTACGCCTGGCAAAGCAGCAAACATTCGCCAGTAATGACGAATGAATGTAAAAGGTCGCGAGAGAAACGCCGAGAGTTTGGGTTCAACTTCCAGCGACGCATCCAGCGACGATTCACCTGGTGTGGCAGTATAGTTGCTGGTCGGCTGGGAATGATTCAAAAGCGATGCCATGGCGTCATTTGATTCCGGCGCAGGACTATTTGGTGGTTCTTGTTCTTCATCGTGAAAGACGCTTCCCGGCATGGAATTAAGCTCCAACTGCGACCGCAGTCGCAAGAGCTTGTTGTAGCCCCAGGACCATCTTAGTATCTGGCCCAACTGCTGGAAAATGAGCAAATAGAGGATACCTCTACTGGCAACCTGGTCGGAATTGTCGTTATCAATGTCTTCCCAGAGCAAATCCGGGAGGGTGTAAGCCAACGACAAAGTGAGCGACACCGGCAACGAGTTGGAATTGCCAAACACTGCCATGGCAGTGACAAAGTCTCCTTCCGGTTCGTTCAAATGCAAAAATCGAGACACCACGCGAGAGCAAGCAAACGAAATGCCGGTACTAACGGCGTAGAAAATGGGTATTATGATGATATCAGCCATTCGTTGGAACGAGAGCGATGGCGCCAACTTGGAAAACACCAAACATGGCGTGAAAAGGTCGACATTAAGCAGTGAAATGACCTTTTGTGCCGCCACATTAAGAAGCCCAACACGAGCAGCAATGAATCCGGCAAAACATATTAACACAACCTCGAGAACGGCTTCGAACGTGAGGAATGCTATCGATAGAAACGATAGATCGGGATTTGTGGCCATGAACCGAGTTTTTAAAGTTTTTGAATTTGGTTTAAAAACGGTTTAAAAAACGGTTTCAAAAATCAATAAAAGTTGAAATTTGGTAAGTTGGTGAGACCAACGACCAGGTTTTGTATTAAGTCAGTGTCCAGTGGCAAGAAACAACGAGAAAATATCCTCGAGAAAAAGCCCTGTTGTTGAAAAGATGAGTGAATTTGACGCCTCCCTCTATCTGAGCCACTGCCCTGCTTTATACACACCCGCGTGTGGTGTGCACTCCTGCGTATCTTGCACCCAATTGATTGCTTATCGCGAACGAGCTGCAGGCTCGGAGGAAAAGGAGAAATGACGCCAAGCCAAATGCAGCTTAGAAACCGCAGCAAACCAAGCTTAAAGTAAGAAAAACGCAGGGTGAAATTTGCTGCATGCGCAACAGTCACGCGCCGTTGCAAAGAAGATCTGGCTTCAGCCACGCACGTGGGTCGGAATAAAATCGGAGACGCACTGCAGATAAGAAAACGGCAACGTAAAAAATGAAATGAAATGAAACAAATTGAATGTGGAATTGGCTGCAATTACTACTATTAAGGCAATTCTGAACATCAACACTAATGGTAAAGCAACCATGAAATTTTTAATACATTGGTTCAAAAAGTTTGTCTATAACAAAAATTCAGTTCAATTGTGTAAGCATTTTTTCAAACTCTGCTCACTTACTTCTTTCTCTTTTGTCTCTCGCTTCTCTCTCTTTTCTCTTCTCATTTTTGTCCTGTATGCACACCCTTCCCCAATTCTCAACACCCGACCACCATAAACACCATAACAATGAATTCTCGTGTGTCACGCCTGCGTGGTCCCGAGCGATGGTTTGGCCAGACGCCGGACGACTCGGATGCGGACGATGCCACGAGCTCCTCTTTTGATTTGGAGGCTGCCAGCGCTTCTACGCCGCTCAAAACAACAGAAACCTCGTTTTTCTGCTCTTCGCCAATGAAAAAACTTGACAATTTACACCTCCAGGACGACGCCAGCACCCCTCAGAAGCACGGCACGGGTCCCAATCGACGACAAGATGACCCGGACGGCTTTTTGGAGCCAGAACGGACAAACGGGGCCCAAAGTAGCGAAAAGACAATCTTTCAAAATGCAAATAACGACGTCAACAACAAAAGAAATCTTGGTTTTGGCGCCATGAAACCTTTGGAAGACGAACACACAGCCGCGGATCGAACTATGGAACTTTCCAACTCGGAAAGTGATGACACAAACGTATTCAGCGAGGCACCTGTTTTTGTGAAACGGTCCAAATTGCCTCAAATGAACACTGAATCTGACCGAATATCCCGAAAAAGACAACTCGAGTCACCCGAAATTGCCAATTTCGTCACCCCATCGCACATGTCCATTTGCTCCACCTCGCTTCCTCTGACCGTTTCCAACAGCGACTCCACACCTTGTCCTCCTCATTACCGAAAACGGCTCAAATTCAAAGACGAAGGAACCCCATCAGCACGACCCAAATTGCTTAATCTTCTGCAAGTTCGAATCCTCGCCGAGATCGAAAATGAGACCGAAAAGAACGAAAACGAAAAGGAAAACGAGAACGAAAAGGACTATGGTGACCATAACGAAAAGGACTCTGATGACGAGGACGATAAAGATCACGATAACGACCACGACCACGAACACGAAAATAACGACATCCCATTGCAGACACCCATATCGCAGTCCACGCCCACCAGCTCGCGCCAACCAAGCCCTCCAACAGTCGCTTCATTTACAGAATTTGGTCCCGCAATCAACGGCTACGCTTTTGTCGGCGTGGCTCCAAAACACAATTATTACACCTACAAGACTCCCACACAAACTCCATCGCAAACTTTGAAGAACGGCTATGTTCTGAACAATTACACCATTCTTGGTGAAGTTCCAGTGCTGGCAGCAGGGTTGATGGATGAGTCAGACACTCACGTTGGAGACCAACGAATTGGCGACCCGTACTTGGAAACAAACGAAAACACAATTCGAGACTGGTACTTTGAACACACCAATGAAATCCGATACCCTCTCTTTTCTCACTACAATAACGGCTCCATAACCCCGGATACAGCATATAAGGAATGTCAGGACTCGAGCCTCGTTCACCACTTTTACTCTGCAATCCTCGAAGACGATGAGCTGTTGCTTTCGCTCCTTAAAACAGAACGTGTTCGTTGGCACCCAGATAAATGGAGCGGCCTGAAGAACAACCTACACGTAATCACCGCCCTTAGTCTGACGCTCAATGCCATGGTCCAAGAACTAGCAAAGCAACAGGACCGCTGACCAACACTGGATAGACATCACCACAATACCATCAGATGACAGTAATTATATTAAAGACTCGTATCTATCGATCAACTCTGTACCGTGTCCTTGGGAGTCTCTGCCCCATTGGCATCGTCTTCATCACCCTCCTCTTCTTCTATGTCCTCTTCTGCTTCTTCAGCCTCTTCTTCTTCTACTTCATTTTCCTGTTCGCCATCTTCCACATCTTCCTCTTCGTCTTCATCTTCCTCCTCCTCTTCCTCAACCTCAGGCTGTTCTGGCGGATACTCTTCACCACCCTCATTATCCCACACTATATTAAATCTGGTGACTCTTGGTTTTTCCGCTAAAATATTACGCACAACGTGCTCCACCTGGACCTTGGCTGGTGGGTTCTCTCGCAATTCCTCCAGGTCATATTCGTTGTTTACATAGTATCCCACTCGTACAAATTCACGGTCTGCGTATGAACAACTCAAAAGAATCACAGTGACACTCACCAATTCACTTGCTGGAATAAGATCTGGCGATGGTGGATCTGCTTGGAACAAAAACTTGTTCACACCAACTGGCACTGGTCCAACAAGAATCAGGTCCAATTCCTGGTCGTGATCCAAAGAACGCGACGACCCCACGTACGTGAGTTTCCATTCCAAATCCTCCTTCAAAGGTTCCAAGCACTCAAACGTTATCTCAAACTCATATGGATCAGAAAACTTGGCCGGGTTATTCAACACTTCTACTCCAAGTAGGGATACGATGGACATTGGTAAAGGTTACAACTTGGTTAAAGACGCGCGGTGGAATTACATAAGTGTTGCCAATTATTTCACCAAATCTCAAAAATCTCAACTACAGGAAAATGGGAGACCAGCCTGGAATTGGGCAGACGCCGCCTTTAAATATGGAGGACCAGCGGCACGGGGTCACGCAAAACTTGACTTCCGACCTATATCTGCAATCGAACACGGAGATAAATCAATCTATGCAGCCAGGGTTGCCAAAAGTCCAAAGAGACATGCATATGCATGCACTGCTGGTGTTACCACTGCAGGTATTACCACTGCATCAAGATGTGCATATTCCCAAGAATGAAATGCAAGGAATGCCGCAGGTGCATGAACAGGACGCAGAACGTCAAGATGTAGAGGAGGGGCATCAAGAGGGAGACACCTCCGATTACTATGCCCTCCTCGAAAACCTTCAAAAACAATTTAATGAATCCTACAATGTGTCGGTCGAACTATTTGAAGCTGAGCAGGCCCAGCGACAAACCATGAACTTTTATCAACGTCGCAATAATGCGCTATTGGAATTGTTATCTAATATAGAGTCTGAGCCCGATACCAACATCTTGGAATTGACGAAAAACCGGATTGAAAATATGGCTCAGATGAATCCAGCATTGAGCCTGGTACTTGAGCCTCTCATGAAAGAAGACGTTCCGCTCAAACATGCTCACAAAATCAATATGTTCATACATGAAGGAATACTGGAAATACCCAACGAAGGCCTCGAAAATTACGAACGAAATCCCCAGGATCTCGAACCTTGGGCGTGCCGTCACATGCCTCATCTAACCAACTCGCGGTATCGCAAACGGTTCATTGCACACAACGCACATAAATAGTATGTTTACTTCAATCCAGAATTTTTCCGCTCTCTTTTCACCAAACTCTCCAACACTTTTGTATCAAGAAAAAGTTCAAAAACAAACTTTCTTGTTGGAAGTGCAAACTTGCTCTTGTCGATAAGCTTGATAACCTCTAAGAACAAGCTGATATCTCCAAATACTCGCCCGGTAGGTCCTGTCTTGATGAGCATCAACTCCTTGCGTGCTCTTCTCTCTATACGGCCGAGAAGCGAACCCAAGTTGCTAATGAGCACCAAAACCTTCTGTTTGACATGCTCAAAATCAGCATATTCATCGTTGTCTACAAACTCCAAACTTTCTTGTCCTCCACTGTATAGTGCGTAGTAGTTGGCATCGCGATACGGATTTTCAATATCCACCTTCATGACGCTAATGTCCAACGGAAAGCACAAGCTCTGAGGACGATTGTGTGAGTCAATCGTAGATACCCATTTGTTCTCGTCAAGAATCTCAATACCTTCAACCGTGGATGCGATCCTCCCGAGCTGCAAAAACACGATTCCTCGAATCTGCCACACGGGAGATTTTTCAAATAGCTCGAGAATCACAGAAATAATCGTCTTGTCAATGCTACTATTTTCACACAGATCAAAAAGCTGAATCCCGTACTCAGACAGAGAAATGTCACCAATTATCCAAAGATTTTGTTTTAATTTCCTCAACGCAGTGTTGTCAAAGTGACCACCTTCGATCAACGATCGTGCCATTATTTTTGTTTCCTGGAGTATTCTTTCAAGGTACATTTTTGCGGGCCCGTTCTGAAAGTAATGGAGGCCATCTTCAGTCTGCAACAAATCGGTCAAAAAATGGTGAGGAATGACATCGTGCAGAACAGTATGACTGAACGGAAAGAAACAGCCCCACAAGATTTCTTCAATTTTGTCGAGATGATTGGAGTCGATTGCCTTGAGTGTGTTCTGTAGTTCTCTGTCCACATATCCATCGTCGTGGAGATAACGGAACCCGTTCGGAGTGTTCAAGAAATGAATCAAGAGCTTGCGGCCGAACTCGTGAGTTTGGAGAATTCTCACTGATGGTCGATATTCGATGATTCGATCGAGCTTCAGATACTCGTTTTCTTGTGAAAACCGATACAACCATTCGATAGCGTGGTTTGAAATATCCTTGTTGAAATCGTAAACCTTGTCCACTAGAATTCGTATACTCAAATCTTCACATTCTTCTGCTTTCAATAAACCCGGAACCACATTTTCCATCAAGTACATGCGGACCTTGTTATTGGAGATAGAGACACTCTTGATCAAAAGAATTCTCGCTTGACTGTCAAGTCTATAATTGAGCCTTGATAACAAATTAACAAGAAGATAGTTGTTGGACTCGTCTGAGACGCTGCCATCGACGATATTTTGCAAGATATTGAAGATCTGCCACTGCTCAAGAATACGTACTCCAAACGGATTGTCCGACAAGACGCCTATGAAACGCAAGTATCCGAAACTGAGGGTGGTTTCAAGACGCTTACGCAGAAGAATGGGTTCTTTGGCATTGATTCCACTGTACTGGTCCACCTGAGCGAGCGCTTCAGCCAATTGTGGTAGGAGCTTGCTGCTTGCCAAGTAGCGAATTCCCGCATCAAAGCTGAGGAGAACCTCAAGCAACTGACATCCCACAGTTACATATCTTTTGGCATTTTTGGCGGTCGTTGGCACACCGCAAAACCGATATTTGAAGGGACGATAAAACGAAAACACCCGTTTCAAAAACCTGGGGCTCTTTTCAATGTCATCAAACCGTTTTGGATTGCGCAAACATCCTTTAATCATGGTGGAGAGCAAAGTCCAGTTCCACTCTTCGTATTCCTTGACGGTCAAAACCCGTGTATTCGTAACCATCAACTTGAACTCGGAGTCGTCTAGATTATAACATGCCTCGTTATCAATGGCTTTCACATATGGTTTGACATCTTGCAGTTTACGGGTAACTTGCTTGCGAGCCCTTTTTTCAATCATCACGGTAGCCGTGAGCTCTGGGTTGGCTGGAAGAAGATCGTATCCATTTAGAATATCTGTTGGAATCAAGGTTGTTGCCATGTGGTAAATATGATAAAGAAGTAACGAAGCTTTTTCCGAAGTTTTGTCTCTGGCTGCTACAAGGTCAGCTAGAAGAGGCATGATACCACAACGAACAAAGATCATTACAAGCAAACCCAAATAGTGATTAACAAAACCATGCTGTAAGCTTGTGGGCTCCAATTCCGTATACGCAAAGCGAGAAGATCCGGTTCGAAGTTTTGTGTGCATAACGTTGAGAACCGAACCGACCGACGACGATTCAAGCCAAGGTAGTGCTCGAATGCGAAGGACATCAAATATAATGTCCATTATGACGCCCCGAAGTTTGGGGCTTCGTTTCTGGAGGTTATGGACCAAGTCCCCAATGAAACGAAAGTTATGATGTGAAACACTCAAAAGTCCAGTCCAATTTTTGAGGAGAACGGTGATTAAAAATGCAATTTTTTGAAGCTTTGCGGTGGGGATTCGGCGGTCGTCTGCGCCTGAGTCGATTGGGCTCATAAACGAAAGCAACGAGGTAAGGTCCTGCCCCCCTCGCAAGTATTTTCGGGATTCGGCGCAGTCTAACGTTTTAAGAAGCACCATTATACACATGCAAGCGGCCTCAGTTTCTCCATCGAGCATGGTTTGGATCATGAACTGGAATCCACCGGCATGGAACACGAGTTCTGGTTTGGCGAGCGCCAATTCGCAGACGGTTTCGACGCCGGCAAACATGAACGAAGACGAAACGTCCTGTTCATCGCCCAGTTCCACCACGGCAATAATGCTCTTCACCACTCCAATGGAGAGGTTATCGATGCCCCGGGGGATGGTGGTGAACTCGCGCACGAGTTTTAGAGCTTGTTCTTTTTCCACGAGCGTGTTTGACGTTGACATGGTAATGATGATGAAGATGAGAATCTTGAATTGCACCACCAACGAAAGTCCGTCGTTATCGATGATAGAGTAGCGTAAGATTCGGTAGCCTGTAGCTCGCACCTCCAGGACCAGATGGTAGAACATGAACTGGATTCGCGTGAGTAAATGTTTCATGACGATGTCTTCTTTTAAACCGGGATATTGACGAAGAAGTAGTATGAGATCGTTACCTTTGGTGACTATTGAAAGTGAATCTGTCAGGTCTTTAATAAATGCAAATGACTGTAGAAGGTCGCTAAGGATCCAGGTGGGACTTTCATGGGGCGGACTATCGGAAATGGCGGCATCAAAGTCGTGGGAAGAATTGTTGAATTTTATGGAATCGATGCTATTTATATTGAGGCTGTCGATGGAATTAAGGGTGGCGCTTCGATTCCGGTCTGCTGCAGAAAAGGACGGATCTCGGGATGCCGGGTGGATGGCGGAGGGGGATGCAAGGCCGGACGCACCACGGGGTTTGTTGATGGAGAAGGAGTGGTTGCGGGTGATTCCGGGGGTACTTTGGGTCGGAATTACCGACCAAGATTGGGACCGGGATCGCATAAGTTATATTGGTGCAGCATAAAGCGGTGTATGCGGGTGGTATGCAGGGGCGACACGACGACACGACAAAAACCACGACACAACAACGATGACGACATTATCTCAAACTGTCAAGAGCTCTTACCTGCAGTACGTTTTCCATCACACTCCACGATCTGTTTGTATGCAGCCCATCTGTCTGCATCTGCACTCCATGCATCTCAATATGCGGCTCCTGATTGGGCGACGTCGTGGCGCACATGCACCCTCCTCCCCCAACCCCCAACCATCACGCAACCATCACGCAACCCAATCCACTCTTCCTTCGCTGCTGCTCCGCGCCACCCCCCCCCCACTTCCCCTACACTTCCGCCCCCTCCCTCGCACGGCACTTCCCCGTCCCCCCCCCACTTATCGCATGGCCCGCGCACGACTTGTGACCGGCCTGCATCCACGGCGCCGTCCGGCACTTATCTCAGCCAGGCGATCCTTGCGTAATTAAATAGTTCTTGTTTATCGAAAACTCGACTGTGTTGCCCAAAATTTAACGGCATGGCCACCAAGAACAGACTATCGCTCTTTTCCTTGGGACTTGCTTTGCCTCGAGGTGAAGACGATGCCGAATCGTTGGTTTCGGCCGTCGGCCCAAAACAGGTTTCCAACATAAATGGCCAGTTATCGTCTCCGATGAATCTGCCCAGTGTCGGAAGTGGCCCAGGAGCAGTTTCCCGCTTCCGAGGACTCGGCAGAACCGATTTTTGAGCGGTCGGTTCAAAATGTTCAGCCGGCTCCGGAAGTCACAGAACAACCACGGTGTAGCCGTTGTAATGTCAATCGGTCTCGTAGCTGTACTCACAACTCGTCGATCTCGTTGCTGGGTCAGTTTTTCAAAAACGAGGACTGTATTCCTCCGGCGTTGGATGCCTCCACCCAGATCCTCTCCAACAAAAACACCAATCTCGACGACGTGGAAATGGTGTATTCCAACCGGCGAAACTCGCTGGTAGTGGGACTCAATGCTGCTCTCGGCCGCCCCTTTGCCCCGTCTCGGAAAAACTCGGCGCTTTCCATCCACAGCCAACTGCAGTTTCTGCCACTGACTCTCGACTCCCCGGTTTCTCCCCCACGCCTCAACCAGTCCCGGTCGTCGTTGAGCTTCTACTCGTATGCCGATATGGTCAATAACGACGAAACATGGAAATCGCCGCCAGGGCGCCCTGGTTTCAGACAACTGGTGTCGCATTCGATGGTGCCCACCACGAAAAAATTGGCCCTGACTAGTCGAGTGCCTACCATGACCTCTCTCAAGTCTGCTCCCGTGCGCCATATGTCCATCAAGGACCGGCCCCAAAGCAACTTGAATAATTACTTGATTTCGCCCGACTCGTCCGACTCGGAAGACGTCCTCCACCGCAAGTCTGTTTCTTCCGATAACGAAAGCTTGGTTTCAAGTACTATTGGTGATTGTCTCCGGCGCACCACCACCGAGATCAACGGCAACTAACCACCACCGAAAACCACCTCCAATCCGAAAACCAAAGCCGAAAACCAACCCCCAAAAACCGGCCTCATACTGCTGCCTCTGCAGCGTACTTTCTCTTCCAGACACTCCAACTTTTTCCATCTTTTCCACTACACCTCTGTCACTACCAACTTCCTTCCACTATGTATTTTATCTAGTTTACAAACACTTGGGTTCATATCGCTGTTTTTCCTTAACTTGTTGAAGCATTCAGCGACTAATTTCAAAGTCTGGCATTCAGTCTTCGTTAACCTTCTTTACAAATAATTCTTCCGGTTGGCAGTCCTGATAAACCGCTTGGCCTGCCACTCGATATCGCTATCCTTGTTGTCGATCAACCCCAACCGAACCTCATAAAGCTTCATTTCAAATCGTGGTCCCACTTCACTGAGCTCAACACTGTCTTTTGTTCGTACATATACATGGTGTCTCACGGTTATAAAGTCGTCATTATTGACAAATGTGATAACTCTGGAACTATCTTTTTTAGCTCCAGGCGGAAACAAATGCTTGAGAATTTGTACCACTCTCTGTCCGAGCGGCGTGGTAAAGTTTTCAAAAATTAAATGTGGATATGCCTCGGAAATATTACCAAGATTGGGCAAATCATGACGAAGTTTGACATTGTGCAATGAGAACATGGCGGTTGGTCCATGGGGAAAATGCGAGATTGTGAGCGACGTGGGAACCCCTCGGTGCTCGTGAAGCACCACCATGTCAGTCATATTGACTTTTTTGCAAGACTCCACGAGTTCTGGAACAATGTAGTTTCCCCGGTTGAGTTTCACCGATTGCGGAAAAAATAGTTTCATCTCTTTGGCGAACTGAAGAAGTTTTACCGATGGACTTCTCGACGTTGTCACAATCACCTTGGGCTCCGCAATGCCGCTGAGCGCAGAATACTCGTCATCGACATTCACCTGCTCACTTTCATCGAAAATGAAATCTTTTCGAAGCTGTTCATCTTCGGCCAAATCTTTCGAAAGCGGTTTTCCTGAAGCCAAAGCTGCCTTCAACTGCCGGCGTTTCTCGGCGAGCTTCGATTCCTGGAGCTGTACCGACTTGCGGTAGAGAAACTCTCTTCTTTCTCGGGCCTGTTTTCTGATCATTTCCGTCTGCTGCACAGATGCACAAATATGTAAGATGCGATGAGATACATGTCGCATGTCGCGCACAATAATCCGATATGTGGGTTATATGCAGGTGTCAATGCTGCAATTTCAACTTCAAGACATGTCTTCCATCTCGTATCCCGTGGTACTGTTGCGTGAGCGACGTCTACGCAAGCCTGAGGTATTGGAGCCACGGCGAGTGAATATCCGTGTGAAAGGATTGTCTGCAATGGTAGCTGAACGCTCCAAAGTTTGCTCACGGCGAAGAGCATGGCTCTCTTGTACTCGGTCTCTTCTTTCCATTTGCTTATCTGGAAGCATAATGGCACGATCCAAGGAGTACGGGAGGCCTCTGTGACGACCTCGGATCATCATAGCGATGATAACGAGTTTGGAAAGTGTGGTAAATTTGCCGGACAACGAGGTATTTACGTCCGGATAACCCAACGACATACCCACGGTTCCATAGGCACTGATGACTTCAAAGAGAACCGAGAACACCGAGAACCGGAAATCGTCGTTGTCGAGTTTTCCGCCTTCGGCAATGCAGATAATGAACAAACCCAAGAAAATAAACCACAAATCAAACGACAATTGGTTTCGCAAATGGGCCCCAACAAAGTTTTGCGGTGAGTCGTCATTGGCTTCTTCGTGGTTTTCGTCTCGCAAGTACACTCCCAACGACTGCTCTTCGTAGACATTAGTTCTTCTGATAGAAATGGCCAACGGTAACACCGAGATGTACATCATCAACATGTAACTGACCTGGACTGCCGAGTGAAGTTTGGAGAGATCTAGCACGGAAAACCCAGCGGTTCTCGTACTGAAAGCCTGGAAAAGCCCGTCCATCACCCGGTACCCCACTGGGTACGAGCTCAAGTACTTATTGTGCAAATCGAGCACCACGAACAAAATCAAGTCCACGGCGTTGAGAACCACAAGGATAAAAAACAACCACCAAGTTGGTACCGAAGGAAATAAAAGCGTGAAACAACGACGAGGATGGTCGAGAAGAAACCCTAGCGACTCCTTGTACAACGAGAGCGGTTTGGCAAACTTGAACATGATCCAAATGATGAACCGTAAAAGCACCGGGAACCCAGTATTTCCAATCACGATGAAAAAACTCATAACGATCAACACGAACAACGACCGGTCAAAGCTTGCCATTGAGTTTGCTGTGAGCGTAAGACCCAAATCGTTGAAGGCAGATTGTGCTGTGAATATAGCCCACCAAGTTGGGTTGATTCCCTGGGCTCGAAGAATTTCTTGGTAGTTGGGTCTCTTGGAAATATAGATCCACATCATTGCAAGTGCGATCAAATGGTACCCAACGTAGTAAACGACAATAATCTTGATGAGAAGCTTGACTGCCCGGTACTCCACTCCTCCAAGCTCATCTTTTTGTTCGTCGGTCAAATGCACAAAAGTCGAATTCCGGCCCACCGTGGGAACCCACGACAAGTAGTTGGTGCTCATGGTTCGCCCCAAACCGAACTCGTCGTCGGACTCGGACTCGGACTCGGGTCTTGTGCTGGCGTTGGTGAAATTTCGAACCATTCCGGACGACGTGAGTCGACGCAACTGTTTTCTGAATCGTCGTCGGTGGTCGTTATGGGCTTCGCCCGCCTCCATTCTCTCGTCTATGCCCAAATCCCGCTCGCTGGCGTCGTCGTCCGTCACGGCGTAGTCCAGATGATGGCCAGTTTCGTCCTCGGAATCAATACTTTCGTCGTCGTCATTTTCGTCATTTTCGTCATTTTCCTCCAGCGCTATCAGCAGCGCCAGCATGCGCCGACGGTGCCGGGGACTTCCCGAGTTGCTGAACGTCTTGCGGAGCATCAGCCACTGCGATCTCCGTCTTTTGCGCTTCCAATCCTTGATGGGAGATTTGTTAACGTTGAACTGGATTTGCAGCCGCTTGGTGTAAATCGGGTTAGCAGCGTCGTTTTCGATTTCTCCGGGCGACTTGATGATGAGCACGTCGTCGTCGTCTCCTCCACCATCACCTCCGTCGTGGTGGTTATTTTGAAGCATGGCAATCGACCGGTACATGTCGGACGGCTCCACGGCCACTTTTCGAGGTTGCGGAAGATTTCCAAACCGGATTCCAGCCGACGTTTCGGGGTGGTTTTCGTCGTCGTCACTGGGCTCACTGTAGTGCTCTGCGTTTCCGGTGGACTCAGAAGAAGGCAACGAAGTTTCTCCGTGGTTCGGTTCATGAGCAGATTTTTCCGTAGGATCAACACTCGTAATAGGAGTATTCACTCTTGTAGTACCAGCGTTTCGAGACGAGTCGGTGCCGGTATTTCTTGTGGACTCGTTTGTGCGGGTCCGGGCCGCCAAAGTGGCATTTCGTCGCATCTTAAAGTCGAGTTTCAGCCGTTCTTTTATTCCGTCAAAATACCGCTCAAAAAAGAAAAGCCGCCAGAACAACAACGAACCGTGGATAAAGATGGGCGTCGTCACCATCGTCACGAGATACGCTATGATTTGCTGGTACAATTTGATGTTATTGATGTCAACAGTGTTGAGACCAGCCTGGGTCGAAGCTCCTCCACTCAAGAACAAAACGTCAATATACCGCATGTTGTGGACCGGGTACATCAACACCAGCCCCAAAAACACCCAGAATATGATATACGTGTAGTGAGCAGCTTTGAAATTGGGAATCACGAATGAAACGTATGGGTAAAGAGCCAGAGCCACCTTGCTTATAAAGTTACGCACTGCCATTCCTAATGGTGTTTCCGGCTGGTGGACTCGGAGTCTGCTTGGAAACCAAGCCATGGCGACTAGAAGTGGGTATTAGGCCGGGAAATGGGGAGTAAAATATTTCTGAAGCAAAGCTACTCAAACTTCAACAGCCGCGGTGTTTGGGTGCCCAGCCACGATGCGCCCAACGGGCGCTGAAAAATTGAGTTTTTGTATATTTGTTCTTGATTATTGTGTTATTTGAATTTAGCTACTGTTGGTTTTGGACTTCTTTCTCTCCTGCTTCTTTACAGCTTTTTCTCGCATACTTTCACCATAATAAATGAGCACCAATGCGCACCCAAGTCCACTCCAGAGCACAAATGCGCTAATTGTGCATGTCCATCCGACTCCTATGCGTTCTACGCTCCTCAAACAAGTTGCAGACGCAACTGCTGCCGCCAAATATCGGGTAAAATAGCTGCTGGCGATGGCCAGACCACCAATTTGCGGCATAGAATCGACGCAGTACACATTAATTGCCGGAAAAATACACACCTGCGCAGCTCCACATAGAAACATAAAGATTATTGGCACCGCCATGCCTCCCTTAGCCTTTTCAATGGACCAGCCATAGATTAATATCGATACCGGATAAACTATTCCGAGCGGAATAATCACCTGCCGAATTCGATCTTCCGGAACCCGTTTTCCTCTTTTAGCAATCCATTTTTTCACCACCGAGTCGGCCCATTTTCCTCCAAAAAAGCTTCCAACAAGAAACCCCATCCCTGGAGCCAAATAGAATAGCCCACTATAGATAGGTTTCTCCAAATGAAACCGAGGATCCACCACATACCGAATAGGTGTGAGAAGCGAGTACATTGTAAACAAAATTGTAATGGTGATATAGCCGTCAATGGCCAAATTGGGATACTTGAGTGCTCCCATAACGCTGAAAGGATTAATAGGAATCCAAACAAATTTTTTCCCCGGATTATCTTTATGAATTTCTTCAAGAACCAATTGATGCCGGGTTTGTGCCAGAGTTTCCGGCAAAAATATGAATGCTGGAACAAATACTCCGAATCCTATGCCTGCAAGGACCCAAAAAATAATTCTCCACGACGTATAATTGACAATAATTCCTCCGCCAACACTACCAAATGCGGTTCCTAGTTGTGCTCCGGAAATAATCCATGCCATATAAGTTCCCCGACGAACCGGAGGATACAAGTCTCCAACAATATGGCCCCCAATGCTAAAAAAGGAAGTTCCAAAAAGTGCTGTCAACGATCTAAAAATGTAAAACATGGTGAGATTCACCGAAACGGCCACCAAAATCGTGCATACCGAAAACAAGAAAGCACATACCAAAAACGTAATTCTCCGGCCGTAAATATCGGAGATAGGAGAGAAAATGCATGGTGAAAGTGACATGAAAACGCAATATACTGCACTGGAAATATTGATAACTTCTCCGGTGGTATTGAATCTTGCAGCAATTTCTGGCACTGCTGGTAAAAATGCCAACCCGGAAAGAGGAGAAAGAAACCCTGATGACGCCGCGATAACAACACACAAGTTTTTCTTGGACTCGGAAAACCGAGTAAAGTTGGCGTTGTTAGAAATCGACTCTCGAGTCTTTGTCTTTGCAGCATCAACTCCTGCAGCATTTTCGAGATCATCCGATTTTTGTGCAGATTGTGATGCATATGGTGGTTCCGAATGTTCTTCCGAAACCTCACTTATTTTTGAAGCCGAAGACCGTCGTGACTGGATTCTCGAGATTTGTCGAGATACCGCTTCATCTGCCACATTACTGAGTTCTATGGGAATAGCCTCGTGGTAGTTGGGGTGAGAGATGTCATCGGACTCTAAAGATGACAACGAATGAGTGGTCATCAAGAAATAAAAAGTAATGAAAGAATCTATGAGACAACCATATGTAGTTTTGTAGCAAATCGCGGGGCCGGCATTTATATATATCGGAGTAGATATGACACATTGGCGTGCGGCTGAAGTGCGGAGGGCCGGATCTCGGCCTTTTCGGAGCCGGAAGAGAAGTGGGGAAAGAAGAAAAGAGAAAAGAGAAGTAGAGAGAAGAGAAATGAAAAGATAAAAGGAGTATGAGCAGCTGAAGTAGGAGAGTCTGGAGAATTTATACGCTAATTCAACCAATTGCATATTTTTGAAAATTGATATTTTTGGAAAAATGAAAAATTGAAAAATGAGAAATGAGAGATGAAAATTTGTGAAAATATAGTATTGCTCAATTGCAATTCACCAAACAGATTACGCACAGCACTTCAGAACCTGTTTATTTCATTTTCTTTTCTTTTCCCTTGCCTTGAGATGGCACCCAGTGCACCCACCCAGACACCACATGCACCATCACTGACGTAGTCTCATCGCGAAAAAATTCTGCCATCTATTTAAACTTGTGATTTCGGCGCGGATTCTTTTTCTCTCTCTTCTCTCTTCTCTCTCATCAACATTTTCAGCCACTTCCCGGTGATCAAAAAGTAAGTGTTGGTGAGAGAGTGTAGTGCTCTATAACTCTCTGAACCTTCTAGTACATTTTGCCACTTTACTTTTTGGCAATTTTCATCTCGTGTGCTCATCACTTTTGCATCACTTTGTGCTCATTTGTGCTCATGATTTCGATTCTGCTCATAGCATTCGCAGTGCGAATTTCCATTTCTCAGTAACTAACAGCAGGCAGTAGTTGGTCTTTATTACTCATAGTATTGAATCTCCCCATCGATACTCCCCTTAGATAAAGTACTACATTACAGGTCATACATCATGTCGCTTTCAGCTCCAATTACTCCCCCCATGAAGGAAGCTTGCGGTGACCGCTTGATGACTTTGGAGACCCACGATGGAATTGCCTTGCAGGGTTACTCATTTGGTGCTCCCGTGACCGCTGCTGGTGAAGTGGTGTTCCAAACTGGTATGGTGGGCTACCCTGAGTCCATCACTGACCCATCTTATGAGGGTCAAATTTTGGTTATCACCTATCCGTTGGTTGGTAATTATGGTGTTCCCGACCGCAATTTGAAGGATGAAGATGTTCCTCAACTCCCCAAGTATTTTGAGCTGTCTAGAATTCATATTGCTGGTTTGGTGGTTGCGCACTATACTGAAGAGTATTCTCATTGGCTTGCTAAATCGTCTTTGGGTCAATGGTTGAAAGAGCAAGGAGTTCCTGCCATTTACGGTGTGGATACTCGTTCGTTGACCAAAAGATTGAGAGAAAAAGGTTCAACTTTGGGAAGATTGGCTTTGCAAAACGACTCCATTTCTTCCACTGAAGTTTTGGCCTACTCTGGTGACTGGAAAACCAACTTTTCAGTTCCAGAATGGGACGATCCCAACGTCAAAAACTTGGTGGCTGAGGTGTCTACCAAGGAACCCGTTACCTATGCTCCATCACCTTTGTCGGAGGTCAAACTTGGCAAAGATGGAAAACCAATTAGAATTTTAGCCGTGGATGTGGGTTTGAAATTCAACCAAATTAGATGTTTCGTGAGAAGAGGTGTCGAGTTGAAGGTTGTTCCCTGGGACTACGACTTTACCAACGAAAAGTACGATGGTTTGTTCGTTTCCAACGGTCCTGGTGATCCAGCCGTGATGACCAAAACCGTTTCTCACTTGAAAAAAGTGCTTCAAGAAGGAAAAACTCCAGTGTTTGGTATCTGTTTGGGACATCAGTTGCTCGCCCGTGCCACTGGTGCCTCTACTTTGAAGTTGAAGTTTGGTAACCGTGGTCACAATATTCCATGTACTTCGAGAATTTCGGGCAGATGTTACATCACATCTCAGAACCACGGTTATGCCGTCGATTCCAACACTTTGGCTCCTCAATGGAAAGAGTTGTTTGTCAACGCCAACGACGGCTCCAACGAAGGTATTTACCACGAAACCAAGCCATACTTCTCGGTGCAATTCCACCCTGAATCCACCCCAGGTCCAAGAGACACCGAATTTTTGTTTGATGTTTTCATCCAGTCGGTGGTAGACTTCACCAAGTCCGGGGTCCACAAGGCAGTGGAGTTTCCTGGTGGAGACTTGGCTACCAACAGAGCAGCCCATCCTAAGGTTGAAGTCAAAAAAGTGTTGGTTTTGGGTTCTGGTGGTTTGTCGATTGGTCAAGCTGGAGAGTTCGATTACTCGGGTTCGCAGGCTATCAAGGCGTTGAAAGAAGAAGGAATCTACACCGTTTTGATTAACCCCAACATTGCAACCATTCAGACTTCTCGCGGGTTGGCAGACAAGGTTTATTTCTTGCCAGTGACTCCCGAATTCGTGAGAAAGGTTATCCAACACGAGCGTCCCGATGGTATCTACTGTACTTTTGGTGGACAAACTGCGTTGAACGTCGGTATCAAATTGAAGGAGGAATTTGAAGGTTTGGGAGTCAAGGTTTTGGGTACTCCTATCGACACTGTTATTACCACCGAAGACAGAGAATTGTTCGCTCAAGCCATGGAAGAAATCGGCGAAAAATGTGCTCGTTCTGAAGCTGTTGAAAGCGTGTCCGAAGCTATCAGAGCCGCCAATGAAATCGGCTACCCATTGATCGTCAGAGCTGCTTATGCTTTGGGTGGTTTGGGATCCGGATTCGCTGACAACGAAGAAGAATTGGTGGCTCTTTGTAACAAGGCATTTGCTACTTCTCCGCAAGTTTTGGTGGAAAGATCCATGAAAGGATGGAAAGAAGTTGAATATGAAGTTGTTCGTGATGCTTTCGACAACTGTATCACCGTTTGTAACATGGAGAACTTTGATCCCTTGGGGATCCACACCGGTGACTCGATTGTGGTTGCACCTTCGCAAACTTTGTCTGACGAGGACTACAACATGTTGAGAACCACCGCTGTCAATGTCATCAGACACTTGGGGGTTGTTGGTGAGTGTAACATCCAGTACGCCTTGAACCCATTTTCCAAGGATTATTGTATTATCGAGGTCAATGCTAGATTGTCTCGTTCTTCTGCTTTGGCTTCCAAGGCCACCGGTTACCCATTGGCTTACACTGCGGCCAAGTTGGGTTTGAACATTCCATTGAACGAAATTCGCAACTCCGTCACCAGGTCCACCTGTGCTTGTTTCGAGCCTTCTTTGGACTACGTGGTGGTCAAGATCCCCAGATGGGACTTGAAGAAGTTCACCAGAGTGTCGTCGTTGTTGTCGTCGTCGATGAAGTCGGTGGGAGAAGTGATGGCTATTGGTAGAACATTCGAAGAAGCCATTCAAAAGGCTATTAGATCCACAGATTACCACAATTTGGGTTTCAACAAGACTTCTGCGTTGATGTCGATCGACATAGACACCGAATTGCAGACCCCTTCGGACCAGCGTTTGTTTGCAATTGCCAATGCTTTATCTGATGGATACACCGTCGACAAGGTTTGGAAACTCACCAACATCGACAAGTGGTTTTTGAACAAATTGAACGGTTTGATTGAATTTGGAAACTTGATTGCTTCCTATGGATCTACCGACGCTTTACCAGTTACCATCATGAGACAAGCCAAGCAGTTGGGTTTCGAAGACAGACAAATTGCCAAGTTTTTGAACTCCAATGAAGTCGCTGTCAGAAGAGTGAGAAAGGAAGCTGGTGTGGTGCCTTTCGTCAAGCAAATCGATACGGTTGCTGCCGAGTTCCCTGCCTTCACCAACTACTTGTACATCACCTACAACGCCGACTCTTCAGATGTGACTTTCGACGAGCACGGAGTAATTGTTTTGGGTTCTGGAGTCTACCGTATTGGATCGTCGGTGGAATTCGACTGGTGTGCCGTTAGAGCCATCAGAACCTTGCGTGAAAACGGCACCAAGACCATTATGATCAACTACAACCCAGAAACCGTTTCGACAGACTACGACGAAGCCGACAGATTGTACTTTGAAACCATCAATTTGGAGAGAGTTTTGGATATCTACGACTTGGAACAGTCTTCTGGTGTGATTATTTCCATGGGTGGACAAACAAGTAACAATATTGCCTTGCCATTGCATCGCCAAAACGTCAAGATTTTGGGTACTTCTCCAGAGATGATTGACTCGGCTGAAAACAGATACAAGTTCTCGAGAATGTTGGACAAGATTGGCGTCGACCAACCAGCATGGAAAGAACTTACTTCGATCGAAGAAGCCGAGGAGTTTGCCGAAAAGGTCACCTATCCAGTTCTTGTTCGTCCTTCATATGTCTTGTCTGGAGCTGCCATGAACACAGTTTACTCTCGTGACGATTTGGCTTCGTACTTGACCCAAGCCGTGGACGTTTCTCCCGACTATCCTGTGGTGATCACCAAGTACATTGAGAACGCCAAAGAGATTGAAATGGACGCCGTGGCTAAGGACGGTAAGATGATAATGCACGTTGTTTCCGAGCATGTGGAGAACGCTGGTGTTCATTCTGGTGACGCTACTTTGATTGTTCCACCTCAAGACTTGGACCCAGCTACTGTTGAAAGAATTGTGGAAGCGACCGCCAGAATTGGTAAAGCTCTTGATATCACTGGACCTTATAACATCCAGTTTATTGCCAAGGATAATGAGATCAAGGTGATTGAATGTAATGTTCGTGCTTCTCGTTCGTTCCCATTCATTTCCAAGGTTGTGGGAACAGATTTGATTGAGTTGGCTACCAAGGCTATCATGGACATGCCAGTTACTCCATACCCTGGAGAAAAATTGCCCAGCGATTACTGTGCCGTTAAAGTTCCACAATTTTCATTTTCAAGATTGGCTGGTGCCGATCCTGTTTTGGGTGTGGAAATGGCTTCTACTGGTGAAGTGGCTACGTTTGGTCACAACAAGTACGAAGCCTACTTGAAGTCGTTGATTTCCACCGGGTTCAAATTGCCCAAAAAGAACATTCTTTTCTCCATTGGTTCCTACAAAGAAAAGCAAGAATTGTTACCTTCGATTCAAAAACTTCACGAGTTGGGCTACAAGTTATTTGCTACTTCTGGTACCGCTGACTTTATCAAAGAGCACGGCGTCCCTGTCCACTACTTGGAAGTTCTTGGATCCCAAGATGACCAGAAATCCGAATACTCGTTGACCCAGCATCTTGCCAACAACTTGATCGATTTGTACATCAACTTGCCTTCTTCCAACAGATTCAGAAGACCCGCTTCGTACATGTCGAAGGGATACGAGTCTCGTCGTATGGCCATTGACTACTCGATTCCTTTGGTGACCAATGTCAAGTGTGCCAAGTTGTTGATTGAGGCACTTGCTAGAAACATCACTTTGGACGTCTCCAACAACGATGCTCAAACCTCACACAACACGGCGGTTATTCCTGGTTTGGTCAACATTACGTCTTTTGTGCCTTCTTTTGAAGACTTTGAAGCCACTACCAAGGCTTCTTTGGCGGCAGGATTCACCCACAATGCGTTTTTGCCGCAAACCATCGAGGGCTCCACCATTGTGGATTCCGAATCTTTGCTCGAGGCTATAGAAAGTGCTTCAGAAAATGCATTCACCGACTTTTCAATGTCCATTGCTGGCTCAGAAAGCAATTCCGAAGAAGCATCTCAAGCAGAACAAAATGCCGGTGCTTTGTTCTTGCCATTTAACGACTTTGCCAACTCCAAAGTGTCGGCTATTTCGTCGCACTTTGCCTCATGGCCCGAGTCCAAGCCAATTATCACCGATGCCAAGGCCACCGATTTGGCTTCAGTCTTGTTGTTGGCTTCATTGCATACCCGCTCAATCCACATCACCGGAGTTTCTTCGCAAGAGGACTTGAACTTGATCAGAATGGCCAAGGAAAAGAAGCTTCAGGTCACCTGCGACGTTGCTGTTCACTCGTTGTTCATGAACCGTGAAGAGTACCCACAGTACAGCTTCTTGCCCACCAAGAACGACCAGGATGCTTTATGGCAGAATTTGGTGGATGTGGACTGTTTCTCCATTGGAGTTTTACCATATGTTATCAACAAGGCAGCTAACCGTTCCATCACTGCTGGCTTGGGAATTTCGGAGGTTCTTCCTTTGTTGCTTTCCGCCGTCAAGGAAAAGCGTCTCAAGTTGGAGGACATTGTTTCTCGTTTCCACGACAATCCAGTAAAGATTTTCAACATTCCAAAGCAAGATGCAACTGTGGAGCTCGATTTGGACAGAGTTGTGAAGGTGGAAAATGCTCTCACCAACCGCAAATTGGTTGGTTTTGTCGAGAGAGTTTCGGTTCACAACCAAACAGTTTGCTTGGACGGAGCTTCTGTTGTTCAACATGCTCTTGGAAAGAACGAGGTTACCCCAAGAGCCCGTTTCACAGCCACCACCACCACTCCAGCTTCTCCAGCTTTAAACAGAAAGGCTAGAATGTCATTTGATACCAGAAGACCTTCGGTTTACAAGGACTCCAACGAGTCTGAATTTGAAAAGTTGGGCTCAGAACTTGTATCGCAACCCCCAGCCGGCTCGTTGGGTGAATTTAATGCTTTAGCCGATTATATTCGAAACCACAACAGTTTCTTGCGCAACTCGGTGTTGTCTGTCAGTGACTTTTCCAGATCAGACTTACACAGTTTGTTCACTGTGGCCCAAGAAATGAGATCTGCCGTCAAGAGACAGGGTGTGTTGGACCTCTTAAAGGGCAGATTGTTGGCTACCATGTTCTACGAACCTTCCACCAGAACCTCATCTTCATTCGATGCTGCCATGCAAAGATTAGGAGGAAGAGTTTTGGCGGTTTCCGCTGGCTCTTCGTCCATCAAAAAGGGCGAAACTCTTCAAGATACCATCAGAACCTTGGCTTGCTATTCTGATGCCATTGTATTGAGACACCCAGAAGAGTCTTCAGCTTCTATTGCTGCAAAATACTCACCAGTTCCTATCATCAATGGTGGAAACGGCTCGAGAGAACATCCTACCCAAGCCTTGCTTGACCTTTTCACCATTCGTGAAGAGTTGGGAACCGTCAATGGAATCACTGTCACTTTCATGGGAGACTTGAAATACGGTCGTCCAGTCCATTCCTTGTGCCATTTGTTGCGTCACTACCAGGTGAGAGTGCAATTGGTTTCTCCTAAAGAGTTATCTTTGCCCAAGGGAATCAAGGATATGTTGGTTGAAAACGGCATGTTGGTGTCTGAGTCCGAAGCTCTTACCGAAGACTTGATAGCTCGTTCCGATGTTTTGTACTGTACTAGAGTTCAGGAAGAACGTTTTGCTGACAAAGAACAGTACCACCGGTTGAAAGATACCTACATTGTCAACAACAAGATTCTTTCTTACGCCAAGCAGCACATGTGTGTGATGCACCCATTGCCAAGAACCAACGAGATCAGCGAAGAAGTTGATTTCGACCAGCGTGCAGCCTACTTTAGACAAATGCGCCATGGATTGTTTGTTAGAATGGCTCTCTTGGCCATGGTTATCGGAGTTGATTTTTAGCTTGAGGTGTTTGGGGAGATACCGAAAGTGAATTGACCGATACATTATTCATTTAAAGATTCATTTAAAATTCATTTAGTAAAAGATAATCATAAGATATTTAATAAGATTCATTTAGTAATTGTGAATGGTTTAATCAAGATTCAGTTAGTAACTTTAAATGATTTAATCAAGATCATTTAGCGTTTATAGGATAGTTCAATCAGAGAATCATTTATTAATTACAAGAAGATTTATCAAAGATTTATTCAATTGAAAAATACATTTCATCAAACATTCATTTAGAGTTTATAAGATAATTCAATCAAGATTCATTTAGTTAATCATGAGGATTTAATCAAATATTCATTTAGTTGATCATGAAATAATTTAATCAAATACTCATTTACTTATTATATTTAATTCAAGATTCGTTAAGTAATTATAAAATGATAATCATATTAGTTTAATCCAGATTCATAAAGTTAATCATAAAGATAATTTAATCAAAGTTTCATATAGTAATAATGTAATCGATTCATTTTGTTATAAGATGATTTAATCGATTCATTCATAAACTAAAAAATAATCTAATCCATAATCGATTAGCAGTTAATCATTCGAAGATTCATCTAGTTAATCAATGATACTTCATCAAGATTCATCTAGTTAATCAATGATAACTTCATCAAGATTCATTTAGTGATTATATGATAATTTAATCAAGATTCATTTAGTAATTGAAATACTACAATAACGTTTGAGTTCAACAGTCTTTACTTCCACTTAGCTCAACTACATTCCTATTATACATTATTTTACATCAGTCCCATCCCTCTCTCTTTTCTGGCACATCCTCATTGGCTTGGATCAACGCACGGGCAATTTCAATCTCGTCTCCTCCGCTATCGACATGATCAAAGGCGCTCACTTCAGGGTCCACAGGTATATTGGGGTTTCTGTCCTTGTCCAGGCGACCATCAGTTTGGTACTCGGCCAGATAATCGTGCAGATACTGGTGGTAATCGGAATCTCCAGAAACAGCAGAAGCAGCAGCTGCTGCGTACGATGGGTGAGAATTTGAATTTTGGCCATTATGATGCGATCTCTGTGCAGCTTCCACGGCAGCCATGATGTTGTCATCCAATCCCAGCAAGTCGTGGGACAAAAGTGCTTCGTTTCCAGGAAGTGACATATCGACGTCATCACGGCGACGAAGCATATGACGAGCATTGGGATTATTGGGCTGGGTCAGAAGCATTTTGATGCCTTTACGGGAGAGAGGATGATTTGCTGGTTTGCGTGGAGGTTGACGTTTGACAATTTGAGGGTCCTTGCCGATATCACGGCACTCAGGACAGTTTTTGATGGCGGCAGCTACGGTGTCCTTGATACGAGTCCAATGATATTTTTCGGCCACCACCGACGTAGTCTTGTTAATTCCACCGTGGTTGGTCATGTGGACATCGGTGCAAATTTGCAACTGGCGCTCTGGGTCCAGAATCACCTCTCGGCCTTTAAGCATCAACTTTCCATTTTCCAATCGATAATGCAGAGCCAGCAGTCGCAACCTGCTCTTTTCCTGGCGATCAGCCATGGCAGGGTACCGGCCTGTTTCCAAGTAAAATTTGATTTTGTCGAACCGGTAAGCCCCAACGGCCGGATCCGAATTGGTGATAAGTTCGCGCCCATACATTATGGCATCGACTGCCTGTTCATGTCCTTTCAAAATTCCCGCCAGTTTGATACGACCGATCCGTTTAAAGTTGAACAGCTCCCATATGCGACGAGCAGGCACATTCGTTTCAAATACAAGGTTGAAAATCGTATAAGTGTACCCCAAACGCGGAGCCCATTGGAGAAAGCAATCGGTCAAAGTACGTCCAATTCCCTTACCACGGATTCCTGCGTTTACCAAAAACGACCCAGTACATATATGGGAGCACCGGCCCGGATAGTTTGGTTTCACCAGAAACGTTCCCAAGCACTCTTTTTCCCACTGGCGAGGCCCTTCCAATGCGGGCGCATCGCCCAAAATCATCACGGCACCAAAAGAACCAAACCAGTATTGCTGGAACTGGTTCATGTCGAGCGTATCGAAGAACGGAGACGTGTCACCTCGTTCGATTTCCATATTGAATTCATCACAAAGAAATGCCAAAAGTCCTGGTGGAAGATCTGTTGGAGAATGAATAGGATAAATGGTAGCGGTGGTTTCACCATCTTTTAGGAGTACCGTATACCTGTCGATGATGGACGGCGGGTATTCTAGGTGGCGGAACTGGTTCGCAGGAAGGTCTTCGTCGTACTCGGCTGCCATGTAGATAGGGGAATGAGTATATCGTGGAATGAAAACAGGCGTGCGAACTTACTTGGCGAGCGCGGCGAGCGCAGCGAGCCATCGAGTGAACCAAGTGAGAGAACCAAGTGACTCGATAAAATAGCAGAATGCCATCAGTACAGAAGTACAGAAGTACCAAAGTACCAAAGTACATAAAGTACATAAAGTACCAAAGTACCTAGAGTGACTTAAAGTATTGGATAGTCAATAGTAACCATTGGATTAGTGGTCACTGGCCACTAGCAGTCACGAGTAGTCACCGTACTTCTAGTAGAAGTCAATGATTTCAAGTCACTGCCACCTAGACTGGGTAAAAATGGAATCAGTAGTAAGAATAGTTACTAACAGTTGCCACCTATCCTTAGTGACCCAGTCACTAGTCTTTAATCACTAGTCTTTAATCACTGGTCTCTAGTGTTACTGGTCTCTAGTAGTCACCAGTCAAACAAGCTAATGTAGCCAGTCTCATAGTGGCTGTTGTTCATGCTAGAGTAAATGAATTTCGCAGACTGTTCCAGTAGTTACTGTTCCAGTAATTACTATTCCAGTAATTACTATTCCAATAATTACTATTCCAGTAATTACTCAGTCTCTAAATACCCAGTCCCTAAATACTCAGTCGCTACAAACGCAGTCCCTACAAAGACCCAATTCTACTGGACCCGACACTGAGTCACAATTCACTTACCATCTAGCTTACTTTTTTGCTACAAGCCCAAGTCTATTAATCTATTCTATCTCTCCCTATTTTGTCTCTTCGTCTTCACCCTGGAAACTCTTTCCATACATGTACGCTCCCACCAATCCCTTAACTCCCTTGAGTGCTGCTACATTCTTCACATACCCAATCTTCTCAAATCCAAGCGAGTCCCAAATTCGCATACTTGCAACATTGGTCTCGAAAACAAGATTGAATACTGAGTACGCATAACCCAATTGAGGTCCCCAAACAAGATACTTGGCTCCCAATTCCCTTCCTAATCCAAGTCCTCGCTTAGCATGGGCCACTACAAAACCAGCATTACATACATGAGAGCATCTACCCAAATAATTGGGTTTCACATAAAAGGTGCCCAAAAAGAGTTCACTCCAATTTCCGTTGGGAACATCTTTCCAACTACTATAAGTTCCCTCTAGAAGAATTGCAGCGAAACTTTGAAACCAGTAGCTCACAAACTTGTCGTGGTCCATTTTTTGGTGGTATGGGTACGTTAATCCTTCTTCTATAATGTAATTGAACTCATCGCGAAGAGTCTCGATGAGACCATTTGGAACCACTTTGGGGTCATGTACGGGAAGAAGCGTAACGGAACGGCCATCCTTTTTGAGCTGGAAGCATATTGGCTCGGTAATTTGTGTTGGCAAGTCGCCGTCAGCGAATGGGAGGGAAGAGTAGTCCATGAAGATGAAGAAGAAGAAAGAATGGGTGCGAATAAATAGGGAGCCGCAGCGGTGCCACTTCCCAACACCTCTCGCTATTCCTCGCTATCGGGTACCGCTTCCCGAACCATCCCATTCGCACTCCCTAACACCGCTCGCTATTCCTCCCTAATCGCACTAATCGCACTCCCCGACACCGCTCGCTATTTTCGCTATTCTCCCATTCGCACTCCCTACACCTCTTGCTCGCTCTTCCCATTCACGACATTCGCGCATCTCTTTCATCTTCATGGAAGACTACAAGCGTAACGGCAATGCCGAAAGTAAGTAATACCACGTCTCCCTTCCACAAACTGAACCCACAGCATCCCCACGTCCCAAAGAACAACATACTCTTTCCCGAGACTCCAATCCTTCTTTTTAGGCTGTGTTCAATTCCCCATCTTCTTCATCCCTAACACAGATCTCAGCAAACGTGACAAACGAAAGCACCAAATCAGCTCGCGCCTCCATAAGCTAGAGTACCTTTTCGAGGCCGAAAGCGACAGTTATTACCGAGGGTTGCTTCATAATCTTCAGACAAAACTTGCCACTCTTCAACAAGGCACCGATGCCGATCTCCAAGTGGAATGGACAGCATTTGGAGAACAGAGAGACTACGAGCTTCTTCGGTTACGGCTCTGGGAAGAGTACCAGGTGAAAATGGTGGAACAAGAGTACCAAAACGACGTAATACGAGCCAACACCAATCGAGACAATATGATCAGATTAATCAAAGAGAAACTTTACGATAAAATGCAACGGCAAATCAAGCAGCTTAAAGAGGAAAAACTTCTTCTCAATCTCGTCAATGCCAGCTCGTGGTCCACACAGAATGCCGAACTGGCTGCCACAACCGCTGCTCTCACGGCGGCGGCCGCTACCATCGGCGATCGGCGACTGCTCCGAAAGCGCGAATTGTCGTCGAAATTTACCGCTGGCGAGGCAGAATATCTCAGCGACGGTGGAAGTGGCGGCACCTCGGCGGCGGCTGGTTACATCTCTGCTTCCGGCAAAAGGCGACGGCATTATGCTACTCGTTATTCTTCCAATGATGAGTCTTCTGGAATGACTTCTGCGGCAGGAGGAAAAACTAATGCTGTAGCCGCCAGCAGTGGGAACGATAGCAATTTGAGCGACAAGGACTACGACACACTCAATAAACTTATCATGAACAATGACGATGGCGGTGCCTCGTTGGTAATGTTGGACCACCCGGAACCGGCCAAAGTGAGTTCGCGCGCTGCACATAAGCAGTTTGTGGGGCCGCAGGGACTCAAGCCGGAGGAGCTTAATGATGATTTGGAATTGTTGCGAGCGGCCACGGGTTCAACTTCCTGAGCAACGCGAAGGAAGTTGCTAAAGAAAGCATGCTCATCAAATGTATAAGTCGCAATATCGCCTGTAATAATATTAACTATAGCGATCAATCCACTGTAGTATGATCCACAGAATAGACTAGCGATCAATAGTAATATAAATCAAATAATAGACTGCCATCGATCATCGAGCTGTTGACACAGCTCGAGCTCGATTTACACTTTCTTCTCTCCAAATATATTCTAATATACACTAGTAGTACAATACTAACCTCCGAAACCGTACAAGGTTCTACCTTGTCTCTTCAAAGCGTAAACAACATCCAAAGAAGTAACAGTCTTTCTCTTGGCGTGCTCAGTGTAAGTAACAGCATCTCTGATAACATTCTCCAAGAAAGTCTTAAGAACTCCTCTGACTTCTTCGTAAATCAAAGCAGAAATACGCTTAACACCACCTCTTCTAGCCAATCTTCTGATAGCTGGTTTGGTGATACCTTGAATGTTATCTCTCAAGATCTTTCTGTGACGCTTAGCGCCACCCTTTCCTAATCCTTTTCCGCCTTTTCCTCTTCCAGACATATTTGTGTGAATACTGAAAAAGCGCACCGGCTGCCTCTTTATATAGAGATTTTTGGTGTTGTTTGTTTGCAACCTGGCGAGAGCCGCACCACCTACCGCTGCACCGCGAACTGTCCGCGAAGCGATCGCGAAGCGTTCGCAAAGCCGTGCTGAAACGTGCGCGAGGTCCGGTAAATCGCAGCACCACAACCAGGCACTTTTCACCCCGCGAGACGCCAGATTGAGGCGCGCGGACGGCACACAAGCTGGCTTCTCTCCAGTTTTAGGCTGCGCGCGGTAACGGAAGCGTTGTTGTGGGCGCGATATTGGTACCGTGACATACTGCAAGAAAAATAAACACACCTTGATTATAAAAACACCACTTACACCCCTCGCATTTTTTTTAGTTATCAGTTTATCATGGCTAGAACTAAGCAAACAGCAAGAAAGTCTACTGGTGGTAAGGCCCCAAGAAAGCAATTAGCTTCTAAGGCTGCCAGAAAGTCCGCTCCATCTACTGGAGGTGTCAAGAAGCCCCACAGATATAAGCCAGGTACCGTTGCCTTGAGAGAAATTAGAAGATTCCAAAAGTCCACTGAACTTTTGATCAGAAAGTTGCCATTCCAAAGATTGGTTAGAGAAATCGCTCAAGACTTCAAGACCGATTTGAGATTCCAATCTTCTGCTATCGGTGCTTTGCAAGAATCCGTCGAAGCTTACTTGGTCTCCTTGTTTGAAGACACCAACTTGTGTGCTATCCACGCCAAGAGAGTCACTATCCAAAAGAAGGACATCCAATTGGCCAGAAGATTGAGAGGTGAGAGATCTTAGAGATTATATGTGGTATTAGGTGTATATTAGTAAATTGATTTAAGAACAGCAACTTTCGTAGGGCTTGTGTGCACTCCACTTCATAACAAATTTCACCAAATTGCACCACCTCCAGCAACAAATGATTTCCCTTCCAATTCCCAACGCCGACACCATTAACCGCCAGGGCGAGTCGCCGTTTCCAGCATGGTTGCTTTCCGGTGCATTACTTGCAAAGAGCATTGGTGGCTCTAAGCCACTTCCTCTGAACCTCGGATCTGGAGGTTCTTACAAAACCAGCGTAGCTATGGCGCTCGAAAAGCCTTCTAGAGCCACATGTTTGACATTTGGGGCTGCTCACTTGCTTGGTGGTTACATAACCTACGACGGAGACATCACCAATGGTGCTGGTTTTTCATTTGCATGGTCGACATTGTACGTTCTTGTCAACGGCCGGTCGTCGCTCAAAAGTGTATTCCGAGGCCATTTTTCGCCATTAGCGTTGGCGGTGCTTGCGACCGGAAATGCTGGGATCTATGGGCGCAAGTTTTTCTGGCCATAAAACAATGGAAAGAAAAAAAATGAAAAGAAAAAGAATTAAATGGAAATGGTTTATGAGTAGAAAAAGTAGAGAACTGGTCTAAAATTGAGCCATTGGGGCAAAAGACGTAGATCAAAGTGCTGAATAGACTATTAAAATAACTTGCTGATATAAGGTAGTGATTACTATTCGACGGACAGATAAAGACTGGTGTTCAAGAAAGGAGACAAAATTTTAGTGGAGTATTGAATAAGTAATATTCATGATGCTTAGTTTCTAGTATATAAATATGACCAAACAGTCGTAGGTCAAAAATATGGAGAATGTTTAGAAGTAGATTAGTGTTCATGTAGAATGCAATATCCAGCCGATCAGTCTATCGATTAGTCTCCCAATACCGATTAGAGCCCAGCCTCATCATCCCACTGAAGCGGAAGCAACCCGTGTTCATGTGCGTATCTCTCAATCTCGGTTTCATTGTACAATTCAATAAACTGTTGGTCCATTGGTCGTTCCTTAGGAGCTGCAAATTTACGATATTCGTCAAAAATAATCGTCAACAGCCACCGTTGCAATCGTCGTATAACCCCCACCAAACACCCGGTTCTATGCTTCCCTCGATTGCAGTGAATTAGTATGGGTTGGTTGCGTGGATCAAGCACCACCTTGACGGCTTCCGTCACCAAATCTGGTGGAATTTTTACAAACGGTTCTTTGTTTCCTGACATTCCCATTTGAAAAAGCTTGATTCCTTCCTCTTCAAAAAAATCTTTGTGCATTTGTGGGTATTCTTCAGGGATCAAACAAAGAATTGACTTCAATTTTAACGTTCGAAGAAATGAAAAACTGTGAATCTGAGGAAACGAAGATCGGTAAATATTGTTGATAACCGGGGCAAAATTCTCTGGCGGAGTCACCTCTTGCGCCCGTAAATCTATATTCTTTTCACGAAACTCATTTTCAAGAGCTTTTTGTTTCTGAATATCGAGTTTATCATCCGCATCTTCATCATATTCGGTGCTTTCCTCACCATTTTTTTCTGGATTTTTTCCAAGCCGCTCTGCAAGCAAACGAGCCAACTCCTCTGGATTATCATTCACACTTTCACTCACTTTATACAGCCCGGAATTGGCGCCTTTAGGTTCCGGTTTCGAAGCTAGTCGAATATCATTTTCTTCCATATACGTTCCATCTCGGGAAAAATACTCTTCAGTGAGACTCAATTCCCGCTCCGGACTTCCTAGATCCACTTCTTCGTCCATTTGGAACGGTTCGTCGTCATAATCTGCCATACTCCTCGACCAGAAACTCACAACAAGCCTCCAAAATTCCCGGAATCACACCCGTGCACCACAACTCAAAATGAGTGCGAATCCTGACAACTATATACCACCAACACTAATAATGGTAAGTACTTTTCAGCCCACGCAGCTCCTTAAGAAACCTTTTTTCTTGTTCAGATCTAACCCAGTCCGCACTCTTCAACTTTCAGTCACTTTTACAAGTCATTTTGTTACTCATTTGCACTTGCACCTATATCCATGCTACTTATCCTTCGCTTCTCGACCGCAATAAATCGGGAGCTCTCGGCGTTTTTTGGAAGTTTGCTCGTATTGGTGAAAGATTGAGCCCTTATATGTCGATTGGATGCTTTATTATGGCGATCAATAATCTTCGAGCTTGAACAGAAAAGACAAGAAAAATGCCTACAAATGGGGAAAAGTTCAAACAGGCAGAGCCATTCAAGATGATTCTTAAACGATACTTTTATTGCCATTTACTGTGCTATTCCTTGTTGTCTATCTAAACTCATACATCTCATTGGTGCCGCTACACAACACCGGTGCCCGGTCTCCTCCTACGATTCTTTCCAAAGCAATGGCATCCCACTGAGAGTACATTACCTTGACGAAAGAAAGGTCAATGTCGGCCACCTCCTTGAAAACGGATTTTCCAATGCATCTTACAAGCTCCTTGTAAAATAGTGGGTTAGAAGGAACTCCATACATCAATAGTGTCTTTACACCATTAATTTCAAATCTTCGGAAATAGTGGAGTCTCTCGGTATACAAGAGAATCTTGACCTTGCCGCTAATAAATTGCTGGCGGTATCGGGTGAGTTTGGATTGGGTAGAATATTCGTCGATACCTTCAAACGTGAATTTGGTCGAATTTCTCATGTAATTTTTTATGCGGACATAATCAAAGTATGACGGGATGTATACTAGGATTCCATCACTGTAAGATGTAGAACTGAGGAGTGATGGAAGCATCGAATTGATGAAGAATTTAAACCGATTTTCGGAGTCTTCCATTGGTGATGAGCTGCTGAATCGTTGAAATATTTGTTTAAGACGGAGACCAATTGAGTTCATAATACAGTTTTTCGAGGTGTAGATCGGTTTGTACCGCACTCTTCCTCCAATATTGACACTCTTGGAGCTCACCAAACTGGTAATTGGTGGAGTGGTATACTCGCAGAACACCAAAGTTTGCCGAACCAATGGTGCCTGGTCATTAATGTACCACATACGGATTCTGGAGAAGTCGGCATCATGGAATTCCTTGGGCACTTTGTTCAAATATTTGAGAACAAGATTGACATGAGCCCAATTTTGTGCTTCGATTTGAGTTGCTCTGTCGACGATAAATACCTCAATCGAAGAAAGAAAGTCGTATTGTCGTTTTTTCTTGTCAGGATTCTCCAAGATCATAGAAAGACCAAGAGGTGATGCAATTATAATGTCAGATGAATAAAACGAAGAGTACAACTTTGCAGATTTTCTGGTGAATTTCATTCCAAGACAGAAGAAATCATTATTGTTCCCTTTGAAAGCATCTCTAAAGTCCTGAGGTTTCGTTTCTGGAGGTACATCATTACTGTTAAATTGTGCTTTGAACTTCTTTTTGTTCTCTTGTTGCTCGCTTCCAGAGTACTTTAAAATGTTCTCAACCACTTCATAGGCAGCATTTCTCGTTGGTAAAAGTATCAAAACCTTTGGACGTGTAAACCCCTGGTCTCTATATTCTTTGTCTTCGTGGGATTTACCTTCAAGAGCCATTTCTTGGGCATGTTTAATCTTTTCAGTGTTCTTCAAAATGTTGTCTCTTGTCTTGAAAACATGGTTAATAGCATGCATAGAGTAGAGCTCACGGTAGAAAGTATTGTTGTAATGCTTGTAGGGGTAGAGAACACTCTTATAGTTTAACATTGAGTCTAAAAGTGAAGCATCAATGCCCGAAATCTTTGATGGGTGTTTCTCCGAATAGACATCTCGAACTCGTTTTTTTATCAGGGAAATGCCAAGTTTCACGGATTCCTTGTTCATACACAGTGGGGTGCTTGTAGATACAACATACTCGTCAATTGTTTCTTTTGTAGTGTTATTCCATTTGCTGGTTACACTCTGCGATGCCTTTTCCATGTAGTCTTCAGATGGTTGATTGAAATGAAAATCGAAAGCATTGAACTTTTCGTCCGACTCTTCGTCATCGCTGGCTACTTCGGGTTCATTTTCTTCATCTGACTCGTCATCTGACTTTGTTAAGTGAATTTCCAAGTCATCCTCGTTGATTTCCTCAACACCAGCTTCGTCATTTTTACGTCTTTTAGTTGGTTTTTCGGGCTTCTCCGATCCCAAAAGCGTCAATAATGCATTATAGGCCATTCCAGTATCGTCAACGCCCTCTTGTTCTCCACTTTCAGAATTATTTACGGCCACCTCTGTTTCGTTTTCACCATTATTTTCATCCTCAGCACCGCTAAAATCCTCTGATTTTGCCAGACGCCTCAGCGTACGCTTCACTTCACGCAACTCTCTTCGGCCGTGCTTCTGCCGTTTCATGGCGCCGTCACCATTACGCTGGATCCGCTTCATAACGACAAGATGAGATCCTGCATTTCGCGATGGCATCGCTGGTTTTTTCCTGCACGCGCCACTCTCCTGCATCTGTCGTGTGCAAAAACATCCTCGTCAAGGAGTTTCGGTGATTATTTATTCTTCATTTAATTCTTCTACCACCAATCATAGAAGGTGCTGATTCCGCACACAGCTTTTCTTCACAGCGCCAAGCGCACTCTTTGAATCTTTGCGTTTCTGCCCAATTTTTTCTGGGTGATTTTAAACCTTTTTAAGCAAAAGAACAAATCGAAATTTCCAATCACCAATACAATATGACGGCCCTGCGTGCCCTGCGTGCACTCCAGGCACTTTTTTCGTTTGCCTACTTGGCTCTCGTGATTTTAACTGTACCCTTAGCTTTTGATGTGGGCGGAATACCTTGTGGGTTAAGCTACTCATTTACGCTTTTCAGTATTTATTTCGTTCTTACCACAGTCAGAATGATCACAAAGAAGTCTCGTTGGTTCAGGTGGGTGTCGCTTCTTTACTATACCCAGCATTTTGTTATACCGAGCTTGCTCACATTTTTCTTGTCGTATTACTCCACTAAACAACCATCACCTCGACTCAATCCAGTTGACGTTTGGAAGTTTTGCGTGGTAAATTCGACTCCAATCATCACCATCATGGAGGGGTTTTGCTCTCTTCTTCTCATTCAAGCCGTGGGCCAAACCCTCAACTGGTTCACCATACACCGCTCGGATAACTGGTTAATTGTGTCATTGGTGGGTAGCGGATTGACCACAACGACTGCTTGCTACTTCTTGTACCGTATCTACACCTTGAACTTTACCATCGATATGGTCAATGCTTCTTTACTCGGGTCGTCGCTTACCCTCACCATTGGAATTGGAGCTTTTGGAATTGTGTCTGGTCGTGGAAGTATGATCGAATCCTCATTGCTTCTTGCATATATCGTTCGGTGCATCTACGAAACCTTCCCAGACCTTTCTGAGAACGCTTCTGAGGCATTAGCATCGTTGTTTGCTCAAACGACTACAACATTAAAGAATCAAATCCCGCTACTTCCTCCAACAATTATCGATACCGTACTGAATGCGGTTCCCTTTTTAGCCTCTAATTTGCCAATGACAATGAAAACAATCTGGCACTTTTTGGTGATTTCCTTACAGAAACTAACGATTCCACTCCTCCTCAGCTTGGCTTATCGTCTTTCGGTTTTCTACGCGGCAACGAAAATCATTCCCTCCCTTTACTACGGATCCATGTACCCCACGTTCTCCCCTCCACGAACACCAGCGTCCAAGTCGAGACAAAGCTCGTCTTCGTCATTATTTCAAGAAAGCACAATCTCTAAACCTCCACAGAAAAAAATTCGCACCCGTCAACCAAAAGCTACCATCCTCAAGCTAATCTACGCATATTCCCCTTGCTTCATCATCTTTGCCTACACCCACTTGATGATGCAATATTCGGGTCAATTGGGCACTGAACTCAAATTATGGGGGTTTTGGGAGTCGTCAGACTTCACCGTCATCGTGCATCCTTGGCAGTTCTGGAACTGGATCAATATGGCTACTACATTGTTGCTCTACACCGCCGAGCTTCTGGGGAACACATCACCATCGGGAGGGAATGCTCTAACCAGTCACTGGAAAGTTGAGTAGTGTACTATATAATCGTTAATTTTAATGTCGGCATCACCATTTACTGTTTTCAGAAATTTTTGCAACTCTCGTCTTTGAATATTCTCTGAGCTTGACTCTATGTTTGCTTAATATCTCATCATTTAACAGCTACAAATGATAATGGTCCTCACCTGAAGACTGACATAAAAAAATATAGCCCGGCACATTTGACTATGCGGCTCAAAATTGGACAAAATTATTGTCCAATTCCAGCACTAGGCTCGAAGAGAAATGACGTTCATGGTCCAAGAGTGAGCTCCATTGGGTTGATCGTAGATCATTTGTTATAACTATCGTTTAGGATTCACCGTCCCATTGCCGAATGTACACCATAAATGGGATGTGAACCAGCCAAAATTAAAGAGCTTTACCAAACAACAGAGTCCAATACCATACAAAATGGCCAATACCAGAGCTATTTTAAAAATAGACACAACGAAATCGTTAGTATTTGCCAAAATGTTGTAAAGGGTTGTCCGCCTCTAAAATTCTGAATGGTTCAAATGGTCTGATGGGACCATTGCGTTTCCGCGTTTAGGCAGGAGACTTTCCCCAAAGCACTGACGACCCGAAAGTCCTTTTGTAAGCTTCGAAAACAAATCTTTGGCCATGAACGTAAAGAAGAAAAGCTGAAAATTTTCATTATATATAGGCGGCGTGCGAAAACCAGCACTATGTACAGGCCGGTATACCGACAACCATCACCTTAAAACCAAGTCAAGAAATGATTGTGGTAGGAATCTCAGGATCCATTCGTAGGTACGAGCTCCTGTACCGCAGTAGATGACTTTTGGAGGGTTTTTTGAGTACAAAACATCAAAAATTGTATGGTAAAAATCTCGTAAGCTTGTGCCCTTTCCAGTAGATCGTATTGGGTTAGCTCTGTATTCCGCTTTAGCAAATCGGTCTGCGTAGATGGACTTGACGTCTTCGTTCCACCCCTTCATTTCTGAAGCAACCAAGCTTGATATTTTCGATTTGTCATAGCTTTTGTCATGGCTGGAAACATTCAAATTACCCATCCTTATGTGAGTTACAGGGATGTTTTGGGTGTAGAGTTCTCGAGATAATGCGGTGAACAAGCTGTGAACACTGGACTGAAACACGGCTTCAGGAGCGTGGTATGGAATGGGTCAAATTGCGTACAACATTGGGGTAAACCACAATAAGTTTACTCTTGTGTTCGCGTGCCATTGACACCAATCCTGATGACAATAATTTGAGGTAAACGTTAAGCCTTTCATTCACTTTATGAGCCAGGATGTCAACAGTAATAATTCTCAGCATGGGTCACAATGGGGAAATATAGCCAGGTGGAGCTAAAACTATTCCCAAAGAGATTGAGAGTATGTGGTTCAGCACCCCACAAAAAGGAACCCATCTGGCTATTGTGTAAAAGTTTCCTTAAAATTTCGACAAAGTGCATAGTCAAACGAGTAAGAAATCGGGACAAATTAAAGGTAGTCGAGATCTTCCATGATTAGAATTGGCCCTCACACGTACTTTTCGTCTATTCTCATCCGAGAATTGTCAAGTACACAAATAAAATCCACGTTTTTCCAAGTCTAGCGCCCATAAGACGAGTCAATGGCTCAGTTGGAGAACCCACCAACAACACAGCATCTCTTCGTGCTCCATTAGGAAGTTTACGGGACCCTTCTTCGAAGACCATATTTTGGGTTCTGATGCTTTAGATTTGTACTGAAAGTAGCCACCCAACCCTATACCAACGGAAAGAACTGATATGTAGGCCAATCTGTGTTCCACTATGTGATCTTCAACTTTTTCCCCACAAACTTTTTGTAGGTTGAAAATGATGGTCTTCAGTAAATGGATTAAATTTCGAAACTTTTATCGTAAATATTAGTATTGTAGGTAGCATTAGTCAGGGACGAGATGAAGTCCGAGACCTTGGAGTAGGCTAAATTTAGCATTTCCACAGTAGCCAGAACGGGTTCAGCCACCATGATTGCCACTAGAGGAGATAAAATGATCGCAGTGATAATCGCAGTGAGATTTATGCCGGACTTGCAGCCAATGTGAAAATGGAGATTTTATTCTGAGATTCACTACAATTAGTGGTTGCAATTTAAAATATTATTTCCTTATATCGCTCAAACTTCTTTCTAGCCCGCTGGATACTAGTAGATGCTGGTAGATACTATCAAATACTGGTACTATCAATCAAGTCCTCGAGTTCTTTTGGAAGTTCGAGTGTTGCATCAGATATCCTTTTTTGCACCAAAGTCAAAGGCAGTGAGTTTGGAGACAGGTTATGGCTCTCGTGCTTCATTATAAAGTGATCACTTTTCGTCTCCAAAGTCCTATCACTGTCAGAAGTGGTATATCTGAAAAGACTGGAAGCAGCTGAAGATGGTGCCGAAGAAGCATTTGCAGCCGCTGCCCACATTGATGATGCTGGAAGTGACAAGACAATTATCATCATACTGACAGACGACAAAAGATTCAGTGGAACTGCCTTGTGGGCAGCATAGTTCACCAAAACCAAAATTGAGGGAACAAGCATGGTTTGAAGACTCACTATCATGAGAATATGGAACCCACCAAACTGTCTCAAACCAAGGTATCGACGGGTTCTGATCGCCATAATCAACTTGAGCACCAAGAAAATACTGGAGAAGTTGACTGAGCATTGGAAAAGAATAAATGGTACGAAAGTCATAACCGTACCGTCTTGATAAGTTTGACCTGTTTCATACAACTTGTGCATTCTCCGAGAATAGAGCACATTATAGTTGATGTACAAGCAAGTGGTGACGATTTGCAAGCATCCAAGAAACCCAACGAGCATATACCGCAAATACTTGATTTGTGGTGACTTGAACATGACATACACATGGTAAGCCATGGTCAGTTGTATCAGAAAAATAAGTAACATTTGCAAGGCATTCGAAGCATATACCACATTAATCGCATCATGGGAGGTGAGAATTCCCGTAAGAAACACTGAAACCGACAGCAAGGGTCCAGTAATATAAGCAAGATTCAAACTTGAGCTTATCACATACAACACCAAAGGGATATTATTCATGATGAAAAGTGGAGTTTTTCTCGAACACAAGATCCAAACCACAAACAACAAGATCAAAGATGCCCCAACACCACATCCATAAACTATGGCATATTTCATTTGGGATTTTTGCAACTCATTAATTACCACCATAGGAACCGAAAACCCATTTTGGTACCCTGGAATTGTGAAATTCAACAAAATGTTATCAGGGTTGACGTCCGCGTCAATAAAACTCACGTCCATCGTTAAAATTGATACAGTTTCAAAGTTTGGCTCATTTATAAATGGTATCCCAAAACCGATGCTGCAACTCTTCATGCAACTTCATGTACCTCCGGCATCGAAATATTCCGCATTGGGACGCTGCAATGGAAATTGGTGGTGGTAAGTAATAGAAACGCAAAAGGAAAAATGGACATTCAAAGCTTATCGGATATCACACACCAACCTTCCAACTACACATAACCGCTCCACAGTGTCCACCCACAACTTCCTTCTGCCCATTATTCCCCACCTCCTATGTTCCTGGAACTGTCACGTGACCCGCGCTCACCCGAATTCGCAGTCCCGCCTTTTACAATCGACGACACAACCACCGACCACGTCCGCTTAAATTCCCAATTCCGCGGTGGTCTGAACCCAACGTAGCAAGTACTTGGCCATGTCTACCCCGGAGGACCATAATCCGGGCCCAGAAAATAGAGAGGTGTCGATGGTGGATGTTTCGGAAGCCAATGAAGATCGGGAGATGACTGCGGCCGATGCCAGAATCGGTTCAAACGACCCACACGCGGGTTCGGGTGGTCTTGGAAGACGTAAATCTACGTTAATTTTACGCGATGAAGACAACGAGAAGAGGGACAATGCTGATAAGATGGAGTTGGATAGCCATAGCACCGGCCACAACTCACCCCAACCGGAGTCAGTAGCGCCCAGCACAGAACAAACACCGGTTCCGGACCCCAATGTGACCGTTCCTGTGGACATAAAGTGGGTTCAAGGAGGAGAAAAGGTGTATGTGACGGGATCTTTTACCCAATGGAGAAAAATGATAGGGCTCGTCAAACAACCAGATAACAACTTTAGCATTACCCTTGGGCTTCCAATGGGCACCCATCGGTTCCGGTTTGTGGTGGATAACGAACTCCGGTTTTCCGATAATCTTCCAGCTGCAACCGACCAGATGGGAAACTTTGTCAACTATGTGGAAGTTACCCAGGAACATGTTCAACAGTATATGGAAAGTCAAGAGGAAACGAAAACAAAATCAAAAGATTCTGTTCCATCTCATCCTGCACCACAAAGGCGTAGATCTGTAGCAAGGGGACGCAGCAATTCGGCATGGAGACTAACAGGAGATGATGATGATATGGGAGATGGGTACTCACGATACCATGATGAAGATGGCAATTTCAATGCACCAGAATTTGAATATATCAATGAGATTCCACCGATTTTCACCGATCCAAAAGTCATGGAACAATATTACATTGCAATTGACAAGCAGTCGAAGAATCAAGGAGGTCAACAACAAGCATGGCTTCATCCACCACAGCTTCCCCCACATTTGGAGAATGTTAATCTTAACAGTCAAAGTGCCATGGACAAAGATAACAACGCCGGTGCCTTACCTATACCCAACCACGTTGTGTTGAATCATTTAGCCACCACCAGCATAAAACATGGTACTTTGGCGGTCGCCAGCATTATACGTTACAAACGTAAGTATGTTACTCAGGTGTTGTACGCACCGTTGCAGCAATAACTAGAAGCATGAATAGATGAGAAAATGTTGAACATACAAATGTTGATACTTGTAGAAGATAAGGAAGTACACTAGTACATACTTAATAGTTGAAGAGAATGCTCAATTACAACTTAGTAAATATTTCGGAGTACATACTTAATAGTAGAAGATAATTCTTAAATTACATACTTGATAACAGAGTATAACTCTTGTATTACAACTTAGTAGTTGAGATTAGGATTCAATTACATACTTGGTAAGATAATGTTGACATACACTTAATGCTGAAGTACACTTGGTAGAGAATAGTTCTTGAATGACATACTTGATCGTAGAAGATAAAGTTAAAGTACATACTCAATAGTAGAAAGTGATGTTGAAGTACATACTTAATAGTGGGATATGAATCTTGAATTACAACTTGGTAGTTGAAAATATGTTCAATTACATACTTGGTAAAATGTTGAAGTACATTTTAATCGTAGAAGATAACTCTTGTATTACAATTTGGTAGTTGAGAATGTTCAATTACAACTTAGTAGAAATTATGTTGAAGTACACTGAGTGGAACTAATGTTGAAGTACAACTTAGTAGAAATATTGTTCGATTACAACTTATTAGTTGAGACACTGTCCAATTACAACTTAGCAGAAGATAATTCTCAATTTCATACTTAGTAGTCGTCGTTTCTCGATGAACCATAGTTGTCTCCACCTCTGCCGGAAGAACCATAGCTGTCTCCACCTCTACCGGAAGAACCATAGGAGTCATCATCATCCCTATTCGAGGAGCCGTAGCTGTCTCCGCCTCTTCCAGAAGAGCCATAGGATTGGTCTCCCTTACTGGAACCATAAGAGTCTGAAGTGTCTCTTCCAGAAGAACCGTACTTGTCAGAAGAACCGTAAGAGTCGCCTCTTCCTGAAGAGCCATAGGAGTCGTCTCTAGAAGAACCATAGGAGTCACTTCCTCTTCCAGAACCATAAGATTGGTCTCCTTTATTGGAACCATAAGAGTCGGAATTGTCTCTTCCAGATCCATATGAGTCGGTGTTGCTTGAACCGTAAGAGTCAGTCTTGCTAGATCCATAAGAGTCGGACTTGCTTGAGCCGTAAGAGTCAGAATTTTCTCTTCCTGAACCATAAGAATCAGTCTTACTGGAACCATAAGAGTCGGAATTGTCTCTTCCTGAACCATAGCTGTCGGAGTTGTCTCTTCCAGATCCATAGCTATCGTCTCTCAGTCCCTGACGATCATCGTCTCTGCGTTGTTTCTTGTCGTCGTCACTTCCAAATCCAAATACCATTTTTCACTAATTCAATTGAGTTTCCTGGTCCCCTTTTATACTCCCAATTCTTGCTACCCCCTATGTGGTGTGGATCTAACTGAAATTGCAGCCTGCAAGAGAAGAATGCGATTCATGCACGTTGTGGGCCCCGCATTTCATCTTTGCTGCGGTTGGACTAAACCCCAACCAAATTGGCAATAAAAAACCAATTGACTCCCAAATTACACATGGCACATGCTCTACCTATGTTGATTCTACATCCTGGTTTGCAACCTCATACCTAACTATTTGACTTGTGGGGTAGTGCCCGGGTGACCGCGCGCCATAGACGCCATAGGCGCCACGCACGTTGCCGCAGTCCCCTGCTTCGACACGCACGCGCACCCGGGCTGTATGCACGCATGCCGGTCATTATACAATAGCGACGTCGGATTAGTGGTTCCTGTCGGCGGTTCTGGGCTTAGCACGCAAAATATTGTCCACTCTTAACAATACCTCCGCAGCCTCAGTGGCTGAGGCCACCACAGCATGTTTCAATTTGTAACTTTCAACAATTCCTAACTCACGCATATCGGCTACAACGCCCCGATTCAAGTCTAAGCCCGATGTCGACATTCCGTTGTAGATGGCAGACCGGAGCTTGGAAACGAGCTCCGATGAATCATAACCAGCATTGTCGGCCAAAATCAGCGGTAATTGCCTCAATGCATGGGCAAATGATTCCACAGCTAAAGACTTTTTGCCAGTGATATTTGCAGCCGCTTGGTCCACGGCTTTAGACATGTTCATTTCGGCAGAGCCTCCTCCAAGACAGGTTTTCGTTTCTCTGGTGGTTTGTGAGAGGACCGATAATGCATCGTGGATCGATCTTTCAGCTTCATCCAACACTTGTTCGGTGGCTCCTCTCAACACAATTGTACATGCTTCTCCTGCTGCCACACCTGAAAATTTCGTCATAACGTCTTCTCCTATTAAGATTTCCTCGATCGACTCACAGTGTCCCAATTTGACCTTTTCCGGATTGTCGAATGTAGATACAACTTCGGCACCTGTAACCAATGCTAATCTTTCCACACCATCAAAATCAGCGTGCTCGATACTGTTAATCTTGCTATCCGTGAACAACAGCTCGGGATAGTCATAGATTAATTGACGGTTGATAAAACAATTAATTCCAAACTTTTTGATTTTTTCAACCTTGTTCTTCATTTTAGCCTTTTCTGCCTTCTCCAATTCGGCTAATTTAGATGTAGAGTCCACCTTGAACTTTGCTCCAAACACCTTGACTTTATCGGTATCCATAGATGTATTTGCAATCAAGATTTTGGCGTCTTTAAGTTTTCTGGGTTGACTGATTCCAAATCTCTTATCTAAAATGAACCCTTCATCGAGAAATGAATCTGACAACTTTCCACCCACACGCTTGATAATTTGAATATGGTCCAAGTTCGTGGAGCCCTTGAGACGAAGAACAGCACTAACAGCCAACTCGGCAAACTGGTCCTTGTCCTGTGACAAGATCTTGGAAGATAAAGTAGTCTTGGCGATGTTGATCAAATCGCTACGAAACTTTTCTTTATCATCAGCGTTGTTCACAGAAACTTTGTCCAACGCCTCCAAAGCCTTAGCACACGCTATTCTGTAACCCTCGATGATAGTTTGTGGATGAATCTTTTTCTCAATTAATTTTTCTGCCTCTCTCAAAAGCTCAGCACTCAAAACAGTCACCGAAGTGGTTCCGTCTCCCACTACATCATCCTGGACCTTGGAAATGTTCACGAGAACCTTTGCTGCCGGATTATCGAACGGAATCGACTTTAAAATCGTGGCTCCATCGTTGGTGATCAAAGACTTGTCCATGTCCGATGAACTTTGCAAAAGTTTATCCATTCCTTTGGGTCCCAAAGTTGACTTTACAAGGTCCCCTACGGCAATGGCACCTACAAATGCCGACATCCGGGCATTTTCGCCCCTCTCTTCAGTGGCTTGGTCTCCCAAAATCTGTACCGACATGATGGTGAAGTTTGCCGGAGAATCGCAGAAATAAGAAGGGTCGTGCGAGACACGATCGAAGGAAATGTGAAGAAGAAAAAGTAAGGGAAGAATTCAATTGGGTATATATAGGACATATAGAGATCAATTAGCTTTCTTCTGGGTCCTGATTCTCTTTGTAGCTTCTCTTCACGTTTTTTAGCTAGTTTTTTTTTGTCGCTGCTTCCTACTTGTATCACGTGACAACCAATGAAACTTTGTCAAAATTCGCTTACTCTACACCTCGTATGACACGACAAGTTTGTGGGAAAGTTTAATTCAATCATACACACCTGAATTCGTTCTAGCATAGTGCACGCAACCCACCACACATAGCTGACCACACATAACCTACACACTCACTGACTCACTGAACCATGTCGAAAGAAGACGACCCGAATTTGAGTTTCTACGATAAAAAGTTCAAAGAACTTCTGCATCCTGATGATTATCAGCACCTATTCAAACAGCTTGATGTCCAGCATAATGGAGAGATCACTCTTGAGGATTTCAGACGCGCTTTGGTGGATCTTGATCATCCCATTAAGAACAACCCGGAACTTACCGAAAAAATATTCCACTCATTTGATGCCAATAACGATGAAGTTATTGACTTTAATGACTTCAAATTATACTTGACATCGACTGACGACCAGATTCTTCAAGGATTTAACAAAATTGACGAGGACCATGATGGGAAATTAAACAAAACAGACTTTGTGAAATACTTGAAAAAGTCGCTCAATTTGAGTCCCCGAGACTACGATGTGGATATGTTGTTCAAACAGATAGATTATAAGAGCGATGGCTATATCACTTATGACGAGTTTAGGCAATTTCTTCTCCTTATGCCTCGATTACATGGATCTCGAATAAGGACTGCCTACGGCTTTCTCATTGAGGAATTGGATCTTTCCAGTGATGGAGATGTCACTTTGATTAACCAGTTTTTGAACGGGCTTGGATTCTTCTTTGCTGGTGGCATTGCTGGCGTAATTTCCAGAACATGTACCGCTCCATTCGACAGAATCAAGGTATTTTTAATTGCCAGAACCGACCTTTCGTCAACGGTTCTTCACTCCAAGAAGGATATTGCAAAGAAAATTAGCGATGGAGCAGCACAGCATGTAATAGATGAGGCTCGAAGACGTCTCGCCGTGGCTGAAAAAGCTGCCGCCGATGCTGTGGCCCACCCTGATCATCCAAAGACAATTAGGTCCCCCATTATACAGGCCGCAAGAACTTTGTGGAAACAAGGTGGTTTCAGAGCATTTTACGTTGGAAACGGATTGAATGTGATTAAAGTGTTGCCGGAATCTGCTATAAAATTCGGCTCTTTTGAAGCAGCCAAAAGATTCTTTTGTCGTGTCGAAGGTGTTAGCGATCCAACCAAACTTTCCAAGGTATCCACCTACCTCTCTGGTGGTATGGGAGGTGTAGTTGCTCAATTGGCGGTATATCCTATCGATACCCTTAAATTTAGGCTTCAATGCTCCAATTTGGACTCGTCTTTGAAAGGAAATGCTCTTTTATTTGACACAGCAAGAAGAATTTTCCAATCAAATGGTATTGCAGGCTTTTATCGTGGTTGGTTTGTAGGAGTCAGTGGTATATTCCCCTACGCTGCTTTGGATCTTGGAACTTTCACAACTATCAAACACATATTAATTAAAAGGCAGGCCAAGAAAACAGGATTACCTGAAGACGAAGTGAAGCTTCCAAATATTGAAGTCTTGACCCTCGGTGCTCTCTCTGGATCTTTTGGTGCTACGGTGGTGTACCCTATTAACTTATTGAGAACTCGTTTACAAGCACAAGGAACATACGCTCATCCGTATACCTATAATGGTTTTTCGGATGTATTGAAACAGACATTGGCTCGAGAAGGTGTTCCTGGGTTGTTCAAGGGATTGGTGCCCAATCTTGCAAAGGTTGCACCGGCGGTGTCGATTAGTTACTTTGTCTACGAAAACCTAAAGACAATCATGGGGTTGACCAACACAGTGAAATAGATGTATATAGCATATGCGACAATAAAGAAGAGCATTCAAATTTGAGTTATTTCGCATACTCGTTCACACACCCAAACTGTAAAAACCCAGTGCTTACTTGGCCAATAGGTACCACCTTGGGCAATTGAGTTGCTGGCAGCCTTGTGTCTCCAACCTTGACCCATTTCTCCGATGCTGACAAGTTTACATGTTCTGAAGTGTCGATAACAGCCTTGAAAAAAATGTCGTTGAATGGAAGTCGATTTGATTGTCTACGCAGTAATTCCTGAACATGCTGAGACAACAAAGAACGAAGGTCAGAATACACCGTATTCCAGTCGAATCCCACAATGTTAATTTTTTGAGTTTCAGCTTCAAACAGACGAGTTTTGATGGTGGAAACATCAACATTCAAATCTCCAAGACTAACAAAATGGTCCATTTTAACACAATATTTCTCTTTAACTTTGTTGTTTGCTTGTTCGAAAAGAACAATTATGAGCAGGCAGACATTTCCTGACTTGCTGGATGGCTCATCGCTAACCAAAACATTTAGGAATTCGTCAACAAAGTCTTCCAAATATTTTTGTAGCGATGGACTTCGAGTTATGTGAACTATGACATCGAACGATTTTCGTTTCGTGTATGATTCTGTAGGGTATATATTGCTTGTGTAGAGAACTTGGTTCAACCACACGATGAGGAACTCCTTGAGGGTTAATATTACGTTGGGGACGGTAAATGGGACATCATCCATAAAGTGAAGCGAGATCTTCGCGGAATAGTTCGCGAAATCAGTTCGCGAACGCGAACGCGAGAAGAGAGAACTAGAGATAAGACTTACAAGAGTCTAAAAACTAGAACAAAAAATTTAGAGAAGACACCTCAGAAAAGAAAGAAGTATACTGCTGACCCATCTAATTGCTGAAACTTTCAGTCAAATAACATTTTTCTGCCTATACACTTTTGTTCATCTACTTCTTGACTCCGTTGATCACCTTACTATAAGTCTTGTTTTATTTTCTCATGCCAATAAAGAACATTGATTCTACCGAAGTGCAGCGAATAACCTCCGGCCAGGTGATCGTCGATCTCGTCTCGGTCGTGAAAGAATTGGTGGAAAATGCCATAGATTCAGGAAGCACAAAAATCGATGTCACGTTCTCCGATAGTGGACTAGACTATATTAAAATTGAGGACGATGGCAGTGGAATTGAAGAGGAAGATTTTGAATATGTGTGCTTGCGCCACCATACTTCCAAGTTGGTTCTGTTTGAAGGTTTAGCACAAGTATCTACTTTGGGATTTCGAGGTGAAGCTATGAGCTCCATTTGTTCTGTTGCAAATCTAACAATTAGCACTTGTACGAAACAAAATTACCCTCGTATATCCCAATTGACATTTGACAATATGGGACGTTTGACAGGAACAGAAAAGTCTGTGGGTGGTCTTCGAGGCACTGTGGTTACTGTAACTTCTTTGTTTAATGCGTTGCCGGTTCGACGCAAAACCTTGGAAAAGAATATCAAAAGGGAGTTCCAAAAGGCAGTTAACAATTTGATCTGCTACATCCTTATTCATCCGGAAATACGGTTCACCGTATACAACATTACAGCTGCGAAAAAGAAGCAAATGATGCTAGGAACTCAAGGTGGTTCCAAAGCAGATATAAAGCTGTGTCTTCTCAATGTATATGGGTCCAATGGAACCTACGGACTCGAACTGGTTTCTCTAGAAGCGAAGGAACTAGAAGTAAAATTCAAGTTAAATGCTGGAGATTTGCCCGTTTTGAAAAGACTAGATATTAAATTTGAGGGTATGATTTCCAATTGCTCCTTTGGCATGGGTCGTTCGGCTGGGGACAGACAGTACATCTACCTCAATAAGCGCCCGGTTGAGTCCAGGCGGTTCATCAAAACTGTCAATGAAGTGTACAGATCTTTCAACACAGTCCAATTTCCTGTCGTTGTACTTAACATTGTTCTTGATGGAGACTTTCTTGATATCAACGTGACTCCAGATAAGCGCACGGTCATGATACACAATGAAGATGTGTTGAACGATGTTCTTCGTCACGAACTCACCAAGTTTTACGAGTCAGAAGACACCCAAATTCCTGTAAATAGTGACAGCTGGGAACTGCCTTCTCAAAGCATTGACAGAGCAAAACGTAAAGAGGACTATGAGCAACCGTCAAGTTTGAAAAGATACCATTTAGCTGAGGACGAAGAGCTTGATGCTGATGATACTAGGAATACAGAAAACGAATTGAATGATATTGGTGAGAATGTTGAAGAACACAAAAGTCAGGAAGAAGACCAGATGGAGCATGACGAGAGCTATGAAGAAGATTCAGTTAATGACAGAGAAATGATTGAAAATACTAATAATGTTGACGAGATGGAGAATAACGAGAGTCATGAAGAGGATTCAATTAATGAAAAAGAAATGATTGAAGATACTTATAATGTTGACGAGAACGAGATACAAATATCTGATCACGATAGTCCACATCCAAACATAACGAGAGCTACAGATGACAAACCTACAACGCTTTTTGTGGACGATGATGACAACTTTACTGCTGAGCAAGAAGCTACCGCTGAGCAAGAGGTCGCTGACCAAGTTACTGCTGACCAAGTTACTGAGGATCCTAGGGAAGTCCGAGTCGTCAAACTATCTGATTTTGTACATTCTGATGGTACTTCAGAAGTTGTTGCTTCAGATTCAGAAAAGGAGCTTGACGATAATATTTCCATTAGTATTGGAAATCGCAACTTTTTGGAAAGCCCAAAGAAACAGTCACCAAAGAAAAAGAATAATGTTCATGATGTGCGCAAAGTTTTGTCGTTTGATATCAACGGTATTGGGTCCAACATTCTTAACAATGATCACCAGAACTCGCTGCAAGCTGGAAAGAAGATACATATCGACAACATTGAGGCGAGAGAAGAAGCTGAAAAAAAATTGGTGTACCTGATTTCCAAGAAAGATTTTACGAAAATGCAAGTTGTTGGCCAGTTCAATTTGGGGTTTATTTTAGTCACATTGAATGGCGGAAACAATCTTTTCATTGTTGATCAGCACGCTTCAGATGAAAAGTACAATTTTGAAAGGCTCGCCAACTCCACGACTATGTTCCACTCGCAGCTGCTTGTGGTTCCACGAAATATGGAGCTCAATGCGCTCGATGAAATGACAGTTCTTGCGAATCTTGAAGTTTTCAAAACCAACGGATTTGGACTAAAGGTGGATGAAGATGAAGCTCCTGGGCACCGCGTGAAGCTAACAAGTTTACCTGTGCTGCGAACCACCGTTTTTGACGAATCAGATTTTCATGAGCTAATTCACCTTACCAATCAAGCAGGCTCAATCAATAATAAGCATGTCAAGTGCTCCAAAATCCGTACGATTTTGGCTCTGAGATCTTGTCGTTCGAGTATCATGATAGGGCAGCCACTTTCTACGTCTACAATGAAAAAAGTTGTTCATAATCTAAGCCACTTGGACAAACCATGGAACTGTCCTCATGGGCGACCCACGATGCGACATCTTACCGAACTCAACGAGTGGCATACATTCACCAAAGACTACCATTTGCACTAAACTCCGTCAGAGTACATTAGAAGTCTTCAAAATAGACTTCTTGCTGGACCCTTGACACCCTCGCTTAAACAATTTGCACCCAAGGCACGTTCCTGCGCCGCACCGCCCCACGTCTGCTGCAGTATCTGCTGCATTAGGTACGTTGTGCGATGCACCGAACATGACGTGAAAACATCACATGCATGGCGGGTTGTGAAATTTGCCGTGGAATTTGCCGTGGAATTCAACCGGCACGATTTGCGATCGGTGGTGTCGGTCGCAGCCCTGCATTACAGGGTCCCAAGTGGGCGGGTTCCAAATTTTTAAAGCCGTCACAAATAATAATATATTTTATTTTTGGTATAGCAACCAACGACCAAATCATATCGTATTGGATAAATATTATAGATCGCTGCATTTTCTCTATCGCTATTGTATTTGTAGACTAAAATGCACAAATTTGGTCCACTTTGTTGTTCGCCGAATTCCATGCCGGAAACGGTGAGGCTTTTCCATTGTTACACAAAAGTCTATCTACCTTGTGACGGTGTTGTCGATTTTAAACTAGGTTATCTTCCACATTTATTTGCTTCCAGGCTGCCATTTGACTCCTAGGCGTTGCTACCCATTCAGTGAACTAGTGACGACCCGTCCTACACGTTGAAAAAGTGAACTAGTGACGACCCGTCCTACACGTTGAAAAAGTGAACTGTTTCCTTTAAACACATTCATAATTTCCACCAACTGACTTTAATAGTCACCACAACTGTCACCTTTCCTCCTTATTTGCATGTTCACTACGTGTAAATCTTACATTCACTTGGTTGAGATTAGCTACTAACCTTCATTTCGATCATATGTCCAGTGGTGGTAATGTCTTCTATTGACAAAAAGTCTGTATTGAAAAAGGAACGCAAAAGCAGACGGACTCATAAAAACTCCAGAGATGGCTGTCCCAACTGCAAAGCAAAGCGTATCAAGTGTTCGGAAGACCTACCAGCATGTCAAAATTGTATCAAAAAAGAGTACCGTTGTGGTTACTTGGATTTCCCACCAGAACGATTGGAGCAAATTCGCCTCAAAAACGAAAGAAAAAAACAAGGCCGAGCTTTCCATGATGATATGCTGGCCCACGATATAATGCATTCTCGAGAAACGAATAATGCTTCGGATAAGTCTGAACTGGCTAGCACAAACCATTTTTTCAAAAAGAAAGATTCTTTAAGATACCAATTATATCGAGATTCCTTTGTGCGGGTGGTCAATTCCAACGACGACTCGGGGCAGTTTATCCAGCAACCAACAGCCGACGAGTTTGAGGGCTCGAAAGCTGGGTTTTTCGGCGAAGACTTTCTTGACCGACGAAACTCGCATGATCTCTCGTTCCCATTGATTACGCCAGGAGACCCGAAACCATTGCCAGAGGCATACATTCAAAAGCGGCTGTTCAAGTTGATGGCTCGGGAGGAACGACTCAAAAACACCTTCATTTCCCTTCTTTACAAAAAGTGTGGAGGCGACCTAAAGCGGATGATAAACGACAAATTCATGTTTTCTTATGCTCCAGTATGGAACGCACTGCAATCCGCTGCATTCTGGGCTAGTATTTATAACCAGGCAGTCATCCTTGATGTCTATTTTTCATTTTTTGTCGACAGATCGCTCAACATTCTTCTCAAATCTTGCAATGATTATTTGAGCATGGGGGGCGATTCTCCAAGCTCCACTTCCACTTCACCATACAATGACTCTCCCACGTCTTCTGTGGCATCGAATTCAGATGCCTGTTACAATTATGAAGACTTGGCCGTGTTGACGAAAAAGTCGTATATGATTTATGGAGAGTTGATCAGAAACTTGCGTGAATCGCTTTCGCGGATCCATATAGAATATCTGGCCAAAATCTCGCTTTTCGCAGGATGGTCGTCGTTCCTTCATGTTCATGCGTCTATGGAAACGGTGAGCTTGATTTATACCGGCACTGCTTCGTTACTTTCCAAAATTTGCAACGATGCACAATCGACCGCTGATATCACCCCCACTATACGAGTAGTTTTGGATCTCGTGAATCTTCATCTGAGCTTCTGTTTGGTTCCTGATTATCGCTTTAGCGTGATGAATGAAATTTTCAACGACCTCGAACAATTTATGGACCAGTTTGGAATATCTGAAGGACCAGGAAACGATAGAGACCCTATTTGCGACCGAGTAACTGCATACCGCTTGATTGGGTTACATGGATTTTTGAAAAAACTAATCAACGAATGCTATCCCAACATTCAGCAAATCAACCAAACCAGAAATGAAGGTACGCACAATATTCATTTCGTCCAAACCAACAGTCTTTGTGAATTGATAGTACGCTGGTTCCGTATCTTTCCCTCCGAAGTCATGGGACTCAGTGCAAAATGTGGTTTTATGACAAAGATGTTTTGCTTGTTCTACACAGCTACTGGTAAAGCATTGCAAAATGTTCTCTCTCCAATTCGGTCCATCTGGATGATCGATATGTGCAACATTATATGTGCACGTTCCGACATGGATCCCTCGTTATATGCATTCAAGTACCCGTCCAATATGGGTGAATCCCAGATCATTGCCTTGACTCGAATCCAGGCCAGACTCATGCGAATCAACAGTTTTTTCACCTACCGCACCATGTTCTATTCGCATCTTCTTTCAACCACCACTGTTCTCGATCAAAAATTCACCCAGCCTGTTCTAAGTAACACATCAGTTCCTACCGGGATACTCGAAATTATTCCGTCAAAGATGGATATAGAAGAACAATTTGTGAGCCTGTTTGATGTGGACACAATCATCAACTATGATAATTATCCTCGTCTTCCATTTTTCGCATACGACCAAGGATACCAGCAAGTGATCCACCAAAGCCAACTTACCCAAACAAATTCAATGCACAAGCCTCCTCAAATAAACTTTTCACTGGGTTTGGGAATGTACGATTTTGATCCAAGAGACCTCATCCAACGATTTGCTTTACGCCAAGAAAAAGTTTGGAGATTATCCACACCGTCCATTGAGGAGTGGCGCAAGCGCATGTATTGCATTGAGATGTCACGAAGAGAAATAGCCACTTCTGGTGCTTGAGATTTTGCGGCCATTAACATTTTAACCTTTATCGTATCTGCAAAAATGCGCGATGCAGGACGTTTAATACCCTATTTTGAAAAAATAAAAAAGATGAAATGCAAGGGCCAGGATGCCAAAGCTACCACCATTTTAAGAACAAACAACAAAACAAAGGCTGGAATTCAGCCAAAAGTATGTACTAGTATAATAATTGGAATTTTCAAGTCTGCCGCCAATTCTTACCTCCTGTCATGCTGCTTAAATTCGCAACCGAATAATGTAATTACGAGCCTACCCCCCGCAACTTGCATAACCTTACGTAAGGTGAACATACCCCCAAAATCGTGATCTTTTTTGAAACTTGAATTCATGAGTGTTAGTAGTGCGCTAAATTTGAATGACCCCTGGCGTCTAGTTCGGGGCCATCAACCAGAATCCCCTCGTATGTGTGCTTGTGGATCTCTAGAAAGAACCTCCAACAACGAATTTTCCATGTGTCTTCAATGCGGTTTGCCAATTAATGATGACTTGCTTTCCAGTGAAGGTCAACTTCTGGAAATGGAAGAAACGCTTCTGACTGGCTTTACTTCTCCCGGTGATTCGGGGAGAGCTTTGCCAGGAGCTTATACCAAATATGTGTCTTTTCCGTTGCACCGTGAACCGGTCCATTTCATGAACGCTCCATCGTACGCCCTGAATGAGTGGCTTCATCACCAAAGTGTAGGCAATGACGTGTTGAATATCAGACTGCCGTTGGTGTACGAGGTGTTGATCCTGCTTTTTGCATCGTATCTTGGAAATAATGCGCTAAAGTCGTTTGCCAACATGAACAAGATGCGAGAATCGGCGCTTCGAAGGAAGTTTTGTGCGTTTGCAAACCGCCATTATAGCAAAGCCATCACCGCCCTTCGAATGCATATCTCGGTGCTGTCAGATTACGACGTTATAGTGGCATTAAAAGCACTGGCGTTACTCAACAAATGCTCCATTTATGAGTTTGAGAATTCTCTCCATTCCATCACTTTCGGCCAGGGTATGCTTTCCATCTTTTGCGATGCTTTGGGCAGATATGAACACCTTGACCACCAGGTTCGTCACATGTTTAGCTACATGAATTTGGTGTCGCAACTGATCCATTTCCCATGCTACACACCCCAAGTGCTTGTGGAATTTCAGAGCTATCTCAAACGCTACTCACAGTTTGTCACCGTGCAAGAAATATCCAGCGATTGGATTGTCCAGCATTTCAATCAGATATGGTACTACGTCAAAGATGTCATACAAATAACTGCCAATAAGGATATCGAATTACTCAAAAAAGATTCCCAACTCATCTACAAGTTGTTGCGTCGATGGCTTCTTATGATGCCTCCCAAGATGCACATATTAACATCTCTCGGCCATCCCATGGAACGGGTATTGATGTTAATGTACAAAACCCTCACGTCAATTCTTAACAATGTGTTCCCAAGTGCCATGTTCATGTACTTGCTGGGCTTCAATGGCGGTCTCACATTGTGGTACGACACTCATCACACCATTCCCAAAGAAACAGACTTGACTTGTAACATATTGCAGAGTATTGAAAGGTACTGCTTCCGTGTTAACTCGTTTTTCAAAATAAGAAACAATCAACTAGCGATGATATTCGGGCCCCTGATTGGCGGGAAGGGTATAACTCCGATGGACGTGAGGTCAGATATTAACGAGATAATGATTCGTGATTTCGCCAATTCACTGATTCGCCTTTACAATTTCATCCACTTACCACTGAAATCAAAACCAACTGCCACCCCAGACATGCTTCACAACTTACAGAGAATGGGTAATCCCTACCCATATAATCGTGAGCATTTCGAATTGTTAAAAGCGTATATGACTGACAGCACCAAAGGGTTCCAGACGAGCGATCCTCTTCTCCGTTTCCATTTGAGTAACACCACCGACTACAAATTACAAGATGACGATTCCCAACCACTCGACTACAAATTATGGCTTTCAGAAGACGAAGTTGAACATTATTTGGTACGTTTAAACAAAGAATATTCCGAACTATTCAAAAAAGGTTTCCCGGTTCCACGAGACACCACGAAACTCGACTGGCGTACCGGTCTTTACATGGACGATTCCGAACCGTTTTCGTTAATTTCCGAAGCAGCCTTGCAGTCGATTTTGGTCGGAGTTAGCTCGCCCATCCAGTGGCCGGAATCGGTATTTCAAGTTGTGCCGCAAACGATGGAGATGAGGAAAAACATGCTTACCAGAGCCGCAGACGATGACGAAAAGGACAGTCAATTCTACAATGTTATGAGTGACAAATTCTATAGAGCGGAGCAGAATTATGTATAGGATTGAATGTATTACGAACGGAAAGGTTTCCTTTTCTGACATCGGCCTCCTCCGGCCGCATACCATACTTGGCGCATATATACACTGCCATGCAGAAACAGGGGTGAATCATATGCACCTTTCACCTCATTTCCACCATTTATCGTTTATGCATAAAATCATGACAGAGGCGCACGCAAATTGATGACTTTATGACGCATTTTTCTCTGCACGGTGTATGCCATCGACCTGCAGCGCGCATCTGGGACCGAGAAGACCTTCCTAATTGGGACTGAAATCATGCAAGGCCACGGCCGTACCATGAAAACTCAATTGGCCTTCAACGACCAATTTCCTAGTTTTCGGTGAGCACCAACTAACTTGCAGCCGGAAACCGCCAAATCAGGCGATTTTCCCCACCAAAACCGTTTCGCGAAACAAAAAACAACCTTTACCCTTTCGCCGGTTTACAGATTGTGTATGCAGTTACCGATCTGTATGCACGCCAAGTATCAGCCTTTTGTCCCCGAAATAATAGAATTAACTCATAAATCATAAAAATAGTCATTCACCATTTCTTCAATCTAAAGTGCCTTCTTTGCAAAATCGTGGCATCAACATCAAAACGTGGTATGTGAATCGTAGCATTACAAGCATCGATCTTAACCATCATCGCTCCTTAGTTGTGAACCACATCTACACCATAGAATTGGCCACGGTTCCCACGCGGCAGACCCACGCAATATTCTGAATCTTCGAGCCCTTTTCCGCATAATTCTTTGTTGTGAACGCATTGGAAATGCTGAAGGCTCAAGAAAAAGCCACCAAAAGACGCAGACATAAAAACTCCAAATTCGGGTGCCCCAATTGCAAAAAAAGACGAGTCAAATGTTCCGAAGATCTTCCGTCGTGTCTTAATTGTATCAAGCATAAGACTCGCTGTGGCTACCTAGACTACACAGAGGAACAACTAGACGAACTTCGTGCTGCCAAGGCCAGCTTAGTGGCTTCGGCCACTTCCACCTCCACAGGCTCCAAATCGGAATTGGCCGAAATCGACCTCAAACAACTTACTTTGTCTCGCCATGAGTCCCGAGGGTCTTATGCGCTGTCTAAGGTGTCGCCTCCAGCAATCAAGGTAGATTCACCTGCTAATTCCGGCTCTGGCGATTCTTTCGACTCCAATCCGGCCGCCAATGAACCGGACCAAGAACCAAGCCCTCCTCAAGACCATCCTGTTGAAGAGATTGGTAACGGCTCCGTTATGGATTTGGACCAAGATTTTGACCAAACTCATTTTTTGTCGGCAAAAAATTACACTCTCGACTCGGGCGTGAACGATGTATTCAATTTCCAGGCCCAGCATGTTACCCAGGACTTTGACAATATCATGAGTGCCGAGAATTTCGAAGGCCAGCCCATCATATACCCGGTTTACTCGATCCACAACAGCGCCGGAATCTCACGAGATCTGTCATCGACTCCCGCGAATAGCTCGTTTCGTCCCACAAGAGACATTTTCAATCTATCAGCTCTCGGGTACGAGTCTTCTTCCTTTGTAAACGATTCAGGATACGATACTATGGAGCTCGATACCTATGATAAACTTCCCAATGCAATGATTCATCCAGTCTCGTTTGAGAAGAAACCTCGCACAAGGGTAGACTACGAAAAGGGACTTTACACATTTTTATTCAGTGTCGGTGCTTCCATAGCTAATGGCACCTGTCCGCTCCCCGATATACGACACTTGTTCCACTTATGGCTCAATTACTTTATATCGATGCTGATCAGATCCGAAATGATGTTCAGCTGTCTTCTCAACTTGACGACAAACTACCTTATTTCCAACTGTCTCAACCCCAACCAGCGCACAGTCGCGGGCTTTACTGAGCTTGTGGACCGAACAAAGCAGAATAATGCTCTCATCATTGTGTCTATTAAGCACTATGCCAAGGTAATCAAGGACTTGCGAGACTTTTTGAACAAAAATGAAGATCCTGAAACTTGTTCCACTGTGTCGTATATTCTCAGTTTGATGTCGATCTACGATCCAGAAGCGACTCTCAACTCGATAAATTGTTTTCGGGATGGTCTTTTCAGTGTACTTTCATACAACTTGAATCTTGCTGCTAAAAACGGCGCCAAAGCACCGACGTTAATTCCAGCACATATGCAACTCATGATCAATATCGAGCGGTCTGTGTACCATCCGAGCTACGATCCGACGTTTTTAAACGAGTTCCGTGAAAAATATATTCGGTTTGGAGAGATTTTACGAAGTGTCAATTCCAACACTTCGCTCACCCAAATGCTCACCTCAAAGTATAACGAGCTCTACAGCTTTCTCAATCTTGTGATAGACAACATTATAGAGGAAATTTCTGGCTCATACGACAATGTGGAGCACCAGCAAAAGATTTTATTCAAACTTATGCAAAAATGGGCAATAAGTTACCCCATTAGGTTCCTGGTGGTCAATGCTTCATCGGACCCGCTCGAGAAAATTTTGGCGTTATTCTACAAAGTGTTCAAGAAAGCACTCTACTCGATATTCCCACAGGTCAAATACTTTTTTTTGAGAGATTTTGATAGTCCACTCATGTTGGATGTGGTTATCACTCGTAGCGATTTCGAAATTTTCAAGTCAGAAATCGACCAGCCACTGAATCTTTGCTGCAATCCTGACTTGTACGACGTGCACAAACACGAACTCAAAAGCCTTTCTGGCTACCTAATTCGGTTGGTGACGTTTCTTCAAAAACGTATAATGATCATCTACCGTATGGCAGTGCAAGAAGACTCTAAAAAATTGTTCCCCATCACAGACGTTCGTAAGTGGCGAGCGCTGATAACAGATATATCCCGTGTGAGGAGCGACTTTGCCGCGGCTCTAAGCTTGCTGGAAGTTCCGGTAACTTCGTTTACAACTACCCTTCTCAAGCCCCACCACTACCCGCGCAGGTCAGCGGAACAATTGCAACCGGAGCACACTTATGATGAAGTTGACTTTCTTACATTGAAACCGAACTGTTTACTTGATGCTGACTTTGACCCATTTTTACAGTAACTATTTATTACATATATGACACGACCGACTTGCTCTAACCTAGTGGAATCGGCTTCGCACTGGCTCCGCTCGCACTGGCTCCGCTCGCTCACTCGCTCCTGCACTCTTCGCAGCTTCAAACCTTATCGTTGCGATGGCTGATGAAGAATGGAACGCCCTTCTGGGCACCCTAGCAGCATTCCACAACTTCCACCGGTGGCTGTACGAGGAGGTGGTGAAACCTCGTCGCATTAGAGAAGCATCCATGAAAGAACTGGAAAAAAACCTTTTGTCTTGGTACAGTAAACACACTTCCGATTTGGCCGAAGCGGTACAACTCAATTCCCATTTTTGCAGTGGTCTTGCTGGTGTAGCGGCTAGCCAGTGGGGTGTAGGGGCTGACCCGACCGTCTGGGCAGAACCCAGTGGACTGGATTTTGATAAAGTAAGGTCAACGTTGCTCCAACTTTGTCGTGAATGGAGCAGTGACGGAGTCAAGGAAAGAGAAGTATCTTTTGGAAGAATTCTCAACGAGGCTCTTGAGCGGTACCCTGAAGTCACCCATAGGCCCGAGGTCAATGTTCTTGTTCCTGGATGTGGTCTTGGAAGATTGGTGTATGAATTTGTTCACCATGGATTCAAGTGTCAAGGAAATGAGTTTAGTTACCATATGCTTTTGACATCAAATTACATTTTGAACAACTGTCAATTTGCCAATGAACACTCCATCTTGCCCTATATCTACAAAGCATCGCATGTTCAAAAACGGAGCTTGCAATTGCGGCCGGTTACTGTCCCCGATGTGAGTGCTCGAGACATTCACGATTTACAAGCACACCTTCCAAACGTCGACATAAGTGAACTCATGTCGATGGCAGCGGGCTCGTTTACTGAACTCTATGGACCTGAGGAAATACAGCCTGTGGAAGAAGTACAGCTGGACGATGCCATACAATTTCGCCAACTGGTACAAGGAACTTTTGATATTTTGTGTACTTGTTTCTTCCTCGATACTGCCTCTAACATCGTGGACTACTTGAAGACTATTCGTCATTGTTTGAAGAAAACCAGTGGAATATGGATCAACTTTGGACCCTTATTGTGGCACTTTGAAGATGATGCTAATGTGGAGTATAAATCTTTGGTTCTCAAGGAAGGTGACGAGCCTCGAAAAGTTGCTACGACTCGAAAGGGAATGGAACTCTCACTCGAAGATCTCTTGCAACTTATGAAAAATATGGGATTTACTCTTGACAAGCATGAGAGCGGCATCAAGACTACATATAGTGGGGACCCCAGAGCAATGGGAGGCTATGTGTATGAGTGTGAGTACTGGGTTGCGAGGGTGGAGGAAAAGACAGAATAGGACAGAAAGAATAGGAACAGACAGAAGAAGCAACTGCCATAAAAGAACTAGTGAGGAATTATAAAAGATTGAGAAACGAGTAGACATTGATAAATGAATGGACATTGAAAATTGAATAGAAGTTGATACACAGCTCTGAACTGAACAGAGCCAATTCATTACATCATTCTGTTCTCTCTATCTTTTTTCTCTCTATCTTTTTCTTTCTCCTTTCCCATGTCCCTTTCTTCCCTGCGCACAGCCCGTCGTGCCGCCACCGCCATCACCGATAAGCGAAAATGGGTACGCACAAATCACGGATTATCCGACTAGTGGTCTTACACCGTATTGCATCAAAGAACTCAAATCATACGACAAATATCGAATGAGTTTCGCACCACCTACCACATCTGTGAAACTTGTGCTTCTTGGTGAAGCAGCAGTGGGAAAATCATCTTTGGTGCTTCGGTTCGTTAGCAATGATTTTCAAGAAAACAAAGAACCAACCATTGGAGCAGCGTTTTTGACACAAAAGTGCACCATTGGCGAGCGCACCATCAAGTACGAAATATGGGACACCGCTGGCCAGGAGAGGTTTGCCTCGTTGGCTCCAATGTACTACCGGAATGCCCAGGCGGCGTTGGTGGTTTATGATATTACCAAGCCAGCGTCGTTTATCAAGGCTCGTCATTGGGTCAAGGAGTTGCACGAACAGGCTTCGAAGGATATCACCATAGCGTTAGTGGGAAACAAGCACGATTTGGTGGAAGACGATAATGACGGCGACGACAGTTCGCTTCGCAAAGTCAGCATCGAAGAGGGTCAAAAGCTTGCGGACGAGGAGGGTCTTCTTTTCTTCGAGACCAGTGCCAAAACGGCGTACAATGTCAATGAAGTCTTTGTGGGTATAGGGTCAAAGATCCCTGAGGCTCCGCTGCTGAAACCACAACAGCCGCAGGCTACGGACGGACGCATTGATCTCAGTACGGGAACGGCACCCGCAGCGGACGGATGTGCGTGCTAGGGAGAAGTTGAAGAGAGAAGAGAGAAGAGAGAAGAGAGCAACGGAGAGCGTCTGCTCTGATGCGATGTCTGCTGTGGTAGCCGCTAAGATGCGGATGTAGTACACTAGAGTACTCAATGGATACAATAAGTTACGGTCAACTACCTTAGCAATCTCATTCCAAACTAATAACCATGATTTTACTAGTGTCTCTGCTCTTTGAAGTCTCCTTTCGCAATTTGTAGAAGTCTCTCGCAATTTAAGTCTCGTTTTCGCACCTTGTAGTCTCTCTGGTTTTATTCGCACCTTCTTTAATGCTTCGTGTGGCCTACGTCCCAGAACATTTTTCTACACCATTGTTCTTTGCCCAGCAGCAAAACTACTATGCTGATGCTGGCATCGACGTCAAGTTTATTCCTGTCATTGAAGGAACCGGTAGGTTGGTTCGTTTGCTTTCTGATGGCGAAGTGGATATTGCCATAGGTTTGACAGAAGGATTTATTGCTGATGTGGCAAAGGGAAATGACGCCTACAAGGTGGTGGGAACGTATGTGGAATCACCATTGTGTTGGGCTGTGAGCACTGGAGCTTCCAGAACCGAAATTACTTCGACAAAAGATGTCCTTGGAAAAAAAATTGGCGTTTCAAGAATCGGATCTGGGTCGTATATCATGAGTTTTGTGTTGGGACTTGAGCACAATGCTAGTAAACCGTTTTTCAGTGACTTCCCTGTGCTTTCCAACTTTGCAAACCTTCGCCAGTCTGTCAATGAGGGTACTAGTGATGCATTTATGTGGGAATACTTCACCACCAAAAAGTACTACGACAACAAGGAGCTCAAACAAATTGGTGAGATTTACACTCCGTGGCCGCTGTGGGTGATAACGGCTCGCCGGGACGTCGACAGCACTCAATTGGGTCTGTTTGTGTCCAGTGTGGCTCGTGGAATCGACTACTTTAACAACCACCACGACGAAGCCGTAACTTATATTGGAAGCAATTTGGACTATTCTGAGGAAGACGCCCGCAAATGGCTCACCACGGTTCGGTTCAACAGCGGTTTGGGCTCTCAAAAGCTCGACTGGGACCGGGTGGTTACAAAGACAGCCCTGGTGCTCCAGACTGCTGGGGTGCTTACCGACAGCAGCGAGGAGATAAATCTGAGGTTGAGGAGTGGGGTCGAGGCGAACTATGCCGCGAAGTGAAGCGAGCGGCCTTGGGCAACCCAAAGGGCTCAAGAACTCGATGTCTCACCTGAAAATTCTGAATATACAGAAATAGATTATATAATTACGATTATCCAAGTACAATTGTACAAGGACACTGTATAAGGACAACTGTATAAGGACGACTATTTGTTATGACCTATAACAGTTGTGCCTCCGCCCACATTTTGCATTCCGAGTTTTTATGCGCAGCCGCACTCTTCTTTATCAACTCTGATCGCGAATCACCACCTCTCATCACCATACATGCAATTTCCACCCTACCTCCGACAGCTGGCGTCGGCTCGAAAGTCGCTCTTTTCCCAGTTGCAAGTACAAGAGTTGGGAAGAATCGAGGAAGCCATGGCGGTGCCTGATATGTCATCTTGGTCTATTAGCGACGCTTCAGCACCACGCAATGCTAGCAGAAACAGATATATAAACGTGTTTCCATGGAATTTCAATCGTGTTCATCTCAAGGTTCTCCCTAATTACTCGGATTACATCAATGCTTCTCACATAGAGATCGATTCCAGCAGCCGTTACATTGCTAGCCAGGGTCCAATGCCAGCAACTATCCACCATTTCTGGGCCATGTGCTTCCAGCAGTCAGAACTACAGCACAACGACACCATCATCGTCGCTATGGTGACTCCGCTCGTGGAAAATGGTATGACTAAATGTTGCAAATATTGGCCCGATGAACACGAACCAATTATGTACTTGACCAACGATCTCCACCGCGATGGATTCACAGAAAAATTGACTCTCGAATACAATTCACTGTCCTGGGACGACGAAGGAGGTTTCCTCGTGTCCAAATTTACATTACTGACACCACAAAAGTCAAAAACGGTGCACCATTACTACTACTCCAAATGGGTAGACTCTCGAAGTCCACCGTCAGCAAGGCCCTTGGTGACGCTTTCGCGTAGAATCCGCCTTTTACAGTCCACGGTCCCCAATCGACCAATTCCCATCATACATTGCTCCGCTGGAGTGGGCAGAACCGGCACCTATATCACGGTGGATCACTTGTTGCACCATGTCCAATCGGTTATCAACCCCGAAAACGACCGAGATCCCATCCTCGACACCGTTACAAAATTGCGCCAGCAACGAATGATGATGGTCCAGACGCTGCATCAGTATGAATTTCTCTACGATACGGTCAAGCTCATGGTGGAGCAGATCCTATAAAATTCTGACATTTCCTACATTCAGCTCTTCAGCTCATTTTACGGCTGTGAGCCTTTCGCGCGCACTAACTGGGGGTGCGCACTTCTCCTCCCGGCCTGCGTAACTCCCAGGCCACACTTCAGCCCTGCAGGTGCATTTTTTTTCTGAAAATTTTTCAGACCATCTTCCTGACTAGTTCACCCAATAATTAAAAATGGCTGACGGTGTTTTCCAAGGTGCAATCGGTATCGATTTGGGTACTACCTACTCGTGTGTGGCAACCTATGACTCTGCTGTGGAGATCATTGCCAACGAACAGGGTAACAGAGTTACTCCTTCTTTCGTCGCTTTCACTCCAGAAGAGAGATTGATTGGTGATGCTGCTAAGAACCAGGCTGCTTTGAACCCAAGAAACACTGTGTTCGATGCTAAGCGTTTGATTGGTCGTGCTTTCGATGACGAATCCGTTCAAAAGGATATCAAGAGTTGGCCATTCAAGGTTGTCAACTCTAGTGGTAACCCTCAAATTGAGGTTGAGTACTTGGGTGAGACCAAGTCTTTCTCTCCTCAAGAAATCTCCTCTATGGTTTTGACCAAGATGAAGGAGATTGCCGAGGCCAAGATCGGTAAGAAGGTTGAAAAGGCTGTTGTCACCGTTCCAGCTTACTTTAACGATGCTCAACGTCAAGCTACCAAGGATGCCGGTGCCATTGCAGGATTGAACGTTTTGCGTATCATTAACGAGCCTACTGCTGCTGCCATTGCCTACGGTTTGGGTGCTGGTAAGTCCGAGAAGGAGAGAAACGTTTTGATTTTCGACTTGGGTGGTGGTACTTTCGATGTTTCTCTTTTGAACATTACTGGTGGTGTTTTCACCGTCAAGGCTACCGCTGGTGACACTCATTTGGGTGGTCAAGATTTCGACACCAACTTGTTGGATCACTTCAAGGCTGACTTCAAGAAGAAGACCGGTTTGGACATCACCAACGATGCCAGAGCTATCAGAAGATTGAGAACTGCTTGTGAGCGTGCCAAGAGAACTTTGTCATCTGTCACTCAAACCACCGTTGAGGTCGACTCTCTTAGTGAGGGTGAAGACTTCTCCGCTAACATCACCAGAGCTAGATTCGAAGACATCAACTCTGCTTTGTTCAAGTCCACTTTGGAGCCAGTTGAACAAGTGTTGAAGGATGCCAAGGTCAGCAAGTCCGCTGTCGATGAGGTTGTGTTGGTTGGTGGTTCCACCAGAATTCCAAAGGTGCAAAAATTGTTGTCTGACTTCTTCGATGGTAAGCAATTGGAAAAGTCCATCAACCCTGATGAGGCTGTTGCTTACGGTGCTGCCGTCCAAGGTGCTATCTTGACCGGTCAATCCACCTCTGAAGACACCAAGGACTTGTTGTTGTTGGATGTTATTCCATTGTCATTGGGTGTTGCTATGCAAGGTAATGTTTTCGCTCCTGTTGTGCCAAGAAACACCACTGTTCCTACCATCAAGAGAAGAACTTTCACCACTGTTGCTGACCACCAAACCACCGTGCAGTTCCCAGTTTACCAAGGTGAGCGTGTCAACTGTTCCGAAAACACCTTGTTGGGTGAGTTCGACTTGAAGAACATTCCTCCTATGCAAGCTGGTGAACCAGTTTTGGAGTCTATTTTCGAAGTCGATGCCAACGGTATCTTGAAGGTGACTGCTGTTGAGAAGTCCACCGGTCGTTCCGCTAACATCACCATCTCTAACTCCATTGGTAGATTGTCTTCCGATGAGATTGAGAAGATGATTGAGGACGCCGAGAAGTTCAAATCGTCTGACGATGCTTTCGCCAAGAGACACGAGCACAAGCAAAAGTTGGAGGCTTACGTTGCCTCGGTTGAGTCCACTGTCACCGACCCAGTCTTGTCTGCTAAGTTGAAGAAGTCTGCCAAGGACAAGATCGAGGCTGCTTTGTCTGATGCCATGCAAGCTTTGGAGATCGAAGACTCTTCTGCTGATGACTACAGAAAGGCTGAGTTGGCATTGAAGCGTGCCGTCACCAGAGGTATGTCCACCCGTTAAGGTATAGTTAGGTCACATTAATTCTGTATAAAATACGTTTCGTAGATTTATTGTAGATCGACCTGTTAGTCAAGTATATAGTTTCCGAGCTTGTCCATTTTAAGTTCCTTGACTCCCAGTGATAATGCATCGACGATTTTCTCGTTTTCTTCCTTCAACTTTTCTTCTTCTTGTTCAAACTCAGCATCGTCACTCTCCAACTCATAACCGTCGTAATCGTCTTCGCTCTCAGTAGTACTGCCATATCCATCTTCAGACTCATCTTCTTCAAAGCGATCCTCATCTAGCATTCTCATACTCTCAACAGCAAATTCCAAATCTTTGCTTTCCTTCAGATTCGCCTTGGCATAGCCTGATGCCTTGACTTCAAGGTCTAAACTATTAATCCTTTTCACGTCTCTGGTAAAGCTGGGGTATGCATGTTTGTAGCCTTCACCATATCCGTCGGTGTCAAGCATAATAGGATCGTTTTCTGGAACATAACGAAATTTTTTCTCGAAAAATGCTCGTATTCCAGCAACGTCTCGATTGAAGTATGTTTCGGCATCTACATGGTCAATAGACACACATTGAGGAAAATCGATAACCACAAACTCGGAGTCCTGGAAACAAGATGGCTGTTTGGTCTTGGAAGGGTCTTTGACTATAATGTTAAACTCGTTAAAGTCACAGTGGATAATACCATTATTGGCCAAATTGACAATGAATTTCATGAGATCAGAGTAAAGTTTCTTATAGTCAGCATGTTTCCGTAAATGCTTCATGGGTATGCCGTCTATCCATTCCATCAACACACAATGGCGCGAATGGTCGTATGGACGAGGTACTGGCAATCCATTCTCATGAAAAATAACCATGAATTGGTACTCTTTTTCAGCGGCTAATCTGCTCAAGTACATCCAATTGGATGATTGTCTATTTTTCAAGTAATCACGGTTATTCTTCACCGTCTTGAACGAGGTTCTGCCAAGTCGATGGATCTTGAGAACCTTTTGGTCTCCCTTGGGATCACCTACAGCGTAGATATCTGACTCTTTTCCAACTCCAATGGTGTTACCAACAGAATAGAGAGTGTCACGTTTCAACATCGACTTTATGGCAAGGTAGTCATAACCGTTATACGTCAACCGAAATCCATCGTATTTTGCATTCCTGAGTCGTGCAACAAGCTTGAGCTTTGCAAGATCGCCTATAGCTCGGTTTGTCCCACTAGGAGACTTGAGTCCGCTAATAGAATGGATCATTTGCGTGGGCACAAGTTCGTGGTTCCTGGAACCTAACTCGACCGCCTGGAGGACCCGGAAGTCGTCGGCGGTCAAGTACCGCATCTTGGAGGTGTCAAGCTTCATGGTGAGTTCCAAAGGTTTGCAGGATGCGTCTTGACATCTGCGATGAGGACGCACCCCCATGCAGGAACCGCATGTAGGATTGACTGGGGAACCGTGTATTGATAAGTATGGGGGGACGGCCACGGGGATTCATGAGAAAGCGTTTTCGACGCATCCCGAAGAATTTCAGACCAACAAAATCGAGAATAGATCGCAAAAGTCCAATTGTTCCCAATTTGGCAGCCGTTCAGGGTTCTAACGGATTATTTCAAGATTCAAGTGAAATTGCAACTTTCGATTGGCCACGTTTAGCACCTACACTGTATGACTATCGTGGCCCCTGCGGGGTCCTTGAACCGAAATTAGTTTCTTTAAAGTCTCTTAAGGCTATTTGTGCAAACAAAGTAGCGAGAAATATCGAGTTCATCGCATCACTGAGCATTCATGAAATACCTTGGAGTGCTCTTAGTGAAGTATGGAAACAATGTCTCAAGCTCAATACTGATTCACCAAGAGTTTTTTCAATGTTTGCTCAGAAGTTTTATAAGCAAAAAGATTTTAAATGTCACAATCAAAAACTCAAACTGAATAACGAAGTTGCAAAAATACGACATGAGGCTATCGAGTACCACAAACTACCTAATTCCAGAAAACATCGCATAGAAATCGTCTATCTGAACGTGCGAATAAGAGACACAGTGAGCTACAGTTTTAAGCTAGAGACTTGCTCGTGGATTATCTTAGACCTAACTTCTTTCAAAGCATCAAAAGACGATATGTTACTGGTGCTTAATTTTCAAAACTTGGTATGCTTGGATTTGTCTTACAGCGCCATAGATGATTCTTTTGTATACAGCCTTGCTTCAAGCATACTTCGAGAAGGAAAGCTCTCAAAATTGACTATCATTCGTTTGGTCAATTGTAAAAATGTCACCATTGATGGAATCAAAAGTTTGATGAATATCAAGAACAGGGCCTCGTTTTCCCTAAGTTGCATCGAACTGGACTTGGAACTCAACAAGGACAATTCGTCATACGTCCATGACAACTGGTTTGTCACATCGGACAACCATATGTCTTCGCTTCCTCTAACCTTAAAGTTACAATATTTATTCAAGAACTATGGTCCTCACATCCTCGCGGAATCTTCGTCGAAGGACATCACTACAAACCCAGTGTACCTACTGTGGTCGAAGGATTTCATCCTTTTGGACCTTTCGTATGTTGATGTTGCGTTGGATAGTCAGTTCAATACTGACGCCATGGTTAGTGGCTGGACGAAGCGTAAAAATGCAAATCACAATTCAAAGCCATGTTTCACATATGTGGTAGATAATAGGACGAGAGTAAAGTCTGAACCTTTGTCGCAACTAGCTCGTCCATCGCTGTCTCGACATGTGCCGAAAATACAAAGAAACAGAATCAAGTCTGATGTGAAAAGTTTCTTTGATTTATAGCTTTTTGATTATAGTCCTCTCGTACTAAACGATCATTTTGCTCTTCCATGTAAAATATCAAGTATATTTTTCGCCGGTGAATTTGCGTTCTTTTGGGCTGGAGGAGATGACACCTGAGGATTACTTTCCGTGGGTCTGGTCAATATACTCAAAAAGGAGCTCGATGCAGCCTGAGATGGCGAAGTAACGGGTGGTACAAATTGGGGCTCTTCTGATCCCTGAGCGGAATCCGTTCCGTAAATGCTGCTGAAATCCGTCTTTGGACTCACATCTTTTGTTTTCCCATTGAGGAGATGCAATAACGATTTTCCTGCTCCCTCATCCAGATTTTCCTGGTTTCTCTTGAGGACTTGTATTTTGGGTGGCATCACTGGTACAGGTTCAACTTGCTCTTCTTCTTCATGCTCATCGTCGCTATCGATATCGAAATGCTGGTGAAAGTTGGTTGGTGGTGCACCAAAAGATTGGTCTAATGCATCAAAATCTTCAAAATCCTCAAAGTCCTGGAATTCTTCGCTATTAGACTCTTCTTGTTTGGACTTGGTCGAATCGTACACTACTTCAGGTGTGTTCACTGTGGGTTGCTCTGGACTTCTGGGTTTTTTCAATAAACTCAAAAGATCAGAAGACGCTTTGGAATTGCCATTAATTTTTTCTTGCACTTTGGGCAGCTGGGGGTTCTCTTCGGTGCTTTTAGGTGTTTGTTTTGGCTTAAGCAAGCTGAGAAGTTCACTTGATGCATTTTGCTTATCTCCAGAGGCAGTGGGTCTTTTCAAGATTTTGAGTTTGCCCGCTGGAGTTGAAGGACGAGAATTATTTCCACTTCCAGGATGCGACGAGCGAAGTGACTCTTCAAGTTCATTGGAAGCTTGTTGAACACCAAGAACACCAAGATTAGGCAGGGAATTCTCAATGTCAAATTGAGATACACGTGGAGAAGGCTCTGGTTTTGCGGCTTCAATTGAAGCTGGCGCGGATTCTTTAGGTTCAGTTGAAGTAGGCTCCTTAACAGGTTCAGAAGTAGGCTCCTTAGCAGGTTCCGCCTTCTTGAAAAGACTCATAAGTTGCTGAGCTTTTGATCTATTACTTTCAAGGGTTGACTTCTTTGGCAATTCTTCTGGTGTTGGTGCTGTTGACTTCTTAGGCTGGGACAAAATAGATAAAAACTCTTTTGAGTTAGGTGCAACAGAGCTCATGGCAGGTTTCTGTAGAGTTGATGGATTGGGCTGAGCATCAACTGACGGTACAGACTGAGGTTGGGGTGCTGGAGGTTGTGATAAGCTCTGAGGAGGAATGAACGAAGGATAATACATGGGCATGGGTGGTGCTGGCGCATAAGGAAAAAATGGAAGCAGGTTGTGAAGATGCTGTGGAAGGCTGCTGTGGATAAATTGCTGGTACAGACTGACTTGATTTTGACTAGCAGCCTGTAAATTATTGGAGGTTTCTTTGGACGATCCTTGAAGAATATTCAAAAGTTCTCTACCAGCATCAACATTTTCTTGAGCCTTGGGCAGAATTCCCAAGTATTCCTTCAATCTGAACTCAGCCTTCACCAAGAGTTCCTCTTCGTTTGAAACACCTCTATTCTTATTGACCCAGCGGGTCAAAGGTTTCCAGATCGCAGAAACGATGAAATACTGATTAGGGTTGGATTTCACTTTTTTTCCGGTGGTTTTGATATCATGCCATTGAATCTTGGCGATTTCACCACGAACTATTGGTTGGAAATCAAAGTCTTCAGGTACATTTTTGACCAAATAGATCTTGTAGTTTTTACCTCTAATTGTTCTTTCGATGCAATTATCTTCCGAAATGGCGTCTTTTACATCATAGCTGGTTTCCTCGTAACATTCACGAGCAGCACATACCGTATCTGCTTCATCCTTTGAGATTTTTCCACGAGGGAACGACCAAGAATTGGATTCGGTTCCCTTGACCAAAACCATTTTGGTGAGATCTTTATTGAATAATGCAACTCCACGAACAGGAATTGTCGACTTGTAACGGCCGAATTTTCCAAGGGCATCAGAAGGGTTACCCCATTTCCAGATCAACGGACACTTCTCTAAAAGTTGAGCAGCAAACCCCTTCATCTTCAATTGGGGTAAATATGGGCTCTTTTGTCGTAAAAAGTCGGTGTAAAACCATTGAGCTTCTTCGACTTGAAACAACACTCGCTCGATAGATGACAAATCCTCATCAGGAACATTCGCAAGAAACCTCACTAATAAATCCTCTAGCACCAAGTCTAGTGGTTGGTTGGCCAACCCGTCACTCAACTGTAAAGACATTTTATTGGTGCTTTTGCATATACTACAGAAATCGCTTGTTGGTGACAACGCTCGAATTGTGGGTGCACGGGTGCGGTTATGGTGCGGATGAGTTCAGTGAATCGGAGCCGCTAGTGAAATGATGGCCGTGTATCGATATCGGACTTTTTCCACTTCTGTGGCGCATTTGAAGAGTCTTAGGTTTGCAGAGACCATAAAGGAGGCGAGCAAGCCACCATTGACGGAATCTATAAAAGTTTCGAAGCCATTTGGCGTGGAAAGAGGAACAGTCTTGAACCATAAATCCAGTGGTTTTGGAGGCTTGACACACGAATTGTTTAGTTCTGAGGCCAAAGAGCGTCGGCAAAAACGATTGGATCATGATATAGCACACAGTCCTTTCTACGAGTCCAAATCTTTCAACAATACCAAAGGTAAGATTTTCACTCCACCAATATCATTTTTCAGAAGTGACAAGTCCAAATATTTTCCTGACTTTTCCTCGTCTACATTAACAAAGAAATCACAACTGTTTTACGAGCTTCTCCAAAACAAAATCAGTTTTGTGCGGATCTACTCCACGGTTTCTGGTGAGAAATGTGCAGACTCGTATTTCGATAGAGATGGAAAAAACTACTTGAAACAGGATTATGCTGAGATGGTGCAGAGATATCCTCATTCTCAGATCATTGATATCAATATTCCTCAGAGTTTTGTAAAAGGGTTGTTTGTTAAGCTTGCTGAAAGTAATCTCAGAGCACAACTACCAAATGAGAGACACAATCTTTATTATATTGTATCTGAGTCATTGTTTCCGTACGACATCAAGCAAAAAATGCTCTGTGATAATACCTGTTCCGGCTACATCTACTTGGTGGACCACCAGGGGCGCATTAGATGGGCAACTAGTGGCAGTGCCAATGATAGTGAAGTGGAGTTGATGTGGAAATGTTTAAAGGGATTGGAGAAGGAATACGCCCTGTTGTCACAATAGTGTAAATAGACGATGCGACGGGAAGTAAAATGAATAAAAGTATTGGGCTGGTAAGTATAATCTCATTTTATAGTTGCCAATAAGTGAGAGTTTACTTAATTTCGTGAATATGCAAAAAAAGAAAAATAAAATCAAGAAGGTGGAAAGTTTTAACCACGGATCATTAATAACTTATAAGAGCACTAGCGTATCCTACCTTTGTTCAGCCATTAATTATGAAGTTTTCCATTCTACTTTTCGCAGCCACGGCTTTCGCGGCTGATACATGGCCAGCATTTTGGTGCGACAAAGAATGCAACGAAGCAGTCCTTTTCGCCAAAGGATGTCAGGAGATTGAGGGCATCAGAAACTGCTTATGTTCGAGTCATTTTCACCGTAAACTTCGGAAATGTCAGAGTGACGGATGTGACGAAAATTACGCAAACAAAAATTGGGCAGCCCGAGTTGAGCCACTTTTAAAAGACTGCGAGGGAGAGTACTATGACGGTCCTATATAGTGGAATAGAGTAATTTCATGTGTCAATTAACAATCAACACTTTTCGGTTCCAAAATGTCGGCGTACTGCATGAAGAGGTCGTGTTCACACCAACACCATCAGCATCAATTTGCAGCGTTTTACATTTTTAGGAAGTTCAAGTAAGATCAGTAACAACAAGTATGTACAATGATGAATCTTCAATTGGGAATCTCTCTGACACCATTCAAAACTTCAAGATGGAGAAAACTAATAATTGATTTCTGAATACTAACCCAGATGAAAATAGTGTAGAATCAAGAATCGGAATTTTTCGAAAGAAAAATCCTAAGCTCCATTAGAGTCACAGTAGCCACAGTAGAGAGTGAGTAGAGAGTGCCACGGCACCAATAACATAGTCCACCAGCTATGAGCCATCATCTTCTTCTCCAACCTCGTAACGCACGTGATCACATACAGGGCTCGGCCCCCACGAGTCGCACTTTTGAGAAATTTTTCATTACTCAAACATCTATCCAACATGTCTGCCCCAATCAACAAGGAAAAGGTTCAGGAACAAGAACAAGAGATCCACAAGATCAGAATCACCTTGACCTCCACCAAGGTCAAGCAATTGGAGAAGGTCTCTTCTAACATCATTGCCAATGCTACTCAAAGTGACATTGTCAAGAAGGGTCCCGTTAGAATGCCAACCAAGGTTTTGAAGATCACCACCAGAAAGGCACCAAACGGTGAGGGTTCCAAGACCTGGGACACCTACGAGATGAGAATCCACAAGCGTGTCATTGACTTGCAAGCTCCTGCTTCTATTGTCAAGAGAATCACTCAAATCACCATCGAACCAGGTGTGGATGTGGAAGTCACCATTGCTGCTTAAGCCGGTCGTAAGACATGTATCGTATCCAAGTGCTCTAGGCGTGCCGTGTATATAATATTGCACAGACGTTGCGGTGTTAGCTATCAGGATTTGGTGCGGGTCAGTAGTAATAAAAGATGTGAATAGAAAGTGTAGAAGAAGAAAGAAAAGGAAAAGGAAAGGATAAGAGAAAACCAAAAGAGGGACGAAGGATAAAGGACGAGAACACAAGACGACTAAATCTTTACTTTATCTGATTGAAGGTCTCTGAACTTCTTTCTTCCTGCATTCGTTGGTGTCTGGGCCTGATACTGATCTTGCTCCAAAATTATCCCTCATTTCATGTATGTGCTAGCGGTTCGTCCACGGCTAGTGTACGTCAACGCACGTCTGATCACGCGAAAGCGTCCGTTTATGAACCATGCTTCCAGACTCTTGAAGAATGGAGCTCCAGGGCGTTTGATCCGAAATGGAACCTCTCCAAAACCAGCACGTAAACATGCGGTTGCCCTTGTTTCTGGAGTTATAATTGTGGGATCTTATATCAGTTTCAACCAATCAAACTACTTTAGTCTCGACTCGGTTCCATCGTCTGGGTCCGGTTCAGGAATTGGATCCGGTGTTCCTTCGCCGGCTAGTTTCCGCAATAGAATGTTGTCTGGGGTTACCGGCTCATCGAATTTAGCCGACGACGGAGGCCAGCGGCTTTTTTCTACATCTACATCGTCGATAAAGAACAAAGATGGCATTGGTCACCAGCAGCATAAAGAGGGAGTATTCTTGCTCAATGAAGAACAGGTAAGTAACAAGTTGCGTCAGTTTGAAGAAAGCTATCATGTCGAGCGCGGCAAGGGTGTTACTAGATATGATATCTGTCAGTTGCCCTCGAATCTGCCCATCGAGGATGATCGCGCCGAGGAGATTGTTCAGGTGCCCATTCTTCAAGATAACAATGTCAAGGCATCCACGGACTGGATGTTCTTTGGAGTGTTTGATGGCCATGGCGGTTGGACTACCAGCAGCAAGTTGCGCGACCAGCTCATTTCTTATGTGATCCACGAACTCGGCACTATCTTCCGTCCTACCAATGAGGACCCCAGCTTGCGTTACGTGCCCAATAGTGCCAGCATTGACCAAGCAATCAAAAACGGCTTTTTGAAGCTTGACCATGAAATCGTCCACAAGAGCATAGAGCGCTTGTTGACCGACAACAGCAAGGCAAAGGCAGCAGAGTTGTTGATGCCCGCATTATCGGGCTCATGTGCACTTCTTTCCTTCTACGATACCAACTCAAAGTTGCTTAAAGTGGCCGTCACTGGTGACTCCAGGGCCATCTTGGGGTCTTTCAGAGACAACAAGTGGACAGTACGCCAGTTGAGTATAGATCAAACGGGGTCCAGTCCAACAGAAGTTGCCCGAATAATCTCGGAACATCCAGATGAACCAAATGTGGTTCGTAATGGCCGTGTTCTTGGAACGTTAGAACCAACCAGAGCGTTTGGTGACTGTCGTTACAAGCTTCCCGCCAGTATCCAGGAGAGAATTTACAAACAATTCTTTGGCAAACGACTTCCAAACAACTTGACCTCTCCACCATACGTTACGGCAGAACCTGTCATCACCACAACGAAAATGAGCCCCGAGAATAACGACTTCTTGGTGATGGCCAGTGATGGCTTGTACGAGATGTTGACCAACGAAGAAATCGTGGGTCTTGTAGTCAAATGGATGGAAAAGGAGAAGATGATTAAACCTCAAAAAACGTTTTGGAACTACTTTGGTCTGTCGGAGAGTAAGCTTCCTGAAGTGGCAGATGTCACGAACGACAAGAGCTCGAAACGGCCAAACAGAAAGGCAAAGAATACTAGCATCACCGACGGATATTTGCTTGAAGACAAAAACGTATCCACGCATCTTATTCGGAACGCCCTTTCAAATGGAGGCTTCAAGGAGCAGCTATCAATGTTGATTTCGATTCCAAATCCAATCTCTCGTCGGTACAGAGATGATTTGACTGTCACCGTGGTCTTCTTCGGCACGCAACCCAATGGTCCCAACGAAGAAGGAAAGTTGGCGACAAACATGGAGGCCACTGCTGGCGGCGTAGATGCCTCTAAACCTAAGCTTTAAAATAGAATTACCTGAAGCATTGTAGATTATATTGGTTCGCTATACCACATCCAAACACCTAAACGGTATAACTTGTCGCTGCGATCACCGACTATACTATCTGTACTCATGGTTGCAGAGGCATCAGGGGAAACTGCTGTCTCCATTAAAAACAACACAGCCCTTCCTGGGACAGGTCTTGATCCAAGTTTCCAGCTTGAGCTTCCAGAAGATGAAATTGATGCAGAAACGAGCCTTAAGACTGAGTTTCTTACACCATCATCGCAACTATCATGGGATTTACTCGACTTGATGCAGGTTACACCCGATGTGGACGTGACAAAACTAAGCCAAAACTTGGTAACCATACCGAAAAGTGCTGGAAGGACCAGTTTTAGGTTCAAACGTCATGGAATTAGTGGTTCCATCACCGGGTACAAAGAAGAAACCAAACGTTCAGATATCGACAATGCAAATTCAGGCAATTCTCTATCTATAACAAGAAAGTACACCTCCAAGAATGACTCCTTGAAAGGCAAAACCACGTTTCTTCCTTTCCAACCAGGAGGGCTTATGACTCAAACGGCTGCAAAGGATGAGTCTGCATTTTTGCATAGAAACGATCTTGGATTGTTTGACATTCCTCAAGGATTTGAACGTGGTTTGGTCATAGCAGGCGAGTCTGACAAGAAGGAAGTAAGCGCACAATTACAGGAATTGGATGACAAGTCGAACGAAGACATTCATGGTAAAGACGACGAGGAACCATCAGCGGGCGGAACAAAATTGATAGTAGAGGAAGAGGGAGAAGTAGAGGAAGTCATCCCCAGAGAAGACGAAGATCTCGATGATATAGATGATATCATTCCTATGAACTACTCTGCCATCAGAGAGAAGATGAAAAATGAGAGTGAACGAAAAAAGACTTGGGCACATGTGGTTGATCTCAGTCATCGTGTTGATAATTTCAAGGATGTGGTCCCCAATATGGCACGAGAATGGCCTTTCGAACTAGACACGTTTCAGCAGGAAGCAGTTTATCATCTTGAACAGGGCGATTCAGTATTTGTTGCTGCCCACACTTCAGCCGGTAAGACTGTGGTAGCTGAGTACGCCATAGCGATGGCCACCCGAAACATGACGAAAGCCATCTACACCTCTCCCATCAAAGCATTGTCTAATCAGAAGTTTCGTGACTTCAAAGAAACGTTCAAAGATATCGATGTTGGTCTCATTACTGGTGATGTTCAGATCAATCCCGATGCGAATTGTTTGATTATGACAACCGAGATTCTTCGGTCCATGTTGTATCGAGGAGCCGACTTGATAAGAGATGTCGAATTTGTGATTTTCGACGAGGTTCATTACGTGAACGATATCGACCGTGGTGTTGTTTGGGAAGAAGTGATCATCATGCTTCCCGACCATGTCAAGTACATTTTGCTTTCTGCCACGGTTCCAAACACTTTTGAGTTTGCAAACTGGGTGGGTCGTACCAAGCAGAAGGATATATATGTCATATCGACACCAAAGAGACCTGTTCCTTTGGAAATTCTGATTTGGGCAAAACAGCATTTGTACAAGGTTGTGGATGCACAACGAAATTTCAGCGACCTAGAGTTCAGAAAGCACAAAGAAGCCCTTGAAAGTGGAAAGAACAAGGGCCGTCCTAACGTGGTTTTAGGACCAGGCAGCCGTGGAGGGAGAGGTGGTACGGCAAGAGGAGGCAACAGAGGCGGAGGGAGAGGTGGAGGTGGTTCTGGTCGTGGTGGCTCCAATGGTGGTCAAGTAAGCACTAGACCATCGGGCCGAGCTGGATTCAGCAGAGATGGACCCAACAAGAATACCTGGTTGCAACTTGTTCAGTATCTCAAACAGCACAATTTACTACCAGCAGTTGTGTTCGTCTTTTCAAAGAAGCGTTGTGAGGAATATGCGGACACTTTGAGCAGTGTCGATTTTTGCACAGCGAAAGAAAAATCAGAAATTCATATGTTTGTGGATAGAGCTGTATCCAGATTGAAGAAGGAGGACAGAGAACTTCCTCAGATCCTTAAAATTAGAGACTTGTTAAGTCGTGGAATAGCGGTACATCATGGTGGATTGTTGCCAATTGTCAAAGAGTGTATTGAAATTTTGTTCTCGAGAACTCTTGTGAAGGTTTTATTTGCAACTGAGACGTTTGCAATGGGACTAAACTTGCCTACGAGAACAGTTGTTTTCAACCAACTTCGCAAGCACGACGGTCGAGGTTTCCGGAATTTGTTGCCTGGTGAATTCACTCAAATGTCCGGACGTGCTGGTAGAAGAGGTCTTGATGATACCGGTACCGTTATCGTAATGTCATACAATGAACCTCTCTCCCCGATGGACTTTAAAGAGGTGGCTCTAGGAGTTCCTACAAAGCTTCTGTCTCAGTTCAGATTGACCTACAATATGATTTTGAATCTCTTACGAATTGAGGCTTTGAGAGTTGAGGAAATGATTAAGCATTCGTTCAGTGAGAACTCTACTCAATCTCTCCTTCCTGAACACCAAAAGACGGTCGAGAAGCTCAGCAAGGAGTTGCAGACAGTTCATCTTGAACCATGTTCTGTTTGTAACCTTGAGTTCACAGAGGAAACCTACGATCTAATGAAAGAGTACGAACATGTATACGGTGAGATTCTCAGAAACGTTCAACAGCTGCCACTTCTCAAGAATAACTATCTTCGTGCTGGTCGACTTTTCTGTTTCCGCGATGAAGAGACGAGACAACGAGTTGGTTTCTTGGTCAGAGTTTCCATGGATAATGATTCTGTTCTACTTTTGACCTTTGATCCTGGAGATAACCAAGATGATGTCTCTAAATTGCCTTATATTGCTACTAAAGACTACCTCCAGCATTATTTCGGACAAATAACGTTCAACGGTTCGTTCAAAGTGGTTGCAGTTCCAATTGACAAGGTTAATTTCATTGGACAGAAGATGGTGAAGATCTATATGAAAGACTTGATTCATGGAAATAAGAATGAGATTGCACATGCCTCGGCTCAAGTGAAGACACTTCTTAGGTTCCAAACCGCCTGGCGTGAACTTAGCTTTGATCTGGCAGTCCAAATCTCGCTACACGAACTTCTTGTCAGGAAACGTGAGATTGTGGAGAAAATCAGCATACTCCGAAGTTATGAGTGTCCTAACTTTGCACTTCATTATAAGCAACTCAGCCAACAAGACGAACTCAAAACACAAATTAGCTCTCTCCAAAGATTGATTTCAGATGAAAATTTGGAATTACTTCCTGACTACGAGCAGAGATTACGTGTATTGGAAACCTTGGGATTCATTGATGCTAACCATAATGTTGGACTAAAGGGAAGAGTAGGATGTGAAATTAATTCTGGATGGGAATTGGCGATAACAGAGTTGATTTTAGACAATTTTTTGGGTGACTTTGAACCAGAAGAGATAGTGGCCTTGCTCTCGTGTTTCGTCTATGAGGGAAAAACTAACGACGAGGAAGATCCTCCGTTGACTCCAAGACTTGAAAGAGGAAAGCAGAAAATCATGGATATCAGTAAGCATGTTTTGGACGTTTGTTCTGACAATCAAATTGCACTTACATCTGAAGAAACCGAATTTTTGGAGCGCAAGAGATTTGCATTGATGAATGTGGTTTATGAGTGGGCACGAGGCTTATCTTTTAATGAGATAATGCAAATGAGTACCGAAGCTGAGGGAACCATTGTACGGGTAATCACAAGATTAGACGAAATTTGTCGACAAGTGAAGAGTGCTGCCTTGATTGTTGGAGATTCGACATTGCATTCCAAGATGTCCGAGGCTCAGGAGAGAATCAAGCGTGATATAGTATTCTGTGCTTCGTTATACTTATGATTTATGTACATATTTCTACTATTTTGTAACTTTTTCAGTAGCAAGCTGGATGAGGCCTCGAGGACCATAGAGGACGATGGGTAGTATGAACGACTGGGCAACCTGTCGCTGGTCATATTTGACGCAGAGGAGACCAATTAGGGTGTAGAAACTCGCAGCTGAAGTTGCATTCATAATCTTGGTTTTTTCTGCCTGATACCCCTCTAGTGTATCTATCCTGCCGCTTCTCGCGGCTCCTCTGTACGGAACCACACAGTCATAAAGACTATGACGGCTCATGAACTCTGGAATGATCTGTCTGTCACAGAATAGGTCGTATATAGGTTGTAAGTCATCTGACAGAAGAGAAAGATAAGACTCATCAGTGAATAGGGTGGTCAAAGTCAAATAACTTTCCATGACGGCGATGCCTAGTGCATGTAATTTTTCGGACGAGTAAGTTGTGGAGGTTGTGTTTGATTTGGAATTGATTCCTGCCGCTTGTTCTTGATTTAATGCTTGTGGATTATGAGTGTCTAATTGTACATCTACCGGAGAATGTCCACACATGATGGCTAGACATTCTCTATTCAGTAGAGTGAAATTCAGCGATACAAACCGGCGTATCTTTTGCATGCGTGGTTCTAGAAACAGTTTGTACCAAGGATCGAGTTCTAGTTTCTTGATTAACGGCATTGAGGAAACCAGTCTATGGTTACTTTCCAATTTTTCTTCACTGTAAAGTCGCTCAAAATGATCGAAATAACTCAGAGCAGTTACAAAGTTAGTGGGTATAGGGCCGACTTTATCACTTGGTTCGAAAGGTTTAATGCCATGGTCCAAATCGCTCGGCAGAATCAAAGATGGGTCGATTCCCGATAACTTTATATAGGTCCTGACGAACGTTCGACAAGATAGTCGGAAGGAGGGTCTCGCTATATGCTGAAACATGGTCGATGTTATCTCAAATGTGGTTTCTTGCCAGTCATATATATGCAACAAGTAATCGCTTGTAGGAACCGAAGCGTTTTTTGTCTCATTTCATTACATAATGCGAAGAGATGAACCCCAAATTATTTACTTATAGTTGATGGAGAAAAAGAAAAGTTCTGCGTCCAAAGCGAAGGCAGGGGACGCCGACTCGACGTCCAAGAAGGTTAAGCTCCCTAAATCGTACATTTTGAGACCCAATGACCCCGAAAATAGTCTGAATAAAAGTATATCAAAAGTGTGGGTAAATAATGATATTCTCATCGGAATGGAAATAACGAGTGGTTCGGTGGTTTTGATCCGCAATGCTGAATCCAGTAGTCCTGGAGTTGTTGCTCGAGTGTTTGAGTCGAAGGAATGTGACAAAACAGAGTTATTAATGAGCTCTAATTTACGCAAGCTTGGTGCGTTTCTTCTAGGCGACAGAGTTGTGTTTGGTCCATTTGGAAAACAGCCAAGCTATGCTCTGGACGTTCATATTGCGGCAATTGAGCAAAGTACAGAAATTGACCTTGAAATATGGAGAAAACCAATCCAGAAGACTCTCGATGACATAGGCCTCATTTGCCCAGGTATGGCCTTTCTGGCGACCTTAGATGGTACCACCACCCAATTTTCTATTACTGACATATCCACCGACGTTCAAGAGAGACTAGAGGGTCTTTCTCTCGACTCAAAAACTTCCAACTCGTTAACTGTGTCTCCTCCATTCATCTATGCCAAGGGTAAAACAGACATTATTCAAGCTTCCACTGCCACTTTTTCCAAAGCAAAGTACCCTTACTTGCCGCAGCCAACGGGGTTTCTGAATATAGGAGGTCTTGATAAAGAAATCTCTTTGCTTCGGTCCATAATCGAAGTGCCGTTAAACAACCCCGGTTTGTTTGCAGAGTTTGGCATAGCTCCTCCCAGAGGTGTCCTTCTTCATGGACCTCCTGGAACTGGAAAAACCATGCTATTGAGGTCCGTGGCTAACGAAGTTGACGCTCATGTGTTGGCGGTGAATGGACCTTCGATTGTATCAAAATACCTTGGAGAAACCGAGAACGCATTACGAGAAATATTTCTGGAAGCTCGCCAGTACCAGCCGTCCATTATCTTCATGGACGAAATTGACTCGCTAGCTCCAAACCGAAATTCTGATGATAGTGGTGAAACAGAGTCGAGAGTTGTAGCTACCTTGTTGACTATGATGGACGGAATGGGCGAGTCAGGAAGAGTGGTCGTGATTGGTGCTACAAACAGACCCAATTCCTTGGACCCAGCTTTAAGAAGACCTGGAAGGTTTGACCAAGAAGTGGAAATTGGGATTCCAGATGTTAATGCAAGATTGGATATTCTTTCCAAGCAATTTGGAAAAATGTCAAAGGAAAAATGCTGCTTAGAAGCAAAAGATATCAGTGCTGTGGCTTTAAAAACCCATGGATATGTCGGTGCAGATCTCACTGCGCTTTGTCGTGAGTCTGTGATGAAAGCAATCAATAGAGGAAAGAAGACTGATACACCTCAAGGCGACATCAAGCTTTACATTGACGATGTTGAAGAAGCGTTACTAGAGATCAGACCATCAGCAATGCGAGAAATCTTCCTTGAGATGCCCAAAGTTTACTGGTCAGATATAGGCGGACAAGAAGAGCTCAAGAGGAAACTAGTTGAAGTTGTGCAATTGCCGTTGGAAGCTACCTCCACATTTGCAAACTTGGGAGTTCTGGCTCCCAGAGGAGTGCTCTTATATGGACCTCCAGGATGCTCCAAAACGCTCACGGCGAAGGCACTTGCAACAGAGCTGGGTCTCAACTTCTTGGCAGTGAAAGGACCAGAAATATTCAACAAGTATGTGGGTGAATCAGAGCGTACAATTCGAGAAATCTTTCGCAAAGCGAGAGCTGCTTCTCCTTCGATTATATTTTTCGACGAAATCGATGCCATATCTGGGGACCGGGATTCAGCAAGTACCTCAGCAGCTCTGCAAGTATTAACAACTTTGTTAAACGAAATTGACGGTGTGGAAGAATTAAATGGAGTTGTCATTGTCGCTGCTACTAATCGGCCCACCGAAATTGACCCTGCCTTACTTCGTCCAGGAAGATTAGATCGCCATATCTACGTTGCTCCTCCCGATTTCGAAGCGAGATTACAGATCTTGCAAACAAGAACTGCCAAATTTAATCTTCCAGAGTCGGTATCATTGGCAGAAATTGCTGAGCTTACCGAAGGCTGTTCTGGAGCCGAAGTGGCACTTGTCAGTCAGGAAGCAGGGCTTGCAGCTGTCATGGAAAATAAGAGAGCTACCCGAGTAGAAAAGCGTCATTTCGACCATGCATTGAAGGGTGTTTCTCGTGGTATAACAGAAGACATGCTCGATTATTATAGAGAGTTTGCAGCCAGAGGCGGTCTCAATATATGAAAAATCAGAAGAAAAAGCTATAAGACTTGTGGTTGACAAAGATTGTACTCTAACGAATGTATCATAATGTATACTCTAATGACAGTAATATGTACTATGTCTGCTTGCATCCTTCCTCAAGCTGCTTTTCCAAGTCGGGAGGCAAGTCTTTATCATTAAAGTCCAATCCTCCAGGAACTCCATCACCGCCTAGTCCACCACCGAACCCTGGAAATGTACTAGCATCTCCTACAAGTTCTGTTGGAGGTTGACCCAACTCTTGCAATTTTTCAAGCAAAGAATTGACTTCGTCTCGCTTCACCTTGTCTTCGTCCGAATAATTGGCGTTTTCGAATATGGTCACTATGGAGGTGGTGATTTCATACTGCTTTGAATAATTATCATATTCTGCATCGGTTATAACTCCCTTCTTTTCCTTGAGATAATCAGGAAACTTGGTATTTAAGTCCTTGATGGGTTCATAAAGTACTTCCTTGGATGATAGTTGCTCTAACATGTCTACAAGCATCTTGGACATATCCATATCTCCATCACCTCCACCGAGTCCAGCAAGCATCTGAGTGAGAACATCTTCAGGATTTGATGACGACTGGTCGTTCTTGATCTGTTCATCAATATTCTTACCAGAGTCCCTTAATCTCTGCATAGCTTCCTCCATGACATTTTCGAATTTCTTGGGGTCTTTCAGTTCATCTTTACGATCCTCTTCAAATTGCTTTACAAGAGTTTCAAATTGTGCTTTGGTCTCAGGATCTTCAATCTTCAAATCCTTGATCAATTCTTCAATTCCTTGGTCAATTTCATTCTTCAATGGCTGGTCGGGCTCACCTGAACCATCTCCACTGGTGGTATTGGCTACTGACGCCGTAGTACCACCAGGAGGTTTACTCAAGACATCGTTGGCAAAATCGTCCAACAAGTCATCCAAGTCATCAAGATCATCTTCCGTGGGTGGTTTCTTTTCCAATTCGGACATTTTATTTTCCACAATCACTTTGGATTTTCTTATGGAAGGACGATCATGTGGAGAAAGTGTGTATGCAGGGCTTCCCCACCTCGCAAATTGCAGCCCGAGGGCCATACGGTGCGATGCCATAGAGAGTAGTTCAGATATAGAGCATGGTCTACGATAAGTGTTTGGAAGTCTTTTAGGTCAATTGTAACAAACTGATAAGCCACTGCAAAATGGCAAAAAACTTTCACACTTCTAAAGTGTTTAGATATCTGCAATTGTAGTTCATAAACTGCCTTCGGGAAGTAAGACTTAACATATCCTAATGCTTCTAACTGTTGAAAGTAGATTAGAATAACGGAAAATCTTGTTTCGTTTTACTGTTTGACGTAAACTGCCATTGCAAGTCAGCCAAGTTTCCACATAATGATTGTCATACAGCAAAATTGTTATCTTTATCTTTCCTGAAATTCCTTGATTGTGATGACCATAACAACAAAAGTAACTCCCGTTTTGAAGTCTAAATCTATTTCCACTAATCATGCAAACTTGCACCAAGGTTTCCACTTTGAATATAGATAAGCCATCAGAATTATGGTATGAATTTTACCGAATTGATAACCATATCATGAAGCTGTGTTTAACCTTTTGTTGCCAACTATCACGTATGAAAGGGCTCAGAGCAGTGCTGCGATTTGTAATTGTATCGCTTCAATTCTCGATGATAACACCCTGCTGAGACATCAGAAATCAAGATGAAAGGTCAGATAGTTTCATCCAGTTTCATCCAGTTTCACAGTCTCAACTATCCTCAAATAGCTTCTCATCTCCACTCATTTCAGTAAGCCAGTTTTATGCTGGAGACTGCATCAAATATTATTTGCTTAATCCTGAAAGTGAATTTGTAGAATATTCCGCGCGAAAAGAAAAACGAGCTTTATCGTAGCATCGACAATGTCGCTTTGTAAGACTAGGTTGCAGGAGGAGAGAAAGCAGTGGAGAAAAGACCATCCGTTTGGATTCTACGCAAAGCCTAATAAGGCCCCAGATGGGTCTCTTGACTTAACTCAGTGGACTGCTGGCATACCTGGACGACCTGGAACTCTTTGGGCTGATGCCAGTTTTCCCATAACCATCACATTTCCCGAAGAATATCCTTCCAAACCTCCCAAGGTGAAATTTCCAAGTGGTTTCTATCATCCTAACGTTTATCCCAGTGGAACCGTATGTCTTTCGATCTTGAACGAGGAGCAAGATTGGCGACCTGCCATCACTCTCAAGCAAATAGTCATGGGAGTTCAAGAACTCTTGGACTCTCCCAATCCCGACTCCCCGGCTCAGGAGCCAGCGTGGAAGGCATACAGTAAGGATAGAGTGACTTACGAGAAGAAGGTGCGCGAGCAGGCAAAGAGATATGCCACTGGGTAATCTTGTAGAATAGATAATAATAATAAAGGTATACGATCAAGACAATCTAGGAAGCAACCTAGGAAGCAACCTAGGAAGACAACCTTGATTTGCGGTGTCAATCTAAGCCAGGTCCTTGGAGTTGCGAATGATATCACGGCTCTTACTGGTCATGGTTTCGGTTTCTCCAAGCTGCGATGTGCCCTTTTCCTTATAGGTACTAACGGCAGGAATATCGGCTTTTATACTCGTCACTAACGTCAGGTAGGCTCTTGGTTCCAACTTGATGAGTGTGTGCAATGGTATCGACATCCAAGGCGATTCTTCTTGGGGAACATTCATGAAATACGCATACAAGCATCGCAACACGGCTTGATGGGTTATAATTAAGATATTTTCTTGTCTCTCCAACTCCATGATAATAGGTTCAAGCCTTATGACAATGTCACGATACGATTCTCCTCCACGGTATCGATACTCGTACTTGTTATCATCACGAGCTTTGAAGTCTTCGGGAAATTTTTGTTCAATTTCTTCATATGTCATCCCATCACATTCACCAGCATCCAACTCATCCAAAGCTTTCCACTGAAGCTTCTTCTTATATGGTAAAAACGAGGCGGTTTGCTGGGTTCGTTTCATAGTTGAAGTCCAAACCGTAAGATTGGTGTGCTTATTTTCTTCTCCCAATGATTTGAGTACGAGTTCAGGAAGCCGTTTCGCATACCTCATTCCCCGTTCCGAAAGGTCTGCATCGCCTCCAATCTGGCCCGTGAGGTTATACTGCGACTCTCCGTGCCTTGAGAGCCAGATACTTCTTGGTTTGATATGAAGATTCATCACGTAATAGACAATTCTACTTTCCAAGTAGCTCTCTATACGGTTTAAGATTATCTGTGAGTTGACGTTGACAAGCTTGATAAATGTCAACGAGTTGTCCACGTCTTTATCCATGGTCTCGTAACCTTGTTCGTAGAATGCAATTCGTTTCAAAAAATCGTCGGTAGCAAGCTCGGAATTGCGGTTGGTATAATCTGGCGACGTAGTTTTCACATCGGCTATGTTTTGAAGAATAAGTTCCTGGTCGTCACACCAGCTTTCCAAGAACATGGGCTCTATGCCGTTCTCTCGACACAATCGCAAGATTTGTTCTCTTCTTTGCCGTGTTGAATTGGTCGCATCAAAAATTCCAACCACTCCATTTTCGTCCATAAACCAAGACATCATGTCTCGAATAGCACTATTGACCGCTTCCTGGCGCACCTCAAGGCCATCCTTGTTCTTAGGGTCAAAAAATGAAGCATCTACAGGTCGGTCACCAGCAAGATTCCGGCGATAAGAACCAACATTGAAACATTTGGCTTTGATCGATAGCCAAGAAAGGTACCTGACAATTTTCTGGGCTATCAATGATTTGCCTCTGGCCGGAAGGCCCACCATCACCACACAAATACGGACATTTTCAACGTGTGAAATCGAATACACCGGCATGACTTCGGATTTAGTTTGTGGTTATTTCTGATTGAAAAGAGCCTTAAACTTGTTAGTGGCTACTGCTTATGTAGCTTAAAGATCCTGCGAAAAGTCGCCAAAATGATTTTGGTAGCTTTGCCGTCAAAATCAATAATGCCAACAAGCGTCGTTCACTTTTGTGGTGTGAAAAGAATATCGGGGTCCAGCCTGCAGGTAAGCACAGTGTGGGGCAATCATGGAGGATTATTCGGAAGTGTTAACGTACATTCCCGGTCACGAAAAACGGGCAAGGACCGTTTGAGACTTCAATTGTACCAATTGAAACTTGGCGGTACATCATCGAGTTTATGACCCTACTTTGCTAATGGTAGCGTGCCGATGACAACTGCACCCAAACACCAGCTTTGTGCGGAGTAAGCCTCTCATCAAAATGACAAAATTGTGCGTGAGTCTTCACTGTCGCTTTCTCTCAATATGAAGCGTTTTCTTTCCCGCCGTGGAAGCGGCGACCTGCGTGACCTGAGGGAGTCTCCGGAAGTAGAGAGGACTTCTCTTAGCACAATAAAGTCGGCAACGAGTGAAGCTGGCGAATCTCTCGATTCCATCCGCGAGCTTCCAGTTTTTTTTGAATCCAACCATGATACCACCTTGGACCTAAATCCGTCCATATCCAACACCAAGCTGGTTCCCTCGATCGAATCCGAGGCCAGATCGAAGTCTGTGTTTTCTAGAAGCAAAGCGAGTTTTTCAACAAAGCAGTCATCTGTGCAATCACTGCAACTGAAGGGATCTTATAGCGTTGAATATGGTCAGCCGTTGCAGATATCCTTTATCGGGGAAGATAACACCGCGAAAAATGTGGTTTCGTTCGAGGAAAGGTTGACCGACTTGGCTCATGACATCGTTTATGCTGCCAATCAATATTCAAATTCTCAGGTTACACTTACGGCCGCAGTCATGAATTGTATCGATCGGTTCAAATCGTTCTTGGTGTTTGCCAACGAGTATCGTCTGGCGGGTCATGGCTACTACAATTACAACACGTTCAATAATGATGATGTTCGCAAAATTCTTCGAGTGTTTCTTGACTTTTATGACAACTTGCTCAATGACGATGTCTATATCAAATTGCGACTTTTGCTCACGAAACGCATCAATGAATTTGCTGCCGTCCTCAAATCTGGATCCGGCTCTGACCTGACAACTTTACTTAAACCACAGAACTTTTCCGTGGATGCTTATGAAGGTCAAACGTTACCAAATGCTCTGGTACTTTCTAACATTATTGATCGTATTGCCAACTCAGCAATGCTGCTCAAAGAGCAGAACGGCTCCTTCATTGCTCCTATCACGCGAGGGCTTTCCAAAGAGTTCAGTATTCTTTGCTTGTACTTTGGTTACCCAAGTCCCACAGATCATCATTTTAAACTCACTCAAAGTATTAGGGATTTATACGATGATATCCATGTGATGGTAGTGAAAAATCGTATAGATGTGGCGTCGGTGAGTCTGCATCGTGCCGCTCCCATACCAGCAGGACCAAGCTCTCCTCCTCTCAACCCTCAGGTATTGCAAAAATTCAAGTTACCATTCCGCGTACCTAACGAAAAAAACATCCAACCAATGTCGCTCTCACTTTCAGTGGAGAATTCCCCTCGCACTTCAGGAACTATGGGTGGATTTATATACCCGATTATTGATGTGAAGAAGCAGCCACATTTGGAGTCTTATACTAGAGCCAAATTTGCTCTTTCATGTGGGCATGTTTGCTTGAATAACTTTGAAAACAATATGGATTATCCCTATGTTTCATCACCTTCTTCGGTTCTCATTTCGTTGTACAAGCAAGCATTGTATGGACAATATGTCAAGGCATCGCTGGCGACCAACGACTCCAGTATGGCTGAGGCAAAAGTGGCATATGGTGCTGTGCTCAAGCAATTGGATGTAATTTTTCCTCCCAAAAGGGTAAAAAGCTTTGTCACCAATCCCAAGCAGAAACAACCAGAATACGAGTATCGCAATTTGCCAGTGCATAGATTCGGTCAGATCATATGGGGTGAGAGAAACTTGATCAAGGTGAAGGAAAGTAGCCAAAAGAGACTTTCTGATCTTGCCATTATCAAAGTGAATAAGCATCTCAACTGTGAACAAAACTATCTCGGCGATGATATAGCGTTCAATGAGTTTGATCCAGCTTTGATGTTTGATAACATGTACGTAAGAGCCGTGGTGAATCTTCAACGTGCGGCCAAGCCAATGAACTTGAATATTGATGAGGTTGATTCTGTGTCTGAGGCTTCGACGGATGGCCTTCAAGTGTTCAAATATGGATCTACTACCAAGTTTACAAAAGGAACTCTCAATGGAATTAAGCTAGTCTACTGGTTAGATGGGGCCATTCATTCTTCTGAATTTGTCATAAACTCCACCGAGAACAATACTGCTTTTGCCGCTGGCGGTGACAGTGGTGCGTGGATTTTGACGAAGCTTGAAGATTGTGAAACAGTCTCCGAGAACAAGGGACTTGGGGTTGTTGGCATGTTACATTCTTATGACGGAGAGTATAAGCAATTTGGACTTTTTACACCTATGAACGAGATTTTGCTGCGGTTGGAGGAAGTCACTAGTATAAAATGGGGAGTTGTTGGAGTGCCGGAGAAGGATGTGTACCGGTACGAGAGCGAGCACAATACTGAGGGCGAAATGGATAGTGACAGTGAGAGTGAGGATGAGGTGTCTACGCCATTTGACGTGGACTAATATGGAGAGAGTGAAAATTATGACAATATGAACAAAGAACAAGGACGATGAGTGAACCCACTCAACAAAACTTACGAGAAGGACTTTAACGGAGCTAGGGCTCAATACAGTTAAAGATCACCATCACCTCATTCCTCAATTTATGATACATACAGCTTGAGTCACCAACAAACTATGGAGATTCAACACATTTTAAATTGGTAAAAACCTCTCAATGATTTCATTACGCTTTACTATTTAGAACTCATACTGTTCATTCAATACATATAACGAAAAAATGGGTGCGAAAAGAAAAAATGTTTAGATCAACACGGCAGCAATGGCAACGGCAGCAGCACCATAGTTGGCAATGTTTTTGCCCACACCGTTCTCAGCTGAAGTAACACTAGGAACAGAAGATTCACCAGCAACAGTGGTGGATGGAGTGGTTTCCTGAGGTGGTGGTGCTTGGGTCGATGGGACCACACACTCACCAGTAACAGTTACAGTAGTTGGCTCAGTAATGGTGATAGGATGAGGAGCACATCTGTCCTGGGTACAAGTGGTAATGGTAATGGTGGTCGGGTTAGGACAGTATGTGGTGTAGTCTGTAACAGTGATGTCGGTGGTGGTTGTGTTCGACCAAGGACCTGAAGAAAAGGACGAAGGAGCTGATGAAGCTGAAGCCGAAGGAGCAGACGAAGGAGCAGAAGACGAAGACGATTCAACAGCCTCGGCAACAATCTTGACTGCCTCACAGTCTCCAACACTGTTGGAGCTCAAGATGAGATAAGTTTCCTTGGAATAGTTGTATGGGTCATTGACGTTCTTACAAGCGTAGAAGGTGTCTGATCCATCATAGATAACGTTATAGTTGATAAGATCAAATGCTCCTGGTTCCGTGACACTGTCTTGCAAAAAGTTACCTTCGTTGACAGACAAGGTAGTTGTCAAATCGCCTTGGTTGTGACTAGTAAAAGTTCTGTTGTACCTGTCCCAAGAAACACGAAGAGGACTTCCACGAACGGCAATGTAATTGATACCAGCACCCTCGTGCATGCCTCCTAAACCTTGGTTGTTCAAGTCGGAATTGTCCGACGAGAGGTGAAGGTCGTAGTCAGCAGCGAGAACGGTAGCGAGGGTTGACAAGATAGCGAGAGTAAATTTCATAGCGAAGCGATTGAAAGTGGATACTGAAAAATGCAGCAGGAGGGCCGTTTTATAGTGAGTTCAGTAGTTAATTTTAGTGCCGCATAATGACAAACAAATGTGACAAGCAGATCTATTTATATCGTGCGGCGAGCAGATCGTTCGATGTCAATGCACGGAAGAGAAGACTAAAAAGACTAAAAAAAACCAAAAGGAAGAGCCGTTTGCAACACTTTACAGCACTTTGCAATATAGTATTCATGTGTGGTTCTTGGCGCCAACTTTATGGTAGTAGATTACCCTCTTTGCAGCCGTATCTCCTCACCCGATGTCGATGGCCATGACGTCAGTATGCAGGGGTACTACCCCACAGAGCCTAAATTGACAGAATGCAACCACGTGTGGAAACCAATGTTAATACCGCACGGCACTACGGCTCAGGTACTACGTCATCCGCATATACGGTAAGGTACCGCATATACGCCAGGTACCGGCGAATAAAGAAGAAAAAAGACAGAAAGACAGAAGGGACAATAAAGCAGAAAGACAAACCAGTAGAAAGATAGACAAGTAAGAAAGAAATCAATTATCTAATCTAAAGTACAACGGCAACGGCAACGGCTGCTAACAAACCTCCGGCAACATTTCTTGGAGCCGCGCCAACTAAGGTGCTCACAGCTGGTTGGGTGGACTCAGCCGCAACGGTAGAAGGAACCACACATTCTTCAGATACGGTAACGGTACTTGGACCAGTTACGGTGATTTCGGTAGGAGCACACTTGTGTTCACTACAAGTGGTAATGGTCACAGTAGTGGCTTCTGGACAATAAGTGGTGTATCCAGTAACGGTGATACCAGTAATTAACCGAGTCGGAACCGACAAAGCTTGGACCGGCAAAAAATGGAATACTGTTGATAGTTGGAGGAATTGGTTTAGTGGTGGTTTCGGAGCCAACAAAGTCAGGTCCAGCAAAGAATGGTGCACCATTAACGGTAGAAGGAATTGGCTGGGTGGTGGTCTCGGAGGGCACAAAACTGGGTCCTGCGAAAAAAGGTGCACCATTAACAGTGGGTGCAACGGGAGCCAGCTCGTCAGCAAAGACGGAAGCAAAGAGAGCAGTAAAGGCGATGGTGGAATATTTCATAGCGAGTGGAATGGAATCATAGATGCCGAGCATACTGCTGTTTATATAGCCGAGCGGGCAACCGAGAAGAGCCCGTTCGGCAGCCCGTTCGGCCAACTCTAATCTATAAATATCCTTCTGTTTCAGTTCCCCATTGGGAAGGAGGTGGGAAGAGAAAAGGAAAGAGAAAATGAAAAAGAGAATGGAAATAAAGGAAGCAGAAGTGGGAAACTTAGTTGATTGAAGATAAGCTAGTTGTGAGGAGAGTTAGTTGTGCGAATGAGTCAGCGTCTTGTCTACAGTAAACCTTTTTGAAGTATTAGGACGAAGTAACAGCTAAAAAGAAAGAAAACACAACCTTAAACAGATGTATAAGTATACAATTCTGGTTTAAACCATGGCAACGGCAGCAGCAACGGCGGCAATCAAACCTCCAGCAACAGCATTTTGAGGAGCTCCACCAGTCAAGGTGGAGACCTTTGGTGGCTTGGAAGATTGAGCAGCAACAGTGGTAGGACTACTCTTGGCAGGAGGAGCAGTAGTAGCTGGAGCAACAGTCTTTGGAGGAGCAGTAGATGGCACCACACATTCTTCAGTAACGGTAATGGTGGTTGGACCAGCAACGGTAATGTGAGTTGGGGCACACTTGTGTTCCTTACAGGTGGTAATGGTCACAGTAGTAGCCGCTGGACAGTAGGTGGTGTATCCAGTAACGGTAATACCAGTGTGGGTGGTAGCATTGTAGTTGACAGAGTCAGAACCAACAAAGTCAGGTCCAGCGAAAAATGGTCTACCGTTGACGGTAGTAGGAATTGGCTGGGTGGTGGAGTCGGAACCAACAAAGTCAGGACCAGCAAAGAATGGCTTACCGTTGACGGTTGGGGCAACAGGAGCCGAGTCAGCAGATACGGTAGCAACGAGAGCGGTAAGGGCAAAAGCAGTGGTGGAGTATTTCATAGCGAGTGAATTAGTGTGCAAATAAATTTGTAATGAGAAAAGAGGTGCGAGTGCGTATTTATATGGTGAATAATCATGTGAGAACGCGATACTAAGCCGGTACGCCGCGCATTGAGGGCTAAAAAATTACCAACATTTCCTTGTTCTAGCAGCCAATAACCCATCGTACATTCTGCACCGTGGTGTGAAATCTAAAAATAGAAGATGTGAAACTGCTGGACCCTGGTTGCCTGTATACGGCATATTTTTTTTGCGGCACACTTTCCCCATGCGTCACGATGCATCGAATCCCAATTGCAAGTAGCCGCCGTGCACACCAACCAAATTCGAACGGTTACCATTTTTCATTATTTTCTATATCACCACCTAAGTAAATGGAAGCCACAACTCACCTGTAGCGACTTTTCAGATTAAAATACCACCAAAACTCATACCAAGTCATATCCTGTAATTACACCAAGAAATGCGTTCCATGCACGTCGTTAATGCGACCCGGCTGTTTCGCCCACCCGCACGAGGTCAAGCCGCACAATTATTGTTTTTCGGAAACTTTGTATTGCAAAAATCGCGTCAAATTATTGCAAGCCTCTTCAGCCCTAGCCCTTGTCTCCGCATGAAGATGTTTGTCGATGCGTTTGGACGCATCTTTCACTTTCGGCTCCAACTCCTGTAGAACAAGTAAATATTGCTCTTGCACAAACACGGGTTCATCGTAAACATAATCGGCGTCGCCAAAAATATCATACAACGAATTAAGACATTCCACCATGACACCACCACTACCACCGTTTACCAGCCACAGAATGCAGTCCACCAATAACGAACCAACCTCCTTCACCGCGGGAACATAGTCTGAATCATGTGCTGCTGGTACCACGGCCGAGGCAAGAAATCCAGCCGCAGTAACCAACCACTCAGTAAGGAGGTCTGGGTCTCCTGTTCCAGCCTGTAACTGGTATAATGCGCTTCTGCTTGTTTCCACTGTACCGTTAATCGCTGCAGGATTTATTTTCGATGTTATTTCAGGGCCAATTGCTTTGCAGATAGCCCAACATGCATTTAGACAATGCGTTTTGATGGCAATGTCATTGGTGGTGCCGAAAATAGAACACGCGTCCCACATTTGTAAACAACATTGGTGCCACAGAGTAGGAATAGGATCCACCATTAGCATTAGCCAGCACAAATTATTGAGACATTGCAATAACCGCTCAGCAAATCCCAAATTACTCGACGATTCAAATTTGAGAAGCTCCATTAAACTAGGATAAACCACCTGAAACACAGTGGGCATTATATCCGAGGCATTGAAGGGTCCGGTAGCTAGGAGTTCCCAAATTGACGTGGTGACGTCAATGGCTATTTCCATGGCTTGAACGTTACATTTTGCTTGCCATGTTTCTACCAGCTCACCACCCAAAGGCTGGTCAATATCTTGCATTGTTTCTGGTTTTTTCTGGATAGGATGCTGTGCATTGTCGGTCACGGTTAGGTTCAGCTTGACCTCATCCAAATTGATGGTAACTAGTGTGCTGAACATGCGGTTGAGAATATTGTCAATGTCTTGGATGGATATCCCATCCTCAATAATATGAAACTTGATGGCATTTGCATATATCTGAGTCAATATCAGACTCTTTTCATTTTGAATTTCCAAGTCAAAATTGGCAAGTTTTCCAATAAACTCCTGTGATTCGGAAGCAAATTCATACACAAAATCAAGCAATGCATGGTGCAATTTGAGTGAGGTTTGCACCACTGGGGTATTCCAGTTGATTATGCTAATTACCAACGACAAAATTGGATCGATCTTGGCAAACACAGACTCGAATAGTTTTGAAGAACCACTGGCAATCACCACCACAAGCATTATAACATTCTCAGTATAATCGTATAGTAATTGTAGACGGGCTTTCTCATCAGCTTTTTTATTTCCAATGGTTGATGTTTTCCCCGAACCCAAGTATTCAAATGACTTTTGGATCTTGACAAGTGCTCCCTCGATAGCTGTCCAGATATTTTGTCTCCATATATGTTGAATAACATCGTAACCTTCCTCCACTGCTATATTGCGCAACACCCCAAAAGCTTCCACTACGATCTCATCATCTGAATCTGTAAGGCATTGCTCCATAATAATGGTTATGATTCTTTCCTTTAAAAGAACCTTTCGAGTGTTCTCGTCTTCACAAAGCACGGTAATAGCAGCGAGAGCCATGGCTCTATCATTGGCACTGGTAGATGTCAATTTTTCAATTAATGGAAGTGCTCTTCTTCTTGCTGATTCTTCTGATTTTGTTTCATTGGACAGTTTGCGTCCCCGAGCTAGCGGGTTGGTTCTGTTCTGGTTTCTTTTGGACTTCTTGAGCTTGCCCATCGTAGTGAATTGTCTCAATAATTTTTCGCGATGAGCGCAGAGTGGTGAAGATAGTGGGTACAGTATATACAATGCTCTCCTAGATATATAGGGTTCATGAAATAAGATCATGATATAGGTTCATGAAATGTTTATGATATAGATCATGATACAAGAATCATGAGTTCAATGACTTTCAATTGAAATTTTAATTGCCTGAACATAAGTTGCGTAGTAGAGTCCGGCAAATGGTCAATTCAGTACCAGTTCAGTCCTTTATTTCAGTCCATTGGGTCAGTCCATTCGTTCAGTACCATTGCTAGTACCATTGAGTACCTTATCGATCTTCATAGTGTCTCATCCAATTCTAGTCCTTTTCTCATTTGCCAAATTCATCAACATTTTTGCTTTCTCCTTCCTTTTCCAAATCAGGATGCAATGTCGTTCTTACCTTTGTCTTGAGATCCTGCCATGATTTAGGCTGGTCTGAAGTATCAGGAACATAAACGTCGTCTCTTAAATTACCATCTTTTTGTAATTGTTCGCTTTGTTAGCCATGATTTTTACAATATATGTATTGATTCTTACATTATCAACGGCTGCCAGAATTTAAGTCCAGCATACCAACTTAGTCCACCCACAAACAAGATTGTAAGTGCTTTTACTCCGGAATTAGACATTGATACCTGAGGTCCATCATTCGTCTGCATAGGACACTGGTGGCCGGGTAACCGCACTATAAAGCATCGAAAAGTTGAAAATTCAGTTAATCAAAAAGTATAATAATACTGGGAGTATTTGCCACGACAATCTAACGTAAATAGACAAGTTATGATTGTTGCCATATTTAATATTCAACTCCCCAGATCAATAATCCCTGTAGGAAGTTTGGCAATCGTTGGGTCGCTTCAGTGCGGCGATGGTTCTGAATGTCGATAATGGGATATATTTCAGTAGTAATGTAGAGAGTAAGAGAGGTGAGTGGACAGTCAGGAGAGGTAGACAGTCAAGTATTAGCTATACTTTGCTTCTAAATAATTGACCAAATGATAGAGGATCATTAGGTATGGTGCGCTCAAAGCATCGTCACTGAGTAAAAGTACGTTTAAGAATGGTCGATGGTCACTTCATGATTCGTCCACATTTTCTACATTCTCTTATCAGCGTATTAATTATACATGATATCCACAACTATCTATGCAAGTGTGTAAGCTTAACGGTACTTGTTGAAGCCAATGTCAGTAGCTCTCTCTCTGAAGCATTGACGGCAGATGTTCAATCCGTACTTTCTGATCAAACCGGAGTGCGAAGAGCACACACGGCATTGTCTAGAACCTTTACCAAAGTTTCTTGGGTGTGAAAACCAAACTGATTCGTGAGCCATATTCTGTAGTTAGTATTAGTTCAAGGTGATTGAAGGGTCTTTTAGGGATATTTCTTGTTCCAGACTGTCGAAAGTTCTTCCAGTGTATTGTGGGTTCAATTGTACTTTCCGTTTGACGTTTCAAAGTCTTTGGAGATGAATGATTAAATTTCGTATTCTCTGTGTCTCCACTTTCGCTTGTCGATCCAACAAATTCTCTAATAGCAAACTGACTCTACATTCTCCACGCAATGAACAGTATTTTCCCTCCTTAGGACCCCAGTCTCGTTATAACATACTCTTTGCTGTATCTGTCTGTTATCCAATACTGTTCAATTTTTTCACACTGGACTCGCGGCGGTCGTGCCAGACCAGGGAACGTGACACAAAATCGAAAAGGTGCGGTCGTGGTATCACGTGTGTAACCCTATATGCGTACACATGACTTGCGCGTGATAGCCATCTCACGCATCAACCTCATCGCACCTACAAGGTGCAGCCGAATCAAACTCAGTGCCATGGGCCATTCACATCGATCTACCCTCAAGAACGACCATAAGTCGTTCAAATCCAAGCATGCCACCAAGGGCCAGATCAAAAACCGGTTTAAGGGAAAAGTCGAAAAGGGTGCTTCTGGGTCTAAAGCGATCCGAGTAATGTCCAAGACAGAACGGAAAAACGTCGCTAAGCAATTGAAGGAGCAAAAGATTCTTGAAAGTAAGAATACGAGGAAGCTTTTCGATAGTTTGGGTGCTGAGAAAATTGTGACTGTAATCTCGCTCACCAATGATATTTCTCCAGCCGATGTAGCCTCTTCCTTATTCAGTGGAACCGGTGAAAAATTCACATTCGAATACCCCAGTGTCAGTAGCATCCGAATACGCCAATACAAGGCCAACTTCAAGATCATAATCCCAGACCAAAATGATTTTTTGGCTATTCTCGATGCCACAAAGATTTCTGACTATGTTGTATTTGGAATATCTGCGCAACAAGAAGTGGATCCCACTTATGGTGAACAATTGTTGCGGTCAATTATAGCACAGGGCATTGCTTCTGTGATTGGTGTGTTGCCCAATCTTGTTTCAGCGTATCCTAAACGAAACTTACAGCTCGATATAAGGCAGTCTCTTCAATCTTATTTTACCCATTTCTTCCCAGATGTGGACAAATTATACGCCTTGGAAACTGCCTCAGAATGTATCAATTGCATAAGATTAATGTCACAGAAGATGCCCAAATCGGTTTCGTGGAGAGATGCTCGAGGATACCTCGTTGCTGACGAAGTTTCGTGGATTCAAGGTGCAAATGGTGCACCATTGATGACAGTAATTGGAACTGTTCGTGGTGTTGGATTCAATGTTAATAGACTTGTGCACATTCCTGGTCTGGGAGACTATCAGCTAGAAGGCATTGAGACCATGGTTGAGCGTTCTTCAGAGACCCAAGTAATAATTCCAACCCAAGATCAAGAAGATCTAAATGAACTTTTGCCTGAAGAGTTGGAGATGGAAGACGAGATAGAAGATGTCTATGAAGACGGAGTGAAGATGGACGGGTACAAATATTTTGCAACCGATGACGATAATAGTTCCAGAAAACCAGTTCCAAAAGGTACCTCTGAGTACCAAAGAAAATGGCTTATAGACGATGTTCTCGAAGATGCATCCGACTTGGAAGACGATGAAAATGAGGAAATAGATGAAATTGTGGAAATGGAAGAAATGGATGAGGCAGATAACATTGTGGACCAGGACGAAGATGTTCAATATATGGAGCTCTCACCAGAAGAAGAAGAAAGACAGTTACAAGAGTTCCGCGCTTTGGAAAAAGACGACCTTGAGTTCCCAGATGAGTTGGAACTTGATCCATCGGAATCTGCTAGAGAGAGACTTGCATCGTATCGTGGAATCAAATCACTTGGTAATTGTGACTGGCAAGTAGATGAAGCTGACGAAAATAGACCCAGCATATGGAAACGGTTGCTCCGGATCTCCAACTATAAAGCGACCCGGAACAGAATTGCCAAGCAAGCTTCGAGAGAGGCACAAGTGGAAGCTGGAACCAAAGTCAGGCTCACTATTCGAGCACCCACCGATATCCAAAGTGATGCCAGCCAGCGTCCATTTGTGGTTTATGGAATGCTCGAGCACGAACACAAGTTGGGTTTGGTCAATTGGTCATTTGAGTCCTGGGAAGACTACGTTGATCCAATTCCTAGTGGAGAGGAACTCGTTGTTCAATATGGTTACCGAAGACAAGTGATCAAGCCACTTTTCAACCAAGCCTCCAACAACTCAAACAATGTCCACAAGTCGGAACGGTTTGCTCACCATGGCTCGTTGACAATTGCTAGTGCCATCAGTCCTGTTCTGTTCACCAACTCACCAACACTTTACTTTAAGCCTCAACCAGATGGTCTGCTCAAATTTGTTGGTAAAGGTACATTCCTCAATTGTGACCACACCAGAATCGTTGCTGAGCGTGCGGTATTGACTGGACACCCTGTCAAGATTCACAAGACGGTGGTGACGGTGAGATACATGTTCTTCAATTCTCAAGATGTCAATTTCTTCAAAGCCATTCCATTATTCACCAAAATGGGTCGTAGTGGATTTATTAAGGAAAGTTTGGGAACACACGGGTATTTCAAGGCACGCTTTGACGGCAAGTTGAATGCTCAGGATACAATTGCTATGAGCATGTATAAGAGAGTGTGGCCTCTGGTGAGTGAGGCATGGAAGTAATTTGCACCCAAAATAGTTTATGTACACTACCGCACATGCAGGCGGAATGATGCGGAGTTTGCCATAATGACGAACAGACGTGCATCCAATACACCACAGCACATATAGCAGGGAGACAAATTGTCTATACTTCTTTATGAGTTTTTTACCACAGGGTTCGAATCCGAGCACGTCATCATTCACATGTAATACGTGTTCGGTCAAGTTTGTAACTGCTGACCTACAGAGGCAGCACATGAAAACTGACTGGCATAGGTACAATTTGAAGCGTAGAGTCGCTCAATTGCCATCGATTTCGTCGGATGTTTTTGCCGAAAAGGTCTTGGAACTGCAGTCGACGCAGGAATCTGAACAAGCAGATGAAGATGAGTATGGATTTCACATAAATCATCGAAGACGGAGCAAAAATGGACCACAAATGACCAAAAAGTCGTTGCGACAGCAAATTCACAGAGGCAGACAACTCCAAGAAACTCCAATGGAACCGCTTGTTAGAGTGGGAAGTCCTGCGTCTATTCGTAGTGGGCACTCGCAGTTCTCTTTGGGAAGCACAGATATTGCGTTTGAGACTGGTTCGGAATTCAACGATACCGATGCATCAGCTTCTGAAGTGGATACTCGTTCAGATGTTCTTTTGGTCGAAGATGAACACTTTGAAGACAGCGATATTGACCAGATGGAGGATTTGGATGAGCTCCTTCCCACGACCCACTGTGTATATTGTGGGGTGAACAATCACGATGTGGAAAGTAATGTGAGGCATATGTTCAGCAAGCATGGATTGTACGTACCTGAACGGCTGTTTCTCGTTGATTTGGAAAGTTTATTGAACTATCTCGGGGAAATGATTGTGGGCGAGAAAATATGCATGGTATGTGGATTCCAGGGCAAAAACCTTGAAAGTATTCGTCAGCATGTCAATAGTAAGGGCCATTGCAGAATACCTTATGAGACCAAAGAAGAACGTCTGTTACTTGCACATTTCTATGATTTCACTCTAAGTGAGGAGCCAGAAACACCCCATGAGTCTCCATCAAAGGTAAAGTTTGACGATTCGCCGGTAGAAATACTGTCGGATGAAATCAACTCCAATTACACCACCGTCAAGATTGATCCTACCGGGGTCGAATTGACCCTTCCCACAGGTTCTCGTATTGGACATCGCTCGATGATGCGCTATTATAGACAGAATATCCCAGAGACTCGAGAGCTTGCCGAACCACAAAAGACATTGGCTATGGTGGACCGACGGTTTGCACCTGGTGTAACGCTGCGAGAAGTGGTTAAGCAGCAGCAACAAGTACAGGTGCTTGAACGGAAACAACGCAACATGTATGAGAGACGCCACAAACCAGCACGTATCAACCACCAACCTCATTATAGAGATGAAATTTTGGGGACACTAGGTAATGGTAAGTAGATTGCAAAAATCTGAGATTTTGACAAAAAAATAAAAAATGAAAAAAAGAAGAAATTTGAAACTTTGAACACGAAATGAGAGAAATTAGAACATTTTCATGTTTCTATACTATACTATTTATTCACCTCCCATTTAAGTACTGAACCAATTAATCTTTCGCTCGCATCCTTATCGTTATCGCTTAGTCAACGGCGGACCAATTCTCGACACCCACAGCACCACCGCGAGTCATGCAGGATGGAAACCAATCGAAGCTTCGGTCCATGATTGAAGAATATTCATTTATTTCTTGGTTTCTACCCCACATTTTCCAGCTTTTCACTAGCTATTACCCATTCAATCATATGGCATGGTATCAGATACTCATTTATATGATATTTTAACCGTGGCTCATTCGGCTTCGACCGAAGAGATATCACGAGCGTACAAAAAATTGGCGCTTAAATATCATCCTGATAAGAATAAACACGATCCTCAGCTGACTGAACACTTTAAAGAGATCACCAGGGCATATGAGGTGCTACGAGATGAAAAGGCTCGGTCGGTGTACGATCATTATGGCGAGGCTGGCCTTGATGGTACGGCAGCAGAGGCTCAAAAGAAGAGCCGTAGTGGATGTGCTTTCAACTCTCCTGGTCCATTCACAGCCAATATATTCACCCAGATGTTCAGCAACTTGAACGATATGCTCAAATCAAACGATATGAACAACTTTGCCTTTGGTAATTTGGCATCAGATCAATTTGAGCATCACGTACAATCCATGACCGATCCCCATAAATTGCGTCATGGCGCAGATATCTACCACACTTATGACGTTACGCTTGAAGACCTATATTTTGGTAAAGTTGCCAAACTTCAATTGCCTCGAATATCCAAATGTAAGCACTGTCATGGCATCGGTGGTGCTAACCCTAAACTGTGTCCTTCCTGTGAAGGCAGTGGAAGAGTCATGATGACCATGGCTAACAAGTTCTGCAGGTCGCAAGAAGTGAGCCTGTGTCGAGCCTGTGATGGTACAGGTACTGTCGTAAGCCCTAATGATCAATGTCCTCATTGCAACCGAGGGTACGTTCGAGAAAAGAAGCTCCTTAAAGCCAATATTCTTCCCGGATCCAAGGGTGGCGACAAAATTATACTCCAAGGCCAAGCTGACGAGGGACGCAATACTTTACCTGGAGACGTTATCATTCAACTCCGCGAACTTCCTCATTCATCGATAGTTCGACGCAATAATGACTTATACTTGGAACAGCCGATAGACTTGAAAACTGCTCTTTTGGGCGGCACTGTCAAGGTCGACAACTTTATACAACCCTTGAGATTGTTTGTGAATGTCCACGGACGCACAGGCATTAACGACGACATCAATGAACATGTAAAGGATGGTGAAATTGTGGGAACCATCAATTCAGGAACCCCCAAGTTGGTTACAGAGTTAGGAATGCCTATCAATGATGTGATAGATGGCACCTACTACCAAAACCCCGATGAGGTTGAGGAGTTTTCGCTGGCAGTCTTCGACTTATCTCATTACCAACGAGGGAACCTCTTCATCAAGTTTGATGTAAGACTTCCAGAAACAACCCTGTTTTCCATCGACGACTTGAAAATGCTCCTGAACATCCTTCCGTCTGAGACTCTGCACGAGGCTCCGGAGGATAGCAGAGCACAGAAGCCAACGTTGCATGCGTATTTGAGCAATCTCCCATCATACAACCAACCCACGACACCAAAACACAAGGCACCCATGGGAACAAAACGGCCACGGTCGGGCCTCTCTTAACCACTGTACTATATAGAATAAAGCAGTAACAATTTCATATCAAATTCAGTAACAACTCCTATTGAGTAAGTAAGGTGAAAAATTGTCTTATCTGCAACACCACTTTATCTGCGCGATCGAAATCGTAGTTTCCTCACCATGAACAACGCCTTGGATCTGTCCATTGTCAAAGATCTCTCCAATCACATATATGAAAAGAGAAAAGCAACAGCGTTCCAAATAGAGAATTTGACCAAGGCAGCACTCACCAAAAATGACTCGCAAACCATTTATCTGATCATCAAAGAATTGGCCGATTTGGTTCGAAGCGGTACTAATTCTGCCAAAATGGGAGCTATCACTGCATTGGGAAGTGTTTCTGTAGCCCTTGGCTCTTTTGCAATTGCTTACTTTCTAGAAGATATCATCAAGCCCATCTTTGCTACTTTTCGTGATACTGATGCTCGCGTCCGATACTACGCATGTGAATCGCTTTACAATATTGCCAAAATTGCTCGTGGAGAGATCCTAGTGTACTTCAACCAGGTCTTTGATATCCTCTGTATATTGGTGACTGATACTGAGTCGTCGGTAAAGAACGCAGCCGACATTTTGGATAGACTCATTAAGGATATTGTGAGTGCCAAGTCGACAAATTATGTGTCAATTGTTCAACAAGAAGAGTTTCAGAACCGAAGAAACGAGATATTGTCTCATGTGGTAGATTCTAATGGAGTGGCTATCCAAGTAAACATTCCTCAGGATGCACAAAAAGCATTTTCGCTTCCAAAATTCATCCCCACATTATTGGAAAGAATGTATATCATTGACCCATTTGCAAAGAAATTTCTTTTGAGCTGGCTTGAACTTTTTGATGATATTCCATCATTGGAGCTCATTACCTATCTTCCCAACTTCTTAGAGCCACTCATAAAGTTTTTGATGAATAATGCTCCGTCCGATGTACGCATAGAAACTCAAAAGTTGCTTACCACCTTTCTCAAAGAGATAAAAGCGATTAGTAAGATAAGATATGAGATCAAGCGTAAGCAATTAGCCAAGAAAGAACAGGCAAGTGAAAGCGTGGACGAAGGTGAAAAAGATTTAAGCAGCTTATCATTGAAAGATAATTCTGATACTGACGGTGACATTTTTTTAAAGGGACAAGATATTTTCATCGACTACCCTATGATAATCTCCATTTTGCTCTCGTTCCTTAGAGACCCTAACACGACTGCCAAGCAAGATTTGAAAGTAAACGACCTTCGTGGAGAGAGTCGTGAGACATACTACGAGATTCAAACAATATCACTCAAATGGCTTCAAGAAATTATAAAGTTTTCGCCTACTAGCTTTGTCAAGTTTTTTCCCGATTGTGTCAACATTATTACACAAAATTTGGCAATTACAAACAAGCCCGATGATGAAGAATTAAGAATTGAATTCCTCAAGTTCAATTCGGCTCTTCAAAATGTATTGATGAGTTTGAATGAGGCAGAAAACGATGCTGACAAAGTTTTAGAAGAAAGTGAACCATCCCAAAATTCTATTCTTGGGTTGAACAAAGAAGTTTATGATGAGTTCCATGAACTCTATTTTCATCCAATGTTGGATCGCTTCATCAAAGTTTGCACCAATTCTTCCAACGAACTTGCAAGAATAACCCTGTTGGACTGGCTCATATTTCTTTACTCGACAAATCCTACAAGCTTTTCAGGTTCAGTAGTTGGAGATGGACCAGAAAATTTTGATTTCACAATTTTGCTTAGATCTGCCAATGATGCGAGCAACGAAGTGGTGTTCAAAGTTTTGCAATTTCTTTCTAAAATATCCGAATCGAACCATGAATTCTTCACCACATTCATGGCTAAGTTAATCACCTTTTGTGAACGAGAGATGAAAAACTTACTGGTTGAAAAGTTTTATGTTCGTGAAGCTCAGGGAGAATCGACCTCTCGTGAACGTATTGAGTTTGTCATCAGGAAACTCTGTGTGACTCTCGACTCAGAAAAGATTTATCGAACGCTTTCTGAAGTGTTATATTCACAGGAATATGAAAACTTGGAGTTTTTGAATTTGATGGTGCTTGTTTTAAATAACATTCTCTTGACATCACGAGAACTAACGGTATTTCGTAACAAATTGAAAAATTTGGGACTGGACGATTGGAATTTATTTGCAACGCTTTTCAAGAGTTGGTGCCACAACCCGGCATGTGCCTTGTCGTTGTGTCTACTCACATCCCAGTATGAGTTGGGATTTCTTATCATCAAAAACCTTTCCGAGAGCGAAGTCAATTTGCAACTTTTAACTCAACTTGATGTATTGGTACAACTCTTGGAGTCGCCAATATTCCTCAAACTAAGATTGCAGCTCCTAGAACCCGAATCGTACCCGTATTTGTACAAAACTCTTTACGGACTTTTGATGATTCTTCCTCAATCGAGTACTTTCAATACTTTACGGAACAGGTTGGCCACGATAACTAACCTAACGAGTTTACATCTCAGTACTCCAGATCCAGTTCCCGCCGCCGTATCGACTCCAGGAAATTCAACAACGACTCCTCTTACAAATCAGTTGTCACTCCGCCGAAAGAGAACCTACGAAATGTTAGACAGGTTCACAAAAACTCAAGAAACTCATTCCATTTTCAAGGACGCCTCGGCCGATGTAAGATCCATGAGCTCTTCCCATACCATTCCCAGATGGAACCAAGACTCAAAAGACTACTTTTCATCCACTCCAGACAAGCAAGAACGGAATTCGAACCCACTATCACGATTAAGGTGAACGGACTGCATACCGACCTGTCAAACAGAAATCCGGGGTAAAATCTCACATGGGCTCACAGTCCGTCTAACCAAATGTCATTAATACTATGTCTCCAGGACCAAAATTTCCGCAACTTAGTGTGTTTGATCTAAAAAGCAAAGATGCCAAGTATAAGAGATGGTCGCCCAAAATGGATCACTACCTTGTTAAACTTTTAGCTGATGCCATAGGCCGAGTTAAGGACAAAAATGACAAGAAAGTGTGGGCACATGTCACCAATGGGTTAAGAGCAGTCAATCCTCAAACTGTGTATTCAACCTATACCAAGTATTCGTGCCAACAGCACTTATTTCATGTTATTCACCATCGCTACAAAATATGGTATGCACTTATGGTTCATCAAGATAAGGCTAACGCTTTCTCCTATACGTGGAATAGCGAATTGGGCAAGATGGAATTGATAAATGAGACAACCCAAACAAAAATCAACGACGAAAATGCTTTAAAGGATATACTATACCGACAAGCCTTGCCGCTTCCATCGTTATCTCAATTCAGTAAAGGTTTGGTTATCGTGAACGAGATGTTTCTCACCGATAACTTGAGATACATGTCTCTATATCACAGTGTTGTCGTACCCTATTTGATAGAAGTGGATTCTCGTTACGCCGATATCGAAGATTATAATGCGATACTTCTCAAAAATTTCCAAGGTGTTCACTTTGAAAGTCCTGGGCTTGAAGACGAAATAGGGTTCATGGATACCATCAGCGATAAGTCGGGTGGGAATCTAACGCTTGAAAGCACAATGGTATCAGCAGCGATTGCTGCAGTTAATTCACCTTCGGTGATTATAGCAAATGAAGATTACCCCGTCTACGTGAAAGATAGAAAATGGTTCAGTAGGCTCATAGCCCTCCACGAAAAGAAGTACATTACCTCTGACGAAGTGTTGGCCGTTAGCATTGGAGTTCGAGACGGCAAGGTTCCCTTGTTCATGCTTAATATATTAGACGCATCATATGGCGAAGCTAGCCAGTCCAAGGATGAACCAGACGACATAGTGGCCTCTAGGGTAAGGACTTACATGCTACCCTTGGTATATCAATAGATGTTATATTAATTATGCTTGACTGTACTTACTGCTGACCTTGTGGAGATGCTATCTTCACGCCTGGCAACAAGGAACTGAGAGTCCATATCCGATTCATGATGGTTCTTGGATGGACTTGTACATGTAGAAGCAGCGTAGATAGATGCCTTTTGTGAAGTTACATCCACATGTTTTGTGCTTACTTGTGGTATACGCTGGTTGGTTTTGATCGGGGGAAGCTGATCGTCATCTGGTGATTGACCAAGTTCCAGAGCTTCTTCGTTGATAAAAGATGAAAGCTCACTCGTAAGACCATCAAGGTCGTTCAATAAAGACAAGCGAGCTGTCGACAGTGATTTACGCCGCTTTTCCTCAGAGGATAATTCTCTTGAAGAGCCTTCTTTAGATGAAGAACTATTGCGTACTTCCGAATCTATGGTCAGAAGTTTATCAGTGCTTGCAATGTCAACTGGTGTCACAGAATCATCTGTAGAAGTGAGTGTTGCCATTGACCGATTCATAGGCTGGAGTCTGTAGGAATCTTGTTGGAACAAGTTTCTATCCGGTATTTCATCATTGTGCCCAAAATTGTGTATAGCTCTTGGACTTGCGGTAGTGCTCCTCTTTTCAAGAGCTGGAGCCAAGTCAAAATCACTGCCAAAAATATTACTGGAATAACTGATTTGCGGAGAAGGAAGAAGGCCAGAATACAACGAGGCATTCTGCTGCATCAAGTCATCCGTGTTCACCGACTCAGAATCAGAATTTCCAGAATCAGAGCTGAGCTTGGGAAGCGATTCGTGTTTGTTCAAATTGCCCCCATCGCCATTTGAGTCTGAATCTTGTGAAAATGCTGAATCTGATGAAGTGTTGAAGTTGCGCATCCGGGTTCCTTTCAACCTATAGTTTATCTTAGCAGCAACGGTTCTCCTCAAAAGAACTTCGAGATATAGTTTTGTGGTAAAGAACTCTGCATCCTCAGGAGTCACCAATGAGTTTTCAACCTCCTCAGGAAAGATATCATAAAATGTTGCTGGATTTTTCACCTTGTTGGCAAAAACTGCATTTCTGTATTTGTCAAAGATTGCTCTAGACAAGTCATAATGTACTTCAGGATCGTTAATAATTGGGATATCGTTTTTCTTGAATGTGCCTTCTATAGGCGCCGAGATTTGGGTTTTGTCGTTTGCGTCGATGAATATGGAAGTGAAAGTATTGTCCATTTTGGTTCGACGCAAACTCAGATGAAGGGTAGGATTTATGCTGGCAAATTTGGAGTATGCAAAGCTAAGCATGGATGGTGGCAAAAGCTCTCTGATCATTCGTGGGCCATCGTTATTGAAATAGTAACTGTACAAATCATGAGCAGTTTCAAATTTTGAAGCGGCAGTTGAAAGTGGTTGATAATTGGGGTTACGTTTCAAGGATCTCTGGCGTCTTACAGGGAAGGTGAACCGAAGTTTTCTCGTTGGTCTCTTGGGAGAAGTTTGTGGAGAGATATCAACGGCAGCAACTGGCTGCAAATCGGTTTTCTTAACCATTTTTGAACGGTTTCGAATGCTATTGCGGTGTCTTAAAGAAGCCCCAGACGAGATTACAGAGTTGCCTCGTCTTAAGATAGACTGGTCGCCGATAATCGTGACCACTGGTGGAATTTCTGGGTGTTCTTGGATCCTGGAACCTGGCAGAGTCGACTGTATTCTGGTGGTAGGAGTAAGCGTTTCTTCTCCATTATATGTCTTGCTTTTTGGGGATGGTTCAGCCGAAAATATCTGACTACTTCGATTTCGTCGGTGAGCATGGCCTTGGTCAATTGTTCTTTCTATATCCAAGTATCCTGGTGATTTGAGACGTTCAAGAGACCTCGTATCAGTTGGCAATTGGGCACCAACAGATGCTACTTCTGGATCATAAATGATCTCGAATGGGTTTGAAATCACCCGGCGATGTGTGTTAGGGGGCAATAGTTGTTCATGGCTGTTTCCAGGTGAAAACCTCTTGGAATCGGAAGAGGTGGTATTGGAAATGGGGTTTGAGTTAGGTTCTGGAACCGTATAAAATGACTCCAGAGTCGAGCGGGAATACAGCATTGGGTATTCTACGACTCACCAGTAGTTGTAGATATCTTCTTAGAACTCATCTTAGATCAGGGTAGATGGCTGGCTGCTGGCTGTTTGAGCCCGATGCAGTGATCCGTGCCACAGGTGGCGCGGCGCGCAATTGTTGTTAGACGACGAACCACGCACTTACGTAACGGCGTAGTCAGCAGACGGGACAACAAACAAAAAATCACGGAGGCGGTGATTTGCACAACGACAAAATGGATAAACTCAAGGAAGTAAGTTTTTGAAGCGATTGAGGTGTGATCTCGGTCACAGGAATTGCAGTAGACTCAGTGGTTTACACTAGAATTTCTTTTTTTCTGCTAGTACTAAAAATACCACAATTATTAGCGAATCAAACTAACCCAGAAAATCAACAACTTGAAGTTAGACGCCGAGAAATGGCAAGAAAAGTCGGATGAGTTGGCCCAGAAGATCAAGGAGTTGGAGCAGGATAACCTTGACAAGGAGCATCAAATTCAAGCGTTGACGAGAAAGAACCACGTTTTGGAAGAGCAGGTTGAGAAGTTGGAAACCGACATTGATGGTATCAAGAAGACCGCCGACGAGTCGCACTCCTTGAAGACTTCCAACGAAAACTACACCAAGAAGAATCAAGTATTGGAAGAGGAATTGGAAGAGGCAGACAAGAATTTGCGTGAAACCACCGCCAAATTGAGAGAAACCGATATCAAGGCCGAGCAATTGGAGAGAAAGGTAGCATCATTGGAGGCAGAGAAGGAAGAATGGGAGCGCAAGTACGAAGATTTGACTGGCCAGCATGCTGCCGCCAAGGCGGAGTTGGACGAGATCAGTCAACAATTGGAAGCTATTTAGGATTACCTTTATATATGTTAGACTATGAAGGTGGATCACTGCACAACAATAACCATCACAACCTAATCGGCGTAGTACCTCATCTGTTAATCATATGCTCTCGGCGTGTTCACATCCATGCACCGTCATGTCATCTTGTGCAACATTTATGTGCGTTATCTAACATTTGTGGCTTGTGGCTAGTGGTCATTGAACGAGAATCTATCGTCTTGCTATTGTTAATAGATCTAAAGAACCATTGTGGATACCAGAACCGTCGTTGGTCTGCGTAATTGATGCACTTTTATCGAAGTTCCCCACCAAGCTAATTTCATCACATTTGTTTCAAAATTGTTTAAAGTAATCACGGGGTCATCTTAATACAAAATGGCAATAAATACCTCTGAATCTAACATGAGACATTTAAATCGACATCATCCAGCCCTCGAAAGTCATACACCGTCACCAATTGCTACCACTGCAGCATCGCCCATTTCAGCAACCCCAGTATCAATGAACCATGAAGACTTAGAAGTACCATCCTACGAAGTATCACAACGACTCCACGAGCAACAACAACGAATACTTACACCTCCTTTACTCAGAACCAGATCGGGACTTACAGAAGGTCGCAAAAAAGAACCTAAAAATACTCTCAAACTGGTAGGGTTGCGACTCCTAAATGCTAGACAACATTTTGCTTTGGCATGTAGTAGAGATGTATCTCTCATTCCTTGCATCGTGGGACTTTTTCAGTCGTGGAGCCGAGTTTTCGCTGGATATGCTGTTGAAGAATTAGCAGGTCAACCACTACAAACTTCCATCACCAGCGCTCGAATGTCAGAACATTTTTTGACCGGAGTATGGTGTATAGTCGCAGGCTACCTCACGTTTGCTCTCCTCGATGGACTTATGATTCGTTGGATAGTTACCTATTCCACCTCAGCTGCTATAGTGCGTATGCTCTCAATGTCAACTATCATTATAACCATCGAGCAATATCTTCTATCGGCATTCTCCGCAGATGGCTACAAATATGGACTACACATATGGATTCTCATCAGTTGCTGTTTAACGGTACTGTACTTTGCCCAGAACTTTATTACCCTGAACCTCGATCTTCGAGGCAAGTCCAGAGCTAGATTCTTTGACTTTTACAACATTGCAGTATTTGCGGTGGTACCTGTTGGACTTGCCAGTTTCATAACCATGATCATTTTATTACAATCGTTGCTCATCCTTCGACTCGACGTCGAGGAGCGAACGGTGATGCCGTAACCCTTGTTCCGCTACACCACGAATGGCTTAATAGTATATAGTAACCGCTCCATCTGATGGTACTGCATAAATGCACACTAATCAATTCTGCGAAAAGTTGACTTCGACATCTTCGAACCATGGGCGTCCATATATTTGGTAAATCCATCAAGCATAATGCTTTGGTCAAGGTATGTATAAAAAGAGTGGACATAGAGGATTTATGTGGGTAATTTTAAGCCAACTCTCTCCTCAAAAATTTCCATAAAGCACATAGGGTTCGCATAGTTTTAACCTTCGTCCAGTCAATTTTTATCCACTAAAATACCAAGAAACTAACAAAAGATTGGTTTGGCAAAGACCATTTTTGGTGTGGGTTACAATACCGCCGAGAGAATATGTGCCAAGGTCGGCATCTATCCCAAGATGAGAATGAACCAACTTACCGAACCACAAATCATGGCCATAAATAAAGAATTGTCTGATATATCAGTGGAGGGACACTTGAAACAGAAGATCTTAGACGACATCAAATTGAAACGTTCGATTGGATCTTATGCTGGTCTGAGACATGCATCTGGTTTACCGGTTCGTGGTCAAAGAACGAGAAATAACTCATCTACGGCTCGTCGCTTGAATAGAGTAGAGAGACACTTGTAAATATAGGCATTAGATATGAGAAAATGTAAAAAATGAAATGTAAAAAGAAACCTAATGAGGTCTCTTTGTATTAAAATGGTTTAGTGAAAAAAGAATGAGCGGTACGGGAATCGAACCCGTGACACCTGCTTGGAAGGCAGATGTGTTAACCACTACACCAACCGCCCGTACACCTTGATGTGTTTGGCAATTATCAGGTACTAATAGGTACAGTAGGCATAACCCCAATTAAATGACCTCAAGTTATAGTTTCTGTAGAGAGTACGGTGATCTTGCTTGTGATGCTAGTAACTTCTCTTTCACATAGAAAACAATTCACTTATTTTACCATGGTACGGCATATAAGCCCGCGCTATCTCACGCTCACCAACTTCACCTTTCACCCAAACTAGCATGCCACAACTCGAAGAATGGGAAATCAAAAAGTACTGGGAGATCTTCCAGGGTCTCAAGCCACAAGATAACAAGCTCAGTGGGTCGAAAGTGTCACCCGTGTTAAAAAATTCACAACTTCCTCAAGATAAATTATCAAAGATTTGGGAGCTTTCGGACATTGATAGCGATGGAAATTTGGATTTTGAAGAGTTTTGCATAGCTATGAGGCTTATCTTTGATATAGTTAACGGGAGCCAGCTGGACGTTCCCGCGGAGCTTCCCGGATGGCTCATTCCAGCTTCTAAAGCGTATTTGATACAAGCTAATCGGGCGGTAGCAACGGGAAATAATCAATATGATGGTGGAAGAAGCAGCAATGATGACGAAGAAGACGAAGAATTGCTCTCTGATGACTTTGATTGGTATATTTCTCCCACGGACAAAGCCACTTATGAGTCGATATACAATTCCAACAGTGATTCGTATGGACGAGTTCGATTTCAAAGTCTTGAAGGGTTGTATCAGACATTGACCAAAGTGCCTAAAGAAAGCATTTCTTCAGCATGGAACTTGGTGAATCCAAAGTCGTTTGAAACCATTGATAAAGACCAAACGTTGGTATTTCTTCATATTCTTAACCAGCGCGAAAATGGTAAACGAGTACCCCATGGAGTCCCTGCTTCGCTCCGTGCCACTTTTTCTAAGGAAACTCCATCATATGACCTTTCTGAGTCGGTACCTCAAGTCTCTTCACCTACAAGTGCAAACAATAAAAAGGCTTTTGGTGAGAGTTACTTGCAAAAAGTTGGCCGTAGCACCACCAATGAAAGAGGAACAGACTTTTCTGCTACAGAGGGTACCGACTGGGAAGAGGTACGTTTGAGACGTGAGCTTGCCAATTTGGAAGATCTTTTGAATAAAACATCAAAAGAATCATCCACCACACAAACCAATGAATTGGGAGTTACCAAGCACGAATATGAGCAATTGTTGAAGTACAAGGAAGAGCAACTCAAGGTTAAGCCCGACAAGAACTTGACCGATGTAAAGAACGATATTGAGTTGATCGAAGGCCAAGTACGAGAACTCGAGCAGTATTATGCTCGCAAACAGGCAGAACTACAACAGTTGGACCAAGAAATAGCACAACTCAGTTAAAATTACACAACTCAGTTAAAAAATAACATCTCAGTTAGGTTTAACTAGATTACTACGTTACTATGATGTCTCTATGCAACTACTTCTTCTCCTGGCCTTCGGCTTCTGGTTCTGCTTCAGGAGTTGGCAACTTGAAAGACTCAGGAGTAAAGTCCTTACCATCACCAACAGGTTCCCACACAGAAGACCCCACAGAGAAGTTTCTGAATGCCTGGGTCAATTCTAATGGCTCGTATACCACTCTCTTTTTTTCCTCGTCGTATCTGATCTCGGTGTAACCGGTGGTGGGGAAGTCCTTTCTCAATGGGTGGCCTTCAAAACCGTAATCGGTCATAATTCTTCTCAAATCTGGATGACCTTCAAAGAAAATACCGAACAAATCGTAGGTCTCTCTTTCGAACCAATTGGCTCCTTCAAAAAGAGGAACCACCGAGGGAACGGCAGTAGTTTCACTAGCGTAAGTTTTCACTCTAATTCTCGAATTATGACGGACAGACAACAAGTTGTAAACCACATCGAACCGGTTGGTTCTAGAAGGGTAGTCTGCGGCAGTAACATCCATCACCGACTTGAAATCAGCTGGAGTGTGATGCTTTAAAAAAAGCATGGTTGGTCTCAAAGCTGAAGGAGCAACATACAACACCAATTCGTCCTTCCACACCGAGAACTGCTGGATATATTTGGGCATGCACCCCATAATGTACCTGCCAAACTTATGGAGCTCTTCATTGACTTCTTTGTATTTTTCAGCCGGATTTTGTAATGGCACCACTGGAGTTTGCGGTTTTGGACGAGGAAGTTTACTAAGATCCACGAATTCTTCGTTACGGGAAACACGAGAAACGGAGAAGGACCTCACAGCACCGGGTCTTACGACCCTAGACATGCAGCGGGATGCAGTACGACCGACGGTCCTAGTCGCTAACATTGCAAGTGATGATAATTTTGAATGTTCGCGGTTCGATTGGTCGGACGGCGTAGTAAGCGAGAGACTGAGATTAGGTAAGGGCGTTTACGGTGCCACGGTCGGTTCAATGATCGGTCGCTTACATAATCCGCACCAACAACCGTATTGGTAACTAGAGTTGGACATGCGAACTCGGCGCGGTGTGGCGAATTGGACAACGAATAGCCGCCCAGCGTATGTCAGGACGCGAAATCGGAAGTGACCGAACAACGAAAAAAAGAAGTTTGGAAGAGAAAAAGAAGTATATTTGTTCATCTTTTCTATCGTAATCAAGTGGCGCATGGTGAGCCTCTCGCACAATACTTCATCTACCATTTTAGTTCGCACCGTAAATTAATGCGGCAAATTCCATCGACTTAATAATATTTCGCGCATGTCGTGCAGATTTAGGGAATAGTCCGGACCAAAGAACAATGGTGAAGTGTCAAACGAGATCTTAGCAACGAATTTTTTTTCCACTTTACCATTTCTTCACCATATTATAATTTTCTCATGTATGAAGATCTGTCGTTCCCCACTTAGATCGTACATTTAACCATAATTTCCCGTATTCGTAGACTGCAGATAACCTAATATATGCATGCACTGGCTGCACAAAAGCATTGGCCCCGCAGAAAACAGTGTTCACTTTAAAGCAGAAAGTTAACAGTGGCAACAGCAAGCTTGGATCAGAGTTTGCGCAATTTTTCCCTTTGCTTTTCTGTCCACTGATCCCGCTTCCAAGTGTTTGTTGCACACTTTCTCAACTTCCGAATAACATAAAAGTTTGCTGAATCAACCTGCTTGTATGGATTTCGATTGTAAATTTCAATCCTAAAACCCACTTCTACCTTCATCATCCCCATGTCAACCAACCAACGACGTAAGCGGCGTTCATACAGCTGTGGCCCTTGCAAAAAACTAAAGTTAAAATGTGACCTTCAGATCCCTTGTCGTTCTTGTGAAAGATCAAGGAGAGCCGACAAGTGCCTTGAAGATCCACCACAACCACCTTCTGAGGAGGAACTAGAACGGATCGCCAACCGTAGACGCAAGAAAACCCAATGGAAACAGAGAAACTCGGCGATTTCCGAGACGGAAGTATCAATAGTCATCGACACTTCTCACCCACCAATGGAAACTTCCAGTCCGCTTCATTCCAAATACGTGCCGCCTCAAAGTCTTCATACCACCCACAATTCAGCATGGCAACCTGAAGCTGCTCCATCAGCCCCATCAGCTCCACCAGCTCCATCAGCACCAGCACCACCAGCACCAGCACCACCAGCTCCAACGCCATTTTACACTGCATTTCCTCTTCCTGGAGTCTCACCACCACCGTTTCCATTTCCGGGAAGCATTCCGCTTGGTGTCGTACCCATTCTTCCCAGCCAGTATTCTAATGGTTCGACTCACATAAATGAACATTTGGACCCACCAATAAAACAAGAACCAGACTTGGAAACTCCGAACATTAATCATATCGACAGACAAATAAGCATCCAGTTTAAAGACCAGGTCCCAGAGACAATATACCACCAACAACTTGCTCAACTTCAATATCCTCAGCCCATCGCTCCTCCACCTTTCGAAGCGTGCACCCCAAGAGGACCCTCCCAAATTGACATTGAGGAACACGAGGATCGCCAAACCCTTATTGCCCTACTGGAGGAAGAAACAGCTCAATTTCGAGCCAAGTTTGCTTATTCGAATGAGTTCTTCAACCAGCTATATTTAAATCACAGGCAAGCTTCAAAAGACTTTGTAGAAGCGGTTTTGCCAACGGCACGGGCTATCGTGATGTTCGTAGACTTTCTTCGGGACATTAGCATCAACAATGATACCGAGTTTTACACCAATGTGGATACTCTTCGAATGGTTTCTCTAGGCATTAGCATCATGATCAATGGGCTCTTGTATATCAATGACTCTCCCGAATTGGTATCGAGCAAAGCGGAGGTGTTGGTAGAATGGAATTCATTGTTGTTGAGTATCCATGCCAAACTCCGTAAGAACCTCAAACTTACCGACGCCTTATACAACATAACGTGGGTATTGGTTCGTCATGTGTATTTGTTGGCAAACAAAGACTATGATGCACTTTGTGAATTGCAACAAGACATTGTGGTTTTTCTTTATGAAAATAAAGATTTTGCTGACCTCGTTCGTGAACGGGATGAAAATATGGTGTACCCAGATACCACCGAATTTCATATAATTGGACGACTTTGGTTACTTTTTCGCTTGGTTGAGCTAGAAGTACCTAGAATACAGCGGTGGCAGGTATCCGATTCGTTCAAGTTGTTACTGACATCAATTGTTCCTCATAAGGAGGCGGCGGAAAGCAATTTTCCGGTACCCTTATTCGTATGTTATCAATCAAGAGTTTATCATGAAGCTTGCATCATACTACTATAAGCGAACCCGCAAGGCCAAGACAATAATTGACTTGATTAGGTCTTACCATTTGCTTTATACCGACGCATACATGATGTTGAATGAAGAATTGAACGACCTAGATTCGCGGTTAGCCGCCAACAATTATGTCGAGCAACCGGGCGACGGTGCATTGGTGATCAAAAACCAATTAACTTTGTCATTTTTTGTCAGATGGCTTAGTTTCATTCGTATGGAGACTCGGTACTTTCCTTCACTTCGTTATGCTTCATATTTGACATCACAAATCAATCTATTTGATTTGGCATTGCGTTTCGACAATCAACTACAAGCGACCAGTGATGGAACCCGTACATTTTTTGAGGGTTTAATGAATGGGTCACTTTACTACATCAGAATTTTTTACCATTGTCTTGTATGTCATGGAATGTTGTTGTTGGTTCTCGTCAATTTTTTACCTGCGGAACATTTAGGTATTGATATTTCAATCACAGCTATTGATTACCAATGGGTTTTCGATGAGTGTTACACCAGCTACAATGAAATCACCCTAAGGTTATGGAAAGCGCTGAAGCAATGCCCATTACCTCTAGGCTGCACATCAGAATTTCAAACCACCTGGCAAGTCATCACCACTATTCGGTCTTTAGTGGACGAATTATTGCAAGCACCAAGAGATAGTTTCACCCAGCTCGTCACCTACATAGACGAAAGCATGGACAATACCGAGGTGTGGCAGCACCTTCATCGAGCATTTTTTGGGTCGGAATTGGTGTTTGTAGAATATGTGGAAAAGCTATGGGATCTCTTTGAATACATTGAGAACAATGCAACCAAGTCCATTCCCATCACTCGACTGCTTGAATTCAGTCAGCAGTTACTAGAGAATAACCACGGACGATCCCGAGGCATCCCATTAACTCCAGAAATTGTGGATAGTTTTGTGGAGCAGCATTCGCGACCATCGTACGAGACGGAATAGCAGTCTACAATGATAGCAAGCTACATTCGAAAGTCTACATTGATATCAGTCTGATTCTGTATGCTCACGAAAATTCAGTTTACAATCGAAGTTCTCAGCTTACAATGAAGTTCAGTCTACAATTGAAATTGTTGGTCAAGTCTAGATTGAAGGTACTTCAGCATTAACTTCAGCATTAGCCATTGACTCAGATCTTATCTACAGTCAACTACGTTCAGCCTTACCTGCTCGTAAACTACGATATGTGACGTTGCATTAATTTACCAATTACGAACACCGCTCGTATTGTTGCCGATGCAGAACCCCGCTCACGTATCCGCTTAGTTCACACATTTATTTGCAGCAAGTGACGTCTCAGCCACGCGGGCCGGTGGTTGGGTTCTCCGTCGCCTGCACATTCAGCTCGAGTGGTTCACTGGTTTGTGGGCCGCGCGGCCATCACCACATATAGAGGAAGGGCGGTTCTATACCACCATCTAGCTACTACAACGTCCTATGAATCCTTGTTCTTTCTCACGTAGCCTGCATTCAGCCCCATCTTCAGCCCCGTGTCGTCTCGGCAAGTGACGCTAATTATCCCGATTTAAAACTGGTTTCCACACTATTTTCATGCAGGCCAATGTGGGCAGTGCTCTCTCTCACCTTGGCATCGTGTTCTGATTCACTATAAATAGCAATAACGTTTTTGCCGTTGCTATAATTTCATGAGGCCCTTCTTATCTGTTGCCTCGCTAGCATACGCTGCTGTGTGTGCTGTATCAGCAGCTGCTGTCTCCGATACCGAAAATGCTGGAAATACACCTTTCAAAATCGATTTTGAAATCCATCGAGGTTCTTCAACATGGGATATGGCTCGACATAAGCGAGGAGAACTAGTCAAGCGTGATGGTCTGTTGGATATGGAGATTAAAAACGAGAATACTTTCTACCTTGCTGAGCTCAAATTTGGTTCCAATGAAAACAAGGTGGGTGTATTGGTGGATACCGGGTCTTCCGATTTGTGGATCATGTCGCATGACTTACGGTGTGAAGCAGTGCTGCAGTCTGCCAAACGGAAGCGGGAACGCTTGATTACGTTGCCCGAAGACGAAACCAAAAAGGGTTCCAGCAAGGGTGCTCACAAGGAAGTTGGCCATGAAAAGGCAGGTTTTTACACCACCATAGAACTCACCGAAGGCGGTGATTATGCTACCGCTTCGTACGCCCACGAAACCAATACTTGCACGGGCCACGGATCGTTTGCTACCGCCAACTCGGACTCGTTCAAACGTAATCTGTCGGCTCCTGCATTCTCCATTCTGTATGCCGATGGTACCGATGCCAATGGAGTTTGGGGCCACGATGATGTCATTATCGGCAACACCACCGTGAAATCATTGAGCTTTGCAGTGGCCAACGAAACCAGTTCTAATGTGGGAGTGTTGGGTATTGGTCTTATTGGTCTTGAAGTCACCAGCTCTTTCACGGGCAGTAGCGGCCAGAGTGGAGGTTACACTTACCTGAATCTTCCATTGAAACTCAAGGATGACGGGATCATCCACAAGAATGTTTTTTCACTTTATCTCGGTGAGGAATCTGACAGTCTGGGGCTGATTTTATTTGGTGCTGTGGACTCGGCAAAGTACAGTGGAACTCTTCAAACTGTCCCCATGGTCAACTCCTACTCACAATATACCGACACTCCCATCCGTATAGAGGTGGCTCTCAACGCCATGCAAATCGAGTCCGGTTCGAAAAATTATACCATTTCTTCCAAGGCACATGCAGTGGTATTGGACACTGGATCCACCTACTCGTACATTTTTGAAGACATGCTCGAAAACGTTGCAAATACCGTGGGTGCCAGATATTCCAGTTCAGCAGGAGCATACGTCATGAGTTGCATAGACGACGACAATGCCAAAATCACGTTGGATTTCAGCGGTAACAAACTCGAGATTCCTCTTTCTGCAATTCAAGCACCTGCTCTGAGCAACGGAAACACCTGTTTCTTGACATTGCTCCCCCAAAGCAGCGACTCTCGTTACGTTTTGTTCGGTGACAACATCTTGCGTCACATGTACATTGTCTACGATTTGGATGATTACGAGGTTTCGTTCGCCCAGGTCAAATTCACCAACGACGAAAACGTTGAGGTGGTAACCTCGTCAATTCCTCTGGCACTGAAGGCTCCAAACTATTCACTGACAAGCATCGCTTCCAACGAAGGTGAATCTATTATATCTGGAAGTGCCAATCTCGGTACCGGTAGTAGCAGCAGCAGTAGCGGTCATCTGAAAAGTGGAGGTTCTATCCTCAGTGTGCCGCTCGTTATGGCATTTGTGGCAATTGGGTCATTGTTTGTGGTTTGCTAAGCATCGCAGTTTATATAGAATACATTAAAGCTATACGACTTATCTCCATGACGTCAAACCCCAACACCAATCGTAACCACATTTGTGTCGCACGAATCATTACTAAGGCAACACTAGTGGTTTTTGATCCATACACAGCGGGTACTTTCTTTGTCTGTTAGACAGCCAAATCCACTATATTCCAACGCCTAGATCACAAGTAGACCTTCAAAGTGGCATAATTCAAAAATTTAACCCGGAATTTGGTCCCTAGTCACAATGCCCCGCAACTCTCGACCAGACCAGCGGCGGTCTTTGAACGTATTTGACCGCATATTGGACACCATATTACGAGACTCGGGCTCGTCCAACTCGAGGAGAGCCCAGCGCAGAAGGGAAAGAGCACAAAAAGAGCAGCAAACCGACTCGGCTCCGCTCGACGGTGACACCCAAGAGCAAACGATGACGGACGCTCTTGAAGAACCGGAAGTCACGGAGCGGGAAAACGTTGGTATGGAAAGCACTGGAGTGGAATCTGCGGCGTCAGTGGAACAATCCGAAGCACTGGAAGACACAAGTTCGTCTCTGGAAAGACCGAGTGGATACATAGAAATACCGCATTCATCAGGGTCCAGCGGTGCCAGTGCTTACACTGCTCAAGAAACAACCAACGACTCTGAACCTTCGGTTCCATCAAACTCGCAGCATGAATCTGAATCCCAAGACTCCCAAGATGCTCCTCCGACAACCCAGTCGAACCCTCCGCACAGACACTTCCATTTCTTTCCCATTCCTCGTTCTCTGGACGGATCCTCCAACGATGGAGATTCTAGTGGCACCATACTCATCACCGTCAACTATGTGTTTTCAGACAACAATAATCCACAGAACCCTAATAGACTGGGTTCGTTAGTAATGACATTTCCTGACAATGCGTCCAACAGACAACCCCGAATCATGCAAGAACTTGTTAGGTATGCTACGCTGATGGCATACCGAACTATTGTGAGCGGACTTCATAAAAAGGTTGGAACAACCGTGGAAAAGTTCAATTCGTTCCCAATCAAACATCAAGACGAGGGAAGCGTATGCTCCATTTGTTTCGAAGAATACGAGAGCGCTAGCGAAGGGGAAGAAAATAGAGAAGAGGGACATTGCAAGAGACGTCGTCTCAATTCACCAGATCCTTTATCTGGAGATGATGTCAACTACCAGGCTTCGCCAAATATCGATGCTCCACTGCTCCCTCAGTCACCACTGCCACCCGTAGACACCACTGAAGAAACATCTTCTCGTGCTCCGAAATACTTGTCCGACGACACCACCGTTTACAAACATCTTCCTGCGGAGTTGCCCTGTGGCCATGTTTTCGGTAGATCGTGTCTTAACGAATGGCTCAAAACGAATACCACTTGTCCTTTGTGCAGACAAAAGGTCGAAGAGGACACGGCGCCAGCCACCATTAGCCCAGCAAACTCACCCAATGGAGGTACAACTCCAATAGTGTTTCTCAATGGAGGGCGTGCTCTTAACTCGTCTTTGGACTCGCTTCAGAACTCTCAAGACAATACCAATCCTGGCCGCGAGGGAGGAGTTCTCTCCAATATTTTATCATATCTCCGTGGACCACGAGAGTCTTTGTTTCCTCAAGGAGTCTCCAGTAGAAGGACGGAAACAGGCGTGGAGACGACAAGTGATGTTGTTGACTATATGAATTTGGGAGACCTTACCAGGCAAGCTGAACAGAACCAAAATGAAGAAAACGAGCAAGAGAATGAACAAGAGGAGGGACATACAGAGGAGGGACATACAGAGGAGAGACATACGGAGGAGAGACATGCGGAGGAGTAGCATATCTATATAGAATACCATGATACCTTTAAATTCTTGAGAATTTGGCTAATTTGACTACTTGAAGAGCTTGGCTAACTTCTACTTGAAAAATTTGGCGTACTTTGCTTTTTCGTGAGCCTTGCGTTGTTGAAGAATTTCCTCTGTCGAAGCCAATTCAGACGCAATTGCCTTATCGTCAGGAACGAGTTTTTGTGCCTCTTTGAGGTCTGAAATGGCTTCATCATACTTCTTGGAACCCACCAAAGCCTTTCCTCGGCGAAAATATGCCTTTGCTTGAGTTTGCTTTTCGACCCCGGCCAGCTCGATAATATAAGTAGCGTAGTCTATCGTTTTTTGCCAATTTTTCAAGTGCATGGCAGTGAGCGATAGGTTGAGATATAGCTTGATTTTTAAGTCAGAATACTTCTTATACCACTCTGGTTCCTGGTCAATGTCCGGAATAAATTCCATCACATATCGCAAACATTTTCTGTACTTGAAAAATGCCAGTTGCACATCCCCAGCTTTATAAAGCAAGGTTCCACTTTCTTTTATGGCACAGGCGGCATCGTAGACCAGCTCAGAGGATTCTTTGTCGATATGGGTATCATCGTCTGGATATTCTTCGTAAATATCTCCGCCTCGAGTATCGTAGCTTGCATCAGTAACAGGAACATCCATACCTTCTGTCCAGATTCCAGTATTGGTAATTTGTATCGTTTCTTCCGGAACACCACTCGAAGATGCTTTGACTTGTTCCATTTGTCGTACAACGAACTTGCCGTGGGTCACTTGACCAAAAACCGTCTGTTGACCTTGAAGATGCGGTTGTGGAAAAGTGGTGATGAAAAAGTTGCCTGAAGCATCATTGACAGTACAGACTTGAAATGGAGTATCCAAAGAACCTCCCAAATTTTCTAAAGCGGGAACTTCAGCTTCTTGACCTTCTTCTACAGCTGTTTGCACCATAAAGTTCTTGATAGCTCGGCCAAATTTGACCCCATCAAATACATGTTGGTTGATACGCGATTGGAACCAAGAGGATGTAAGTGGAGCCTGTTGCTCATAGAGTTCAATCACCACTCTCCCCACATCCCTAGCACCTATTTTGATGTCTAGAAATACACTAGGGTTCACTGCCTCGACCTTCATGAGATGAGCATCGCAGCCTGCACCCACTGCGATTTGTGGGGCTCGCTCACTTCAAGTTAATTTGCTTCTCAGCTAATATTCATGTTCCGGCAGGTACGAACACTAGCCAGTGGCACTGACGCCATCTTGGCAGCTCGTAAAGATGTCAATCGAATGCTAGAAACTTATGATAGGTCCTCCTATATTCTTGGACACTATATTCCAGAGCCAGCTAGAGATGCATTTTTGGCGATCCGAGCATTCAATGTTGAAATTAACAAGATCCACGACGGCGGAAACAACCCCGAATCAGTGAGCTCGCGTGCTTCATCACAACTTTCCAACTCTATGGGAATCACAACTTCTGACATCAAGTTTCGCTTTTGGACTGATATGCTCACCAGAGCATTCACCCAGCCCGATTCAACTAGAGATATTGGTGAACCCATCTGCACATTATTGAGGGAAGCAGTCCGCAACGACATGAACTTGGACATCTCTTACTTTCACCGAATCATGCAAACCAGACGTCAGTTTCTCAATGACAGACAGTTCCAGACAGTTGATGCTATATGCTCCTATGGAGAGGGAACATACTCACAATTGAACTACGCAACCCAAGGACTTCTTCTCTCGCCTTCAATATCTCCCTCATCCATAAGGCTTCTCGAGAACTCACCAGACTTACAAACTACCGTGAGTGACATTGCTGCCCATATAGGCCAGGCCACTGCAGTGAGCTCAATGATCTTGGGGCTCGAATACTACTCAAAGACGAAAAACTTGGTGACTTTGCCGGTGGACATAATGACCAAATTTGATCTTTCACAGGAGTCTGTGCTAAGATTGATGAACGGTCACACCGAAAACACTCAAGAGCTTCGCGAACAGCTCAAAAATGTGGTTTACGAAACAGCAATTACCGCTAACGACCATATGATCACCGCCAGAACCAAATTGAAAAACTTGAAAGAGGGTATTGTCGAAACTGTTCGCAGTCAAAGTGACGACGAACTTCTTCAGCGCCACTCCAGAAATTGGAGAAAAAACGTCCCAGATGCAATTTTCACCCCGTTCATGGTGGCTGTGCCCACATCTTTATACTTGCGAAAACTTGAACGATTTGATTTTGATATTTTGCACCCAAAGTTCAATCAGAAAGAATGGAGATTGGCATGGACCTCGTTCCGCAATTACTACCAGCGCAGAATATGATGTATATAGCATGTAAATACCTTCATTTAAAAAGACATTCATTCATTCCATATGGTTTTTGTTCGCAGATCAATCAACCATCTGACCACTACCCATCGAAGTCATTGTCTTGTGTGCACTCCCTGTCAACAACGCGATCTCAGTCGTGCCTTCTTCAACAACACCTTATCGTGGTGACGTTTTCCAATAGTATTTATCCTAGTTTCACTCGATATATTCCCTGATTACAGCCCTTCACGCCCCAATCCACTACAGCTGCCCGTTTTTGTTGCCTAGAAATTCCTCATAAACGACAATGAGTGTTCTATCGTCGTCAGTAGACCCAGTAACACTCATGATCAGTGAGTGTATGACGATTTCCCTGGCCATGAGAAAGGTATCCTTGTGGTCCCAGACAGGAATGGCCGCCATCTTGGGAGCTGGCGATCTTTTTGTTGACGATGAAGCCATAACCAGAGGAATTGGATTTGGCTCTTCTGGTTCGAGACATGCGGTGTCCAATGACAATCCCCTCTTATCGTCGTTTATTCAGCTTCGTTCCATGCTCACAGACTCTCAGGATGTGTGCAAACTCGACAGTTTGACCCTTCTTCAACCGTTCCTCATGGTGATCAAGTCCTCTTCAACATCTGGACGTATAACTGCATTGGCGCTCAGCTCGCTCCAAAAATTTATTCGCTACGATATCATCAATATTCACCTGAAAAATGTCCAAAATGCCATGGTTCAGATAGTGACATCGTTAACCCATTGTCGATTTGAAGCCGCGGATCAAAACTCAGATGATGCAGTCCTCCTCAAGGTACTTCGTCTTCTTGAACTGATCTTGGAATCGCCATTGTCCAATTTACTTCCCAACGAAATAGTATCGGAAGTGGTACAGACTTGCTTGTCCCTAGCATGTAATAAAAAGAGAAGTGAGGTCTTGCGAAGAGCGGCGGAGATGACCATGGCACTGATGACTTTGCGTATTTTTAGCCAGTTGAGGATCATCGAGCCTCCAAAACATCAAACTGAAGACGAGATCCCTAGCTCTTTTGACGCAACAAAATTGCCCGAGGATGTCATTGGTGCGGGTGGACCTTCAACAAGAGAGCAAACCCCAGCTTTGAGTACAAAAGATTCCAAAGAAGAACCTGAAAGTGATGCCAAGGAACACGAAAATTCAGCCGAAATCCCAGAGAACAAGGAGCCTCCAAAGACTGGTACAGAGGTAGAGGCAGAATCAGTGGAACCATTTGGCCTCCATTGTATTACTGAGCTCATGTCAATCTTGATCTCTATGATTGCTCCATCTAATCAATATCAGCATATGGAGTCTACTCGAGTATTTGCGCTCGTTCTCATTAACAATGCCATTGAGGTATCCGGAAGAGATATCCCTCGTCACTCGCCATTGATGGTGCTTGTTTCCGACTCGGTAGCTAAGCACGTTTTACAGATCATCACCACTACCGAGTCTCCACCATTATTAGAGGCCGCTTTGCAACTTTTCACAACAATGGCCATCGTTTTGGGTGACCATTTGAAGGCACAGCTAGAACTTACACTTACACTTTTGTTCCGTACTATACTTCCAGAAGCCGAAACGAAATCGATTCCAGAGAAACAGAAGAGCAATCAATCTAACCTGAGTGTGGTCAAATCAAATGATTCATCTATCACTTCGCGTTCAGCAGCATCCAAAGAAAGACTTGTTGAATCTCTTTCCCTTTTGTGGACGAGATCACCTTTGTTTTTCACGAATTTGTTCATCGACTTTGACTGTAACTTTGAACGCTCCGATTTGGCCTTGCTGTTTTTGAACTTTTTATGCAACTTGTCGCTTCCTGAATCTGCAATTGCTACGACAGATAATGTACCTCCGCTCTGTTTGGAAGGAATCTTGACTTTTATCGGAGGCGTGAACGAGAGAATAAAACAGCTTCCAGATGGGCAAGATTTGGACAACCTTCCTATTCATGACTTTATCAAAAACAAAGAGATGAAAACATCTTTTATAAAGTGCACTGATAAATTCAATGTGAAACCAAAAGAAGGTATTAAGCAATTGGCCGAGAAGGGCTTTATCAAGGACGCCAACGATCCTGATTCCTTAGCTGCCTTTTTCTTTGAAAGATCTGGAAGGCTTAACAAAAAAACGTTGGGCGAATATCTCGCCAAACCAGAGAACATAGAAGTGTTGAAGGCATTCATAAATCGTTTTGATTTCAGTGGATCAAGACCGGATGAAGCATTGCGTATGTTATTGAAAGCTTTCAGACTTCCAGGTGAAGCACAGCAAATTGACCGGGTAGTCGAGTGCTTTGCTGATAGATATGTGTCATGCTTGGAAGCCGAATGCGAACAACGAAACGAAAAGTACGGCAAAGATGAAAAGGAAGAAGGTAAAGATATCGCATTGAGTGATGAAGAGGAACCTGTTTACCCCACAAGAGATGCAGTCTTCATTCTTTCTTTCTCTATCATTTTATTGAACACAGACCTTCACAGCTCAAAGATCAAGAAGCAAATGGACTTTGATGCCTACAAGACTAATTTGCGTGGTTTTTATTATGGTGGAAACTTTCCTCCTTGGTATTTATCAAAGATTTACAACTCTATCAAAGACAGGGAAATCATCATGCCTGAAGAACATCATGGAACCGACAAGTGGTTTGACGATGCGTGGAATAATATGATTGCAACTCAGGCAAGACCATCGGCTTCATTGGATATCCAACATTCAAATCAATCTGGAGAGAATACGGTTGGCTCTTCCAACAAATATGATCTCCTTCAAATTTGTCAATTTGATCAATACTTATTTCAAAATGCGATGGAAAAGATTATTCACACTCTCGTGAGTGTTTTCAACAGTGCTTCCGATGATCATGTTATCACCCGGCTCATGGCATCAATTGATAAATGTGCCAATATCTGTATGTATAGTGATCACACTGAGGCTATCGATACATTGATTGGTTTGTTGGCAGAGCTGACGCTTCTTACAAAAAAGCAGTATCGTATCGGAAATTTGGACGAAAACATGAGAGAAGATATTCCGATCACACAACTAAAGATTGACAAAAAAGACAACCCCATCACTGTCAGCGAGATGGCTGTTTTCTTTGGAAGAGACTTTAAGGCCCAAATTTCCACCGTTGTCTTGTTCAGATTGGTCAAGAAGACTGGTTGCAAAGTGACTGATTCATGGACAAAGGTTGTCAAAGTGATACTCACGATTCTTGAAAATTGTTTGCTTGACCCTAATTTATTTGTTGACTTCCAACGCAAGGTTAATTTGACACCTTTGCCTAAGGTTAAGCCGAAATACATCATTAATCGGGTAAAGCCTTTGAATAACTCGGGTATTTTCTCCACATTTTCATCGTTTTTGAAAGGGTACTCAGATGATCCGCCAGAACCAAGTGATCAAGAGATCGAATCGACCCTTTCGACCATTGATTGCATTAATTCTCTTAACATACCAGCAGTTCTTGAGACTGTTGCAAAGGGGGACATCGAAGATCTCAAAAAGCTTGTGTACTTTTGCCTTGATAATATTCCTGACTTTGATTCGGAGTCAAAGCGTTATTACGAGCCAGAAGTTTTGTTCATTTTCGAAATTTCGGTGTGTTTCCTGTTATTGCTGGATGATCAAGAAGTTATCAATGATGTACTTTCACAGGTGAGCGAGATGAAGGACTTTAAAGAATTCAGCAAAAAGGGTGTTTTAAGACTCTGCAGCTACACATTTTTGCTTTTGCGCAAAAGCAACAATCTTGACTCTTCACCTATCTTGACATCAACGATCCAAAAGATGCTCAGTTTGGAAAAGGAAACGATCAGCAAACATGGATCCCAAGCGTTAAAGCCACTTCTTTCGCTTGTGGATGACGATACAATGTTCAAAGACAGCTTAATGGGCGATGAAGATTTCTGGAAGCTATTGAGATCATACGGTTCGATTCCTGTTCATTCTAAAGAGGTATTTGAATATGCGCTGTCACTTGTTAAACTGAACATCTCTGGTGTCAATTCGAAGAACTACATGCCCTTTTTGGCTCTTCTAGACGAACTATCATCTCTAGGGGCTGCGGGTTCAAGGCTCGAGCAAGAAAATGAAAGGCGCGTAAAGGCAGGGGAAGAAACAGAAAAGGAGAGTGAGTTGGTATTAGAGATTTTGGAGGTTTCCAAGAAGTCCATTTCACTTACTGCTGAATTGGCATCTATAAAGTCCATCACCGAAAAGGAACTCAAGAACAAAGAATTTGGTTATTCATTGATTCAAGCCCTCGCTCATCAATGCTTCAACCCATGCCGAGAGATAAGATCCTACGCACTTACCACATCGCAACCTATAATTATGACCGCAGAGTCTGCTTATGACGGTATAACTCCACTTGGTGTATTTGAGTTTGGACTTTTCCCGCTTTTGACCGAACTTTCCAAGCCAGAAGTCTTGCAAACAGACCCTAATGGATTCCTGAGAACTCACGCAGAAGTACTTTCGTTAGTGGGGAAGGTTTTCCTAAAGTATTACAACACTTTCTCTGGCGAAGAACTCGAAAAGGTTTGGCTCAGGATTTTGGATGGGTTCATTGCATTGCAGAATCTTGAAAGTAAGTTTTCTAAAAACAAGGAGCCCTTAAGGGAATCAGGCTCGGAGGTTTTGAAGAATATGGTGTTGGTTCTCAACAGTGCAGATGTATTGGTTCCAAGAAATGAAGCCCTTTGGAACGAAACCTGGTCCAAAATCGACGGTATATTCCCTGAGCTTCGTGAAGAAGTAAAAACTCCGGAGGTGACAGAGAAAATAGAGACAAGCGAACCAGCTCCGGCAAAAGAAGATGGGGTCACCTCTGCCCCCACAGAGTAGGATCATCATCATTCTTCTTAGATCCATACATCCAAACATCAAGTTTGCGATTTCAATTTTTCACATTTTAGACACGGCTAATAAATGGTAACTAGTGAGAGCTATACCAGTAGAGCGGACAAGCATGGCTCGCCAGTTGCGCAGAAGCTTTTGCGTCTCATGGACCAGAAGAAAACGAACCTCTGTGCCCTGGTAGATGTTCAGACTTCGAGCGAATTTTTATCGTTAATCGACAAATTAGGACCCTACATTTGTTTGGTAAAAACCCATATAGATATCATTGATGATTTCTCTTATGAAGGCACGATCGTTCCACTCCTTGAACTTTCCAAAAAGCACAATTTTATGATTTTTGAAGATAGAAAGTTTGCTGATATAGGAAATACTGTGAAATCTCAGTACAAAGGTGGTGTTTATAAGATAGCTCAATGGGCCGATATTACCAATGCGCATGGGATAACCGGTGCTGGAGTTGTACAGGGATTGAAAGAAGGTGCCAAGGAAGTTACTGAAGAACCTAGAGGACTTTTAATGCTTGCTGAATTATCATCTAAAGGTTCATTAGCATATGGAGAATATACCGAAAAGACAGTGGAAATTGCCAAATCAGACAAGGAATTTGTTATTGGTTTTATTGCCCAAAGAGAAATGGGTGGTGCCGATGAAGGGTATGATTGGCTCATAATGACTCCAGGAGTTGGTTTGGATGACAAAGGAGATGGACTTGGTCAACAATATAGAACGGTAGACGAAGTAGTGTCCACTGGAACAGACATCATCATTGTGGGCAGGGGGCTCTTTGGAAAGGGAAGAGACCCTGAAGTTGAAGGAAAGAGATATAGAGATGCGGGATGGAAAGCATACCAGAGCCGGACCAAAGAATAGATATTTCCATAATAAATAAGGTATATACAAGATGCTATGAGTATAAGGTTGGACCCCTCAAGAAAAAAAGCCCAAAGTACATTAGAACTAAGTCGCCAGATTCACAGTGTCACTCGGGGCCAAGTACCATCATATCGTCACCCAATTTAGTTCGCATTATCTCAAATACGAGAAGACCCACCGAGGTAGCAGGTATAGTGGTTAATGCATTGCGAATGAATCCTCGGTATCCAAGCTGCATCCACGTCATTTTGGACTTTTTCTTTATCTTGACCACCTGATGATAGGTATCGATATATGAGTTGTAGTAGAGGGTTATGAATGGTCGATTAGATTTTCGTGAGGCATTGTAGACGTCGAGAGCCTCCAAACGTGATAGATGTACACTTTGGATCTTGCTTAAGGGATACTGGACAGCCAAAAGGGAAAATGCTGCCGATGCTCCAGCTAAAAGCACAAAAGAAGACTTGAGGATTTTCGTCAGCCTAGTACGTTCGAGTCTGACGAGGTCTTCGTCAATTTCCTTTTGTTCTCCTCCTGTAAAAAACGAGAGCCTGCTGCTGAGATACTGCTTCGTTCGTCTATAATTTGAAATCATTCTATAGGTTAAATTGTAACCTTGAGTCTTGACCACTTCGAAGGTGGAAAAGTAAAATGCAAAACCAATACTCTCTTTTACGAGTGAGAACCCGTAGCCAGCAAACACTCCCACAAGACCAACTTCTCGTAGTTTGAAAAGCCCATACTGCCACAAGTTTTGATGAGATCCATTGAGCATTTCTGCGGCCGACAGTCGGGCGTAAATAGCGTCCACCGGGGCAGCAGCAAGAGATTGGGCAGCACCAGCTATGAACCCGGCTCTCCACGTATCTAAAGCAGTGAATTGTGAAGTGGGTTTCTGACTTTTATCGGCAAACGAATCTAGGGCCGTCAAATATGTTCCATAGAGAATAAGACCAGTAGCGGAATTTGCTAAAAGAGGAGGAAGCACTTGGTCGGGAATGAACTTCCAACCTTCTTTTCGAACCACATTAACTAGCATTCCTATGGTGGAATGGGTCCTGAAACGATATGGTTTTTGGGATATATTATCGTGCTTATCGGCCACTTGTCTAACATAGGCCATATAGTCGAAACGAGATGGCCTGAAAAGTTTGACTGGAGTTCTCATATAAAGAGTTTGAAGCTGGTAAATAAGCGCTCGGATACCTGCCGTTGACAAGGACACTTTTTGGTTATTTGTGGACATAAAGCCAGGATTCGTGCCACCCAATTGAGTCCCATTTTCCTCAGAATTTAGTTGCAAACTATGTCGCGTTATAGACGGTTCAGTATTTGTCACGAGCGCCTCGTGTCCGTTTCTGCCCCCAGCAGCTTCAGGCCACGAAGACATAGACTACTGTGAGGAAGATGTGGCTGTGAAAACTACAGTAGCTTGTACCAACTTTGGTGCGAAGATGCTCTATGTGTGGGTGTGTGGATGAGACTTCGCTATCGATGGGTGCAAACTTATGGCCAGCCCATGGTTATCTATACAAAATGATCTCGCTCTGTTTAAAGTAGCGCCGGGCATCTTCGTCAATGAGCACGAGTGAGAGATATGTGCGGGTAGAAAACTTTTTGTTAACATCTCGGTAAGTTGGGGTCAAATCAAATCCTCCCAAAAAGAGCCGAATGGGTATAGTTTCTCCCTTTACTGGAGCACCGTCCATAATTTCAAACCGCACCAACGTTTCACTATCGGTGATGGCATTGGGTGGGGCACCCACCGTTTCTCGCCGTATCAACAGGAGTTCCATATGCTTGATTTTGAGTCTCACGAGAAGAAAGTAGATTCGTCCAACGATCACATCTTTAAGGGAGAATCTCGATTTCAGGTACTCGAACTCTATGTGAAGACAGTCCTCGATTCCCACGTCCATTTTCACCGTAGATTTGGGTTTATCCTTGTTGGCGACCAAACTACTTGTGCCATTACCCTCTGCTTCTGATGTGTCATGGTACACCCACATTTCCTTCTCTCTGGTTATTTCTGATGCAGACTTGCGTGAAACCACCACCTTCACGTAGTATCGTAAACGGGCATTTTTACCACGATAACTTTCGTACTGTTTTTCGACATTCTTGAATTCAAAGGGATATGTTTCCGGCCGCGAGATTTGTGATGGAGCTGCGAGTTCTGTAGCCAAAGAAAGAAACTCACTGACTTGTAGACCATCAGAGTTGGTTTCGATCACTCCTAATAGTTGGACTTTGACACCAAAATGATCAACTTTTCGTCCATCTTTCGTACGTATCGTGACATTTCCCTTAACAGTTTCACCGTCCTTGTATATAGGAAGCTTTTCTAGCCTTCCTTGTGTGGTTTTGACATCAACATACTTTCGGCTTTCCTCGCTATCGAAACGAATGTCGATTTCCAAAGGCGCCCGAAAGAAAAGAGACATAGCTGGTGATTCTTCGAGGGGTAGGGTGGATGTTTTTGTGTTCGTGAGCCCTTGAATATGCTTTCTAAGCTAGCCTGTAGCAGATGGTATACAAGATATGTGGCCTGGAGACGGTTCCCGCGGCTGGTGCATTGATGAAACGATACCCCCAGCGCACCAAAAAATGGCCCAAAATAGTTACCGCAAAAGATCTGGCATTGCGGCGCACATATGCCTTAGCACGCCAATTTCAGGTTCGGATCTGACTTCCCCATATAATATCCGTGCATATAAGCGTTTAGTAAAGCAACGAAGCGCAGTCTAGGCTGGTTTATGCGATGCAATCTCCGGAAATATTCTCCTTAGTTTACGAAATTTTAATCGTTTCTGTGAAATAAAGCTGAGTTTCTGCGAGAAAGACAAATCTGAAATTTTTGATGAAGAATGGCAAAACACAAGAAACATTGAAATCGCCAATTCCAGTAAAAATTGCTATCTCTCTCTAATCTATCACCATTTCAACATTACACTTTCTATTTTCCTTCCATTTTCTACTGCCTCGCCCCGCTCATCTGCACCCCATCACCTTGGTCCCGCCCATATACAGGTCCGCGGCATCAAAGAGTTCACCAAATTTACAGCACCTGTTGGCCAATCGCTCACTTCAGTCGTTTATAGTTTCTGACGTTGGTTTATGAACGGAAACTTTTTGCGATAGGTGTCTCGACAGCTGTTTGTATTATTTTTGTCGTATCATTGCACTTCATCTTCCTTACAAAGTCTGGTCGGTGATTGGTTACCCTCGATCCCGGTGGAGCAAGTACTTGTATATTACTTAGCCGCGGCATTTATTCGACTCAAAAACTTTGGCCAATCATTTCACAATGGCCTATGATGAAGTACCTCCCGATGAGGTTCAACCTCAAGAAACTAAAGTGCAACATTTGAAGCAGCTAGATACTGTGATTGCATTATACGATTTTCCCGGAACCCAGCCGTCACATTTGCCATTGCGCCTTGGTGACAGTGTCAATGTGCTCTCGAAATCCGATACCGGTTGGTGGGACGGAGTGATTGTGGGAAATAACGCTGATTTACAAAGGGGATGGTTTCCTCACAATTACGTCAGGTCGGTAAATTATGTCCAGCCGGTGCTCAACAAGCTCCAGTCTAACAAGGAAATTGACTCAATTACCGCTGCCAACACTGCTGCCAACGTGCTCATTCCATCATTCACTTCCCTCCTCCAAAAGAACCTCCTTGGTGACTCGGAAAAAAACACCCCAAATAACAGCACCAGAAAAAACTCTGTTGTTAGTTTTGCAAGCTCGGAAACAAGCTTACACTCCGATGGAAAACAGGAACGTAGGCCTCTGAAGGTACATCAAGACGATGAACCTTTAATTGCAGAAGACGACCCCAATATTCTGCTTCAAACTTTCCAGGAACCCGAGACAGAACACAAGGGTTCGATTCTGACTCAACTGGATAGTATTCACGCCTACGGAGGGTCGGTGTCTATGGACCAAGAACCTAGTATACCTCCCATTAATGTGGTTCTGGTAGAAGAAGCAGAAAGTATGGCTGAAAAGTACTGCTCTGAACACCACGAAAACGTTGTTTGGCATCCAAAATCTACGACGGGTGGTGACTTAATCTTTTACTCGCATCAGCTTGACATATACTGTGAGATCATGCCCCTTACTCAGTACAACAATGATAATTTGAATTTTGAAACATTTTCAGTTCCCCCACCTGAAGTGCTTGAAAATGCATCTACGGTTGTCCTCCACTCAACGTCATCTTCATCAAATAACAACACCAGCAATACCAACCAGTTGCTCAACGCAGATTATGGTGATGCCTCTGGCCATAAGTTTCATAGGAATGCTCTGCAGGAGTCCTTGAAACGAGATTCAGCTACGCCGTCCATGGCATCTTCCCAATCGACAACCCATTACCATCATTTCAAGCAGCCATTTTTTGCTATGAGCGATTTGTTCTACAAGCACCCTACAGACTTGACACAATGGTCTGAACTTCGAGCACAAATTCATTATATTTTAGAACTATGCTTGAAGGCACTAAAGGACTATAGCAAACAACTTTTTAATGCTCATTTCTCGATGTTAAACAAACTCGTTTCCTTACTTGCTTCGGCAGCCAGATTACAACAAAACGATTTCTTATCCACCAAATATGAATTGTCGCTCAAGAGAAAACTTCGTCGAATTGTGAGTTCGTACGCCCAGATTTACATCAATGGTGCTCTTCATTTGAATGTTATGCACCACTCGCCACATATATCTGACTCGCAACTTTTCAGCAACGATATCAATGCTCTAAATCGATCAGATGCAAACGACAGCTGTAAATCTTCATTGTCGACAATCGGAAACAACGAGGAGGGAACATTCCCACTCCGTAACCCCAGCGTAAGCACAATAACTGGCAAGACTTATATCCAGCAGATAGTGCTCGAAGTTGAAACACTTCGCTACAACCTCGACAATTTTGTAAAGATCTTTATGAAAATCACAAAAGACAAAAGAGTCAAAAAATCCGATTACGATGGCTCAGATGTTTCAGACGATGATGGTGAAGAGCGCTACGATATATTACCACAATTGTATCCTCGGTTTTTGACCGATGAGTTCAATGGTGGGAACTGGTGCAATCCGTTCTTTGCTACCAGCAATCCAGTGCTCAACGCAAGTGGTAATGATCTCAAGAACAGACATCATCTGAAGGTATTGATTGACCGTGATGCTCATGAAAAAGTTGTCACTCAAAAGACAGAAGCAGAGAAAATCGCTAACTCATTGCTCGAAGTATTGGACCCTGCAAACCAGCATATGTACTACAACAAAGCCCTTGTCAAGGAACGGAATACAGAGATTCTTCGTCTGGCTTACAAGTACTTATTCCATGCGGGACTCATCATGGACGTTCTTGAGTCGTTCGATTTCACCATTTTCTGTTTAATTCGCAAATGGGACACCAGCTCTTCACCAGGCGAGCAGGAGGAAAGGTCAGACAAGGGGCTCAAAGATGCACCCAGTGAAGAGTCTTTGAAAGATGGGGTTGGTGAGTATGAGCGTAGCGGACTAACATTTGATTATCCCGTGGTTTTGGACTTCTTTCAATTCAAGCAGCAGTTCCACGATCATGTTTCCAAAGTTGTCATGACGACACAGGCTTTAACATTGGAAGATCCCGATGTGTTCAGAGCTGTCAAAGAGGACGATGATCTACTTTACGATCGCGACGTAATCAAAATGCCAACGGAAAGAGCATCAAGAATGTTGGCTCGACTCATGACTGAAAAAATCGAAAAGGAAAAGGGAGAGTCTATGTCTCTCAACCCTGACACCACAATGACGAAGACTCTTCATGGAGGTTTGAAATTGTTAGATTCCATGCTGGATATAGTTCAACACTTGATTGAGGAGAGAGAAACAATCTTAAACTATGCCACCAGAGTGATGCATGATGATGTGAATATGCAGCTCTTGGTTATTGAGCGAAACAACACTAGCTTATCCGAGAAAGCTGAAGAGGGCCATTCGTTTTATGGAAGCAAAAAGCAAACAACGAATGTACCGTGGTATCTTGAAGGTGACGAAGAATTCGACTTGTTACTTGACTTGAAGGGAAACATTAAAGGAGGTACTAAGGAAGCGCTTGTGGCTCATCTCACCCACCACGACCAGACTGACAGCTCATTTACCTCATCCTTTTTGTTTTCCTTTTCTACTGTTACTACTTTGGGTGAACTCCTCACTCTCATGATCAATCGCTTCAATATTGAAGCCCCAGAAGGATTGAGCTTTGAAGAGTATAATACCTGGATTTCTCAGAAGCAAGCACCAATTCGACTCAAGGTCATTCTGGTGATGAGGTTGTTATTGGAAAAGTATTGGGTAGACTCGTACTATCAGGAACAGATCTTGGAGCGGTGGTTGGCATTCGCTCAGAGTCCGGCGGTTCAATCGCTTTCAGGCGGTAAGATTTTGTCTGCAGATATCCAAAGAGTGTTAGATGGAGAAAAGATCTGCTTTGAAAGAGAACCAAGCGTGGTATCAGGGCGTCCTCCTGCTCCACTTACAAGAGGTTCAAAGAAATTCAAGCTTCTTGATATTGACTATGTCGAGCTCGCGAGACAATTGACCATACGAGAGTTCAAGTTATACTCCAAGATCACCAAGCATGCATGTATTGCCAAGGTCTGGGGCCGCAAGTCCGGTTTATCAGAAAGCACTGAGCTGATTACCCACTTCATTAAGGCTTCGAATCAACTAACTAACTTTGTTGCTTACATGATTCTTAGGAAACCTGATGTGAAAAAGAGAGTCCAGGTGATCAGATATTTTGTGCAAGTGGCAGAGAAGTGTCGTCAGTACAACAATTTCTCGTCTATGACGGCTATTATATCGGCATTATACTCGTCGTCGGTGCATCGTTTAAAGAAAACTTGGAGATATGTTTCACCAGAGACTGCGATGCATCTTCAGAGCATGAACCGTCTAATGAACTCGTCTCGAAACTTTAACGAATACAGAGATGTGCTTAAATTTATTGGTTCAGAACCTTGTGTTCCTTTCTTTGGTGTCTATCTTAGTGATCTCACGTTCGTGTATCACGGAAATCCCGACTACCTATTGAATCGAACCAGAATGATCAACTTTGCAAAACGTTCCAAGACTACTGAAATTGTGTCTGGAATAGACCGGTTCAAAACTACAGCCTACAACCTCCAAGAAGTAAGCGAAATTCAAGCATACTTGGATTCTTGGTTCGACAAATGTCCAAGCATAGACGAGCAGTATCAATTATCTTTGAACCTTGAACCACGAGAGTCGAGCCAGGGTGGTAGCAGTGGTCCGCGGAACCAGAAATCACTGTTGGGAAACTTTGTCTTCAATAAACTGTGAGTGACAGCCGGTATGTCTCCACGCTAAAAATAGGTGTTATATTCGTATATTTGAATAGTACAAACTTTTAATTCCAACTTGGTTTCATCATCATGATCTTTATATTGCTCCTGTATATAACTTCATCACCTTTACTTAGCCTTCTTGTGTGCGATTCAATACCAACGGTAGGCGTTCCTGTTGCACCAGATGTTTTCCAAGCTACGAAACTTCTCTGAGGACGTAGCTAAGAGCTTGAATGAGTTTAGTGCCGAGGAGCAGAGAAAGAATCCTGTCAAAGAACTACAAAGCGGAAACAAAATTCTCCATACAAAGACGCCAGATCCTAACGATTTATCGCAACCACAAGACGAGGCAGAAATGCCGATGGAGCATGAAGAGTCTCTGAAAACTTCAGAGCAAAAGGAGCAGACTAACATTGACCTGGATGCGAAACATGAAAAGACAATTGAAACTAACCCGGTTGCCCCAAGAATAGACAAGCCTTCAACTCCAAACGTGATTTCGGGAATTGATCTCGAGACTTTGACTCCACAAGTCCGGGCCAAGATGAAGAAGTTTGCAAAGTACGAAGAGAAGTATCCGTTACTTCTCGAGGCATATAAGACTGAGAAGAGGAAAAGCGAGTTGATCGATATGTTTGAGAAACTTTTGAGTGAGAACACTCCTATATCCAGTATCTCGGACGCAGGCGTCTTAATCGACTACCTTAAGGGCCTCAACGAAAAGACCACCATGCTTAATGTGGAAATGCGTCGTCTATCTCGAGAAAAGACAAACCTTGCAAAATCGAAAACGGACTTGGAAAATACGGTTTCAGATATCAACCAAAAGATTAAAGAATACGAAGCAAAAATCAATGAACTTGAGCTGAATCCAAGTGCTTCGGACCTAACCGTCAACGACCTGAGTGCTTCTTCTGAGATAGAAGCGCTCAAGCTGCAGTTGAAGACAACAGAAAATGACTTGGCGAGCCGTAAATCTGAGATTGATGAGCTTAGAGTTTCTCTCACTCAATTAGAAGAGAGCTCTTCAACTCTTTCTCAAGAAAATGAACTGCTTCGTGAACTGAAAGCTCGTGACGAAGAGCAGTTAACGAGTCTCAAATCGGAGTCTGAACAAGCCCGCTCGGAGCTTGAATCAAAAACGAAAGAGCTCGAAGCCAAAGCTGAGCTGTTAAGGAAAGAGAAGGATGGATTGGAGCTAAAATTAGCGTCCTTGGAAAGCAGCTCATCTAGCCTCAGTAAACCAGATGCTTCGGTTGATGCTCAACCGTCGGGTAATAAGAAGAAGAAAAACAAGAACAAGAAGAACAACAAGTCTGCATCAACAAACGTAGCATCAGAAGGTCCAACCGATCTTCAAATCAAAAAATTGAAGGAACGCATTGCAGAGTTGGAGGGACAATTAAGTGAAAAGGAACAGGAAATAGCAAACGTCAACAAGTCAAATGAAGTCAAAGAATTGAGAGAGAAATGCCAGCTTCAATCCGAGGATCTTGAGGAATTGAGAGACCTGTTACGAGATGTCGGCGATGAATTGGTGCAAGCCAAAGATCGAATAAAAGAGCTTAATGCTCAAGCCCTGGAAAACGGTAAGGCGGATGGGCAATATTCTGATATGGAAAAGGAACTTGCTCAATTAAAGGTCGATAAGAACGCACTTGAATCCAAAATACTTCAATTCGAAGCGACCATTAAAGATCTTGAACAGGAAAGAGCCACGCAAACTTCCAAACAGAAAGATGTAACTGACAACTCAGAGGAATTGAGAAACGAAAATAACAAATTGTCAGCCTCTGTCAAAGAGCTTCAGAAGAAACTAGATGAAGTCAAAGCTGAGCTAGAGCGACTGAAGAGAGAAGTGGGAAGCATTACGTCCGAAAAGGAAGAGTTAAACAAGCGACTTTCTGAACTCGCCAAATACAAAAGTTCAGACACTTCTCTCAAGCTTGAAGTTTCAACATTGCAAGTTTCTTTAGATCATAAGGAGCAACTGATCAAGGAACTTAGGAAAGAGGTGGAAAAGCTAACTTTGCGAGAGAAGGAGCTCGCGGATTCTTTAGCGCTAACCAAGAGGCAAAAAATGGAACTTGAGGCCAACAACAAATCATTGGTGAGTGATAAAAACGAGTTGATAACAAAACAGGAGTTGCTGTTCGAGAAGGGTAAATCTATGGAGCAGCAGCTTTTCAAGTTGCAAGCTGAAAAACAATCGTTGTCAACAGAATTAGAGGCATTAAACAGAAAGCATGAAAACGTTGCACGAGATAAACAGCATGTTGCTTCTGAGTTACTGACCTTCAAGCAGAGGTATGAAGAGCTTTATATGAAGTCAAAAGAAGCTCAAGACAAAGTTGATAGCATGCAAGATGAGCTTTCAGAGGCACGGAACATGCTACTGGAGCGTACGAGAGAGTCGAACACAATTCGAAGATTGCTCATGGATGCCGAGGAATCTCTCAAAGCGAAAGACGGCGAATTAATGGCAGAAATCCAGTCGTTGAAAGAGGATAAGGAGCGTGTCGAGGCCGAGTGGATGAGTGCCAGCAAAAAGAAGCAACGAGAAATTGATGAGATGAAGTCGATCACCGACAATTACTTGACCAAGCTTCAAGAATTGGAGGCGAGATACAACCAATTAAAGACAAAGTATGATGATCTTGCGGCCAGCAAAGGAGGAAATACAAATGAGGCAAATGAAGATTCAGAAGAAGTTCTCGAGACGATTGAAATACTTCGCACTTCGTTACGAGACTCGTCCAAGAAGATTAAAGATTATGAAAACGTGAACAGCATCTTGAAAAAACTCAATGAAGAGTCCAACCTCAAGTTTGAACGGTTGCTGAAGAGTTACAAGTTGCTCACACAGCAATATCGTACCTTGAAAGAGAACAATATGCGGTCTCGAGCAAACTCCGCCGCTACAGAGCCCGAAAGTGCTCGAACTTCGGTAGATTCGCGGCGGTCAAGTAGGATTTCTGAAGAGGAATCAAAGCCTAATTCTTCGACCAATATTGCATACCTCAAAAACGTTTTACTAGGTTTCTTTGAGCACAAGGAACAGAGAGACCAGTTGCTTCCTGTGGTCAAAACGTTATTCGATCTATCTCCAGAAGATGAACAAAAGTTTTTGGTAGCGTTGAAATGAGCCAGTGTACTGTATGGTTGGTGATGAGCATCGCGAATTAGAGATCGGGTTAGATTCGAGTCAATAGATTAACCGACAACCAATATGCAAGATCCATTTGACCAGAAAAAAAGCTACATACTTCAGGAAATAGCTTCTAGTGTACTCGATGCATCTCCAAAAGGTACAATCGATGAACCATGCTGGCCTATAATACAAACCATAAATTCACACCCCGATATGGTGACCACTTCTTCTTGTTCAGGGAGAGTTTCGGTATTCTTAGAGGGTGTTAAGCAATCAGACGCGGTGAATAGGAGCATTGGAGCCAAGGGTCACGAAGGGAGGTGGTTATTTGTATCACATGATCCGAAGGAACTTTCAGGATGGTATAACCGAATGAATTTCGAATATGTTTCTTCAGGTTTTCAAATTGGAGCAAGCACGAGGTACATACTATTCAAGTTTGAGCCGCTTATCCTCCATGTTAAATGCAGAAACACAATAATGGCCAATCGAGTATATCAGGCAGCGATGGCCTGTGGATTTCGAGAATCAGGAATAGGAACGAACGACATAGTGGGGATCCGTATTTCCATCAAGCTTGATATTCCAATTGGCTACTTTGACAACCAAATTTTCAAGATTATGGTTTCTGAAGAATACTTGCAATTGGCAACGAAATTGGCAGAGGATCGATTTGCGGAAAACTTTCGAAAACTCCAGCAATTAGAGAGGTCCATGGAAAGCCTTCGTGTCCTTAGCGCTGAGGCTTCCAGCCATATAGAGACTAAGGAGGAGAGGCGAGAACGGAAACGAAAAGAAGGTTTGGAAAGACAACGGTTAAAAAGAGAAAACGACGATAAAAACTCAACTCTGCAAGTATGGAGCAAATTGACCAAGTGAATAGCATAGACCAATAAAGTACCTCCCAAAAAGTTATAGACCATCATAGACCCATTTGGTGCATTTTGCAACTGTATATGAGTCAACAGTAGTGTGTCTGTATAGCATGCCGGATGCGACAATTTTTCAATTCTTTTGACATTCTCAGAGCATAGTAATTATGGCAGATTCGACCGAAATTGAAAAGCTTAAGATCCTGGAAAACAAAGAGGAACCAGCCGGAGAAGTGGTACTCGGTCCTGATGGCCACGCTCTTTGTCCAAAAAGGCACTCAAAAAATTAGAGAAAGAGAAGGAAAAGTGCCAAGAAGAAAGGCTGAGAGTAGAAGCACAATTTGGGCAAAGGAAAAACGCCGAAAGGAAGAAGCCAAAAGCCGCCAACGACCCTGCTAAGGACAACTATGGTAAGTCGCCATTGATCAACTCTTCGGTTGTGACTGGCGAAAAGAGATCCAAGATTGAGAATTTGTCGGCCGCCGACGATGGAAAGTCTGTCATCATCAGAGCTAGAGTGCACAATTCTCGTCAACAAGGAGCCACCATGGCATTTTTGACGTTGAGACAGCAATCTGAGTTGATTCAGTGCTTGATAAAAGCAGATGGTGAACAAGTGCTGAAGCAAATGGTCAAGTTTGCCGGCTCCATCAACTTGGAATCGATTGTAGTTGTCCACGGAGAAGTCCGCAAAGTTGAGGAACCCATCAAGTCTGCCACCGTTCAGGATGCAGAGATTCATGTGAGCAAGATCTATGTTATTTCAGCGGCTCCAGAACAATTGCCTATTCTTATAGAAGATGCCTCGAGATCCGATGCAGAAGCCGAGGCTGCTGGTTTACCTGTCGTCAATCTTGATACCAGATTGGATGCTCGTGTAATCGATTTAAGAACCACCACTAACCAAGCCATCTTTAAAATTCAAGCTGGCGTTGGTAAATTGTTCCGTGAATTTTTAGACAAGAAAGGTTTCGTGGAAATCCACACCCCAAAGCTTTTGGGTGCTGCGACGGAAGGTGGTGCCAATGTGTTTGAAGTCACCTACTTTAAGAGCCTGGCCTACTTGGCACAGTCTCCTCAATTCTACAAGCAACAATTGATCGCAGCTGATTTCGAAAAAGTCTACGAAGTTGCACCAGTGTTCCGTGCCGAGAACTCTAACACACACAGACACATGACTGAATTTATGGGAATGGATTTGGAAATGACGTTTGAAGAGCATTACCACGAGGTTTTGGACAACTTGGCTGACTTGTTCGTGTACATTTTCTCCGAATTGAAGTCAAGATATGCTAAGGAAATTGCTACCGTCAGAAGACAATACCCCATGGAAGAGTTCAAGCTTCCCAAGGACGGAAAGATGGTGAGAATCGAGTTCAAAGAAGGTGTGGCTATGTTGAGAGAAGCAGGCAAGGACGTTGGAGACTTTGACGACTTGTCGACTGAGAATGAAAAGTTGCTTGGAAAATTGGTGAGAGAGAAATACGACACCGATTTCTACATCTTGGACAAATTCCCATTGGCTATCAGACCAGCCTACACCATGCCCGACCCTGAAGACCCTCGTTACTCCAACTCGTACGATTTCTTCATGCGTGGAGAGGAAATCATGTCGGGAGCCCAGCGTATCCACGATCCCGAATTGTTGAAGAAGAGAATGATCGACCTTGACATCGACCCCAATGCACCAGGGCTTTCTGATTACATCGATGCGTTCACTTACGGATGTCCCCCACACGCCGGTGGAGGTATTGGATTGGAAAGAGTGTTAATGTTCTACTTGGATTTGAAGAATATTCGTCGTGCATCTCTCTTCCCCAGAGACCCCAAGAGACTCCGGCCATGAAACCCGCGAGCCCGTATGCAGTATATACATCGCGAAATATAAGCCCACGAATTTCAAATAACATTAGACATGGAGGCTACGGTAATGCAGGATCCTCGCGATAGATCCGCCACGATTCTCCTTATGGGGCTTCGTCGTGGCGGCAAGTCGTCTATTTGCAAAGTTGTCTTTCACAATATGCAGCCTCTAGATACGCTTTATTTGGAGAGTACCTCGAAGCCCACCACGGAACAATTTCTGTCGTTGATAGACCTTTCTGTTATGGAACTTCCGGGCCAGCTCAACTATTTCGAGCCCACATACGATTCCGAGCGACTTTTCTCGAGCGTGGGAGCATTGGTATATGTCATAGACTCGCAGGACGAGTACCTCAATGCATTGACCAATCTCTCCATGATCATTGAATATGCGTATCTGGTGAACCCACGCATCAATATCGAGGTTCTTATCCACAAGATAGACGGCCTCTCTGAGGATTACCGTCTAGATGCTCAGCGGGATATCATGCAACGAACTGGCGACGAGCTCTTGGATTTGGGGTTGGAAGGAGTACAAGTCTCTTTCTACTTGACGAGTATTTTTGACCATTCCATCTACGAAGCGTTCTCGCGCATTGTACAGAAACTTATTCCTGAACTCCCCTCGTTGGAGAACATGCTAGACAATTTGGTCCAACATTCAGCCATTGAAAAAGTGTTCCTTTTCGATGTCAATTCCAAAATTTACGTGGCCACCGACTCGTCCCCGGTGGACATTCAGACCTACGAGGTGTGCGGCGAGTTTATAGACATCACCATTGACTTGAATGACTTGTACGTGGACGAAAGTGCTAAAGATTTGACTCGGACTACTAAGCCGTTGAAATCGGTGAGCCACCTCTCGAATGGCTCGCTTTTATACCTTGGGCAAATGATACGAGGATTAGCATTGGTAGCGCTAGTCCGCTACGAAGAAGATAAACTTGATGGCTCGTTGGCCATCATCGATTACAATGTCAACCAGTTCAAAAAGTCGCTCATGAAAATGTGGGACGGTGCTCGATTAAACCGCTAATAATAGAGACTTTTTTGGTATGCGACTGCCTGTGCGGCGCGAGAATACGTACACTTTAATAAAATGGTGCCGCGCATGGCACGTAGTCGCAACCTACTTAAGCGAGCTGTTTGGGCCAATACTAGCAATAATTGGTGCTTATATCATGTCCACTTCCAATTCTTCATTCTTCACGCCAGCGTATCCTCCTCCACAATGGACCCCATACTCCACAACAAGTTGAGGAACTTGCCAAAAAGGCGGGTGAGGATTTGATCAAATTGAACGATCATATCGTGTCTCTTGAAAACCCCACCATTGAAAATGTTGTTTTTCCCGTTATCAACTATGAGAACGAGAGCTACTTGCGCGAGAATATGATCACTTTTTACGAAAATGTATCTGCCAACAAAGAATTGAGAGACGCTTCGTCGGAGGCTCTGCGCAAAATGCTGGAGGTTGCAATTGAACAAAATTCAAGGGTTGATGTCTACCGTGTTTACAAGAAATTGTATGAGTCTGCTAAGGAGGACGAAATGGACCCAGAAACCTACAGATGGTTAGAAAAGACCTATATTTCTTATAAGCGTAATGGTTTAGATCTCCCAGAAGACAAGCGCGAAGAGGTGAAAAGACTCAAGGTGGAGGTTTCGAACCTCTGTAACGACTTTCACAAAAACATGAATGAAGAAAAAGGGTTCATTGTGTACACGGCTGAAGATCTTGAAGGTGTACCTCAAGATAATCTTGACCAGTTTGAAAAAGTTGAAGGTGGTTACAAGATGACTTTCAAGTACCCTGATGTGTTGCCTGTGATCAAGTATGCCAAAAAGCAAGAGATTCGTAAGAAATCTTACATTGCCAATGAGAACAAGTTAATGGCAAACTCTGAAATTTTGTTGAAAGTTGCTAAGCTTCGGTTCAAAATCGCCAAGCTTTTGGGCTACGATACCTACTCAGACTACGTTTTGGAAGATCGCTTGGCAAAGACCAAGTCAACTGTAATGGACTTCCTCACTGATCTTCGTGATAAGCTTACTCCATTGGGGAAAGATGAACTTGAGCGCTTAAAGGAGTTCAAGAATAACGAATTGAAGTCTAGAAACTTACCTCCCCAAGACGTATACTACGCCTGGGATCACTCTTACTACAGCAATTTGCTTTTGGAGAAGGAATACCAAGTTGATCACCAAAAGATCTCCAAATATTTTCCACTTGATAATACTATAAAAGCAAATGTTCTCATTCTACGAAACCATATTTGATATAAAGTTACACCAGATTGAGAACCCAGACCCAAAAACCTTGTGGCATCCAGATGCCAAGCTTCTTGCTGTCTACCAAAACATTACTCATGGGTCTCCAAAGAACCAATTCATGGGATGGTTATACATTGACTTGCATCCTAGAGAAGGAAAATACACCCATGCTGCCAATTTTCCTCTTGGTGGTGGTTACCAGTTGTCTGATGGTGGTCGTATGACTCCTGTCACCGCTTTGGTTTGCAACTTTACAAAGCCTACCAAAACCAAACCATCGCTTTTGCAACATAGCGAAGTTACTACCTTCTTCCACGAGTTGGGACACGGAATCCACAACATCTTGTCACAGACCAAGTATTCAAGATTCCACGGTACCGCTGTACCAAGGGACTTTGTTGAAACCCCGTCGCAAATGCTTGAGTTTTGGACTTGGTCTAAGAACGAGCTCAAGAAGTTGACGGCACATTACGAAACAGGTGAGCCTATCAGTGACGACCTTATTGATCTGTTGATTAAATCTAAGCACGTAAACACTGGTTTATTGAATTTGAGACAGTTACAATTAGGACTCTTCGATATGGCTCTCCATACCGTCGACAACGAAAAAGATTTGGAAACTCTTGACTTGGCCAAGTTGTGGAATGGCTACAGAGAAAGTATTTCGCTCTTACAAACCGATGGAATCAAAACTCACGGTTACTCCACCTTTGGGCATCTCGCTGGAGGTTATGAATCTGGGTACTATGGATACTTGTATTCGCAAGTATTTGCCAATGACATTTATTACACCCTTTTCAAGAAAGACCCAATGAGCGTTGAAAGCGGGCTCAAGTACCGTGATTCGGTCTTGCGTCCTGGAGATTCGAGGGATATCATGATTGGATTAAAAGAAGTGTTGGGCAGAGAACCTAATTCAGATGCGTTCTTACAAGAAATGTTAGGGTCAAACTAAGTATTGTTTTAATTTAGGTCTATAAAAGTTTCAAACATTGAAATAAGTCATTAGTGTACACATGCAATAAAAGCTTACATATAGGTCATCACCAGCATTCGTAGCCACCATCTACCACCAAGTTGTGGCCGGTAGTGTAACTGGAGGCAGATTCACTTGCCAAGTACAAAATAGAGCCAACAAATTCCTTTGGCTCTGCCATTCTCTTCATAGGGATCTTAGATTCCCAGGCGTCCTTCATCTCAGAGTGTCCAGCAATGACATTCTTGGTCAATGGAGTCAAGATGTATCCAGGACTCAATGTGTTGACTCTGATGTTGTACTTGGCCCATTCACACGCCAACGATCTGACCAAGTGGATAACACCTGCCTTGGACATGTTGTACATAGCTTGTGGTTGAGGGTCGTTGACTATAGTTCCTGACATCGAACCAATAAGAATGATGGAACCTCTCAAGTTGTTTTGGATCAAAGGACGGGCAAACGACTGAGAAACGTAGAATGCACCCAAACCGTTAACTTTCATGATACCCTCAGCATTTCGAGCTGGGTATTCCTCGGCAGGGAAATTCTCACAGTAACCAGCAGAGTTGATCAACAAGTCAGCGATCTTGCCATGTTTTTCGTTAATGGCGACAAAAGTTTGCTCAACAGATCCAGCATCACCAATGTCACACGACCAGGCAGACACTTGGCCAATAGCAGACTCGTGAGCACCCTTCAAGGTGTCTTCTCCCCACTTGAGAAGCTCTTTTGCAGCGACATTGGTTCTCTCGAGGTTCATATCAATCAAGGCAACATCGGCACCTTGAGCAAGAAGAGCTCTTGAAATCACAGAGGCAAGTCCACCAGAACCGCCAGTGACGATAGCGAGTCTTCCATCCAATCTAAAGTTTGGTACAACGTTGTCGTAGGAGTAATCCATTGTTTATGATGATTTGTTGTCAAAAAAATTTTTCTTCGTGATGAGTTTATTTGACTGTAGGAAAAGATCAACAAGTCTGTTCCGTTATAGTTTTATGTGGCAGATTTAAGTTCACTAGTCTTCAAAAAAAAATTGTAAACCAGTGCAGCAGAGCACGCTAGGCTGGCTTTAAATACCCCGGATTATCTGGCCGCGCAAAAAGAAACGATGACCGAAATAGACTCCGCGAAAACTCCCGGCCTAACTGTGGGCCTATCTGCAGTACACTAACCATGCCTGGATCGCACCAGTTACCTGGAATAGAACAGGAACGGGGAAAGTTTATGGGGAATTGAAGATATGCTGAATCTATACATACTCCAGTCAATTCCCCACATTGAAAGTTTCCTCAAATTATGTCTCTTTCCTCGAAATTAGTCCCTCGCCCAACCTCGGCGGACCATGTGGTTCAGCCGACCTCCTGTCGCCTCGGACCTGCAGACGGCACATTCTCCGGTAAGGCTATGACGTTGAAGGGCCGTTTTGCAGGCCCACGACCCCGGGACTGCACTTTGGCTCCTGCAAAGCAAGGGCAACTACGAAGTTGCAATTTCCATGAATAAGAGTATCCAGGGAACTACAAGGTTTTCTGGAGCTATTACACTGACTTTGGTGTCAACTCACTACAAAATTTGCTCCGCCACCCCGCCTTAGCCACAGCAAAGTACGCCCAAGTTCTTAGCCGCCTCATCGACCACCTGCAGTAATCCTGTACAATGATATGCAAGATTGCAGCCTATGGCGTCACCAGATAAAGACAACTCCGGGCAAAGTTGCAACAAAAAGCACGTTCTGGAATATTATTTTACTTCCTGTTTCCGTAACCGTTCCAAGTTTCGGGCGTCTCTTTGTGCTTGTTCTCTATCCATTCTATTGTTCGCCCAATTTCTCATTCTTTCACCATAATAGAAGCATATGATTGGGAACGGAAGACCCAATGCCAAAGCAATGAGTCCACACATTGTATTGCCCCACCCGTAATTGAGCCTTTCGTACATTTTGTTCGCAAATAAGGGGAACAGAAACCCAAAAAGTGATCTGAACACGGCTGCAGCTGCCACAGACGAGGCTGCAAATCGGTTATTCATATCGATAAGGTAATTTTGGATGGTTTGAAATACGGCAATAAATGCAAACGCAAAGATCGCTGATCCTATCGAGGGCATAATCCAATGCAATTGCTTCTCAGCACTCCATCCATACCAAATAAGCCCAACTGGTATACCGATTCCTGAAAAGAGCAAACAAGGAAGACGGTACTCTGGTTTAGGTACCCCATTGTTCCTCGCCGTAAGCTTATGGTAAATGTGGTCGATTGCGTAACTCCAAAACACGGTTCCTAGCATGAATCCAATTCCCATTGGAAGATACAATAACCCTGCCACTCCGGTCTTGAATCCATAGGTGCCTTTCCATACAGATGGAAACGTTACGATCATCAAGTACATGAAACCGTATACAAATGCCATGAATGAACCCAATCCAATAATCATAGGGTGAGTAAACAACAACTTGAGTGGTCTTGTGGACGTGAGCACGATTTTTTCCCATTTTGTCAGTCCATCTGCAACCTCGAAAATCGTATGAATATGGCTGTTGCCGGTAGCTTTTCTGATACGATTAGCCTTGTCTTTGAGAAGCCGAGGTGAGTAAGTTTCCCGGAAGAAAATGGTTCCAAAGATAGCCACCGCTCCGTTGAATATAGCCAACACATAAAATACCCATGGCCAGTCCTTGGCTTGGATGATGAAACTTGCAATTACTGGAGAAAGAATAGGTCCCAAAGAGGGACATATAGAGTACGCTGCCATAGCCATTTGTCGCTCAGAGTCACTCCACAAGTCAGCAAGGGTTCCAGCTCCCACATTAAGAGCGGCACATCCTCCTAGGCCGCCCAAGAAACGAAACACACAGAGTTGAGTGGTTGTCTTTGCAAAACCACATGCCAAATTGAAGACGAAAATCACCCAGATTGAGATATTAAGTACGGGACGGCGTCCACATGCATCCAGCTCGGAAATAGGTGCAATTATTAACGGTCCGAGAGCCCACGCCAACACCATCACCGATACTGAAAACGACATTATAAAGTTAGAATTCATATGAAGACTCGCAGCAATATCCTCCATTGCCGGCGATAAAATTGACGACGACATAGGAGAAATGAGAGTGTACAATGCCACAATCATAGTTTGAAATACTTTTTGTGCTCGAGACCAGTTTCGTGGATAATGCGGATCATCATCACCATCCCAGGTTACAAGTTCAGGATCTATATCTGCAAATTCCGCTCCAAATTCTTTGGTCGGTACAGAAATATCGGGCACCCCTTCGTAAACTTGTTTGTATTCATCACTTTCTGCTTCTTCCTCCTTTGTCGTAGGAGCTCTCAGAGCAGTTCTATATCGCAGAGGTTGCACTCGATGAGACAATGTGGTCAATATGGTAGACCGAGTGAGTGTTCGTTGAAGGTTGATATCATTTTCGTCCATATCACCATATATATCTCGTACAGTGTACCCGGTAGGAACTCTTTGAAGAGGGTCTGTTCCATTGGAATCAATAGAAGCAGTAGCTGACATACTCATAGATCTTCTAATATTCTGTATTGCCTGCCCTGCTACCGCCACCGCAGACGAATAGGACCTTTCTTTGCGTAGTCCATTTTGCTCTGATGGTGAAGAAACTCCAGAACTTCTTCGCCCAAAAGTGGAAGTTCCATTATCAGTATCATGTAAGGGAATCGGTACATGTTCCTCCAGTAGGTTAGAGGATAACGAGGATGCAAGTGATTCTTTCAGCAGAGACCGCTGGAGCGAATCATTATCTTTGTTTTGATTATTACTCATGGCGCTAAATTACGTTTGTACTTGAAAATCAAACGGTGCGCCTTATCCTTAGGTTGCGAGCGCGCGCCGTTCGTGCATATGACAGATGAAGAGAGATAGGTGAATAAATTTGCAAAGGGTGGCCATTGTTGACATTGAAGTCATTGTCGTAGTTTGCTAATGCAATTGTGCTTTTTGTTTTCATTTATTTCGAAATATGTCGGTAAACTGCACAATTCTCCGAAGACTCGTTTGTCATCCTCATTTGGAACGCAACGCACCGGCACTCGGTCCGCCACGGCCCACAAAGAGATCTCGTCACGTGCTGCGCGCGCCCTCTGGTTTTTGGTTTTGGATTCTGTCATGCTCGTTTATCTCGTTCCCTCTCGTTCCTGTGCGCGTTTCTTTTTTCCACCATATAAGCCCGCGTTTTCGTCTCAGCCCATCAAGCATGAGTTTGTCTTCAGTATACCATGATTACAGCCTGTTCACTAACGGGACAACTTTTGCTGATGCATACTCCAATTTTGCTCAGCTTCCTCAGTTGAACGTTTTGGAAAAAATTTGGGGTGCTTACTATTATTATATGGGAAATGATGTGTTTGCAACTGGTCTTCTTTTCTTTTCCGTTCATGAATTCATGTACTTTTTCCGGTGCTTACCATGGGCCATAATTGACCGTATCCCTTACTTCAACAAGTACAAGATCCAGGAAACCAAACTTCCTTCTAATCAGGAACAATGGGAATGTCTCAAGTCTGTTTTAACATCGCATTTTTTGGTGGAAGCTTTTCCATGTTGGTTTTTCCATCCAGTTTGCAAAAAGTTGGGAATCAGCTTTGAAGTTCCATTCCCCTCGTGGACCACCATTTGTTTCCATTTGGCGGTATTTTTCGTGTTGGAAGACGCATGGCATTACTGGTTCCATCGTGGATTACACTATGGTGTTTTCTACAAATACATTCACAAGCAACATCACCGGTATGCTGCGCCTTTTGGCTTGACTGCCGAGTACGCCCACCCAATTGAGGTGATGCTTCTTGGTTTTGGTACCGTTGGTATTCCAATTGTATGGTGTATGTTGACTGGTAGCTTGCATCTTTTCACTGTTTGTCTCTGGATCACCTTGAGATTGTTCCAAGCTGTGGATTCTCATTCGGGTTACGAATTTCCATGGTCTTTACACCACTTTTTGCCATTCTGGGCTGGCGCAGATCATCACGACGAGCACCATCATTACTTTATTGGAAGTTACAGTTCTTCTTTCAGATGGTGGGATGCAGTGTTGAACACCGAGGCCGGTCCTGCTGGAAAGGCCAAGCGTGAACAAAAGATGAAGCTGAGAGCGGAGATGGCACAGAAGAAGCAGATTTAATAGAGCACTAATAAAAAGGAAACAGTATTATATGAACGATCACGTAATAAAACGAAACATTGACAACTCCTGTAGGTTCTTATATTCATTACTTTTCGATCCAAGCGGCATGCTGCCGGCGTTTTTCCACAATGTCGATAAAATCTACTCTCAGTTCCAAATACTGATATTCGCTAAAACCTGTGGCTTCAAGCTCTACGGTCGCTTTTCTCATTTCAATGTCCTTTAGGAATCTATGTTTAGGTGTTTGAACCTTATTCTGGACATCAAGAACTGATGGGTTTTCTATCGACTTGATGGCGCCTGCTAATATTAAAACTAACCCTATTCCCACTTCCACAATTATGTCCAAAGGTACCGATGCAGAATTTAAATGTGATATTTTGAGTACCTGGTGCAACTCAAATGAGGAATATGTGGCATGGAGCAATAACAATGCTCCGATAATGTAGAACATGAATGCGATTTCGACCTGAACAATTTCATCGCTGCGGTAAGAGTGCTGAGACTGGTGCACCGGTGCACGAGAAGACACAAACGTAAGATAACAAAACAGATAACAGAAAGCAAGCTAGTTGCAAGAAGAAAATTTAGATATTGATCTAAGAACTTTTGGATTCGCTCTACTCAGTTCCTCATACTTGTTTCATTTCAGTATTATCAATCTTGAGCGTTATTAAAGGCCAAACTTCTACAATTTTTACTTCTGGGTTACCCCACAAATTGCGGTCCATTTGATCTTGTTCACCTCACATTTTCATCTCAGCATTAGGACTTCACGATGAGATTTGGTATCCTACTTTCAATTCCAGTTTTGTTTTGCCTTGCATCTTCAAGCATTTTTTTCTCTTGATAAAGACTTGATTTCCAGAACAGATTTTTGAAGCATGGCTCTCGCAACAATCTTCCATAGCATTCAGGGGCATTCTTGCCAATGTTGGTGGTTCAAAGACAAATTTGCATGATGTGAAGCCTGGTGCTGTGTTGGCTTCTCCTTCAAGTAAGAACCCGGATTATTACTATCAGTGGACCAGAGATGCTGCTCTCACGGTAAGAATGCTCATGGAACATTTGTATGACACGAACTTGGGAGATTCCAAAACGAAGCGTTTAGTTGAGCTTTATATTTCTAACTGTCATACTCTTCAACGACTTGACAATTTGAGCGGAAAATTTGACGACGAGAAACGCTCTGGTTTGGGCGAGCCAAAGTTTTACTTGAACTCTACACCGTTTAACGGGGCATGGGGTCGTCCACAGAGCGACGGTCCGGCGTTGAGACTGTCTACTATTATCCAGTACCTCAATTTGCTCTTGGCACATAAGGCAAAATTTGAGAATCCCGATCTTGAGTCTCCATACTACGTTTACCATGAAATAGTCAAACCGGATCTTGAGTTTGTCGTTGCCAACTGGGAGATGCAGACATTTGATTTGTGGGAGGAGATACATGGGGTTCACTTATACACTTCCATGGCACATCTTCGGTCATTAGTCGATGGCATCGACATAGCACGAGCGTTTGGCGACTTTGAGTTTGTTCAAAATTTGACGTCAACTTTCGAAAGCGTTAAGAAATTTATATTGTCTGAGGCTGGGTTTGTGGGTGAAAATCACCTTCTAGAAACCCCAAGTTTGGTGATGTCGGGTAAAAGAGGAGGCCTTGATTCAGCAATCATTCTCGCAGCTCTCCACTCCCATAATTTGGAAGCTGGAAACCATACTAGTATACCCTTTGACATCGACGATAGCAAGGTTCTACAAACATTACATGCATTTGTCGACCAAATGAAGCAACTTTATCACTTGAACAGAAACTTGAGTGGGGAGGGTATTGGTGCCGCTCTCGGACGTTATCCGGAAGACATTTATAATGGAGTCGGAACTTCTGAGGGCAACCCGTGGTTTCTCTGCACTGCATCTGCAGCCGAAGCCGTTTACAAATTGGTGTACAAATTGAATCACAATCGTCAAGACATTATCATTGATGAATGTAATCGAGAATTCTTCAAGCAATTTTTTCCCCAACGTCTAGGAAACAAGATTTCGTATGGATCTGACGATTTCAAATTGATCACCTCCAGAATGTTCAGTTACTCTGATTCATTCTTGCAAATTATTCAGGCCCATGTGGACGACCAAGGACACATATCTGAACAGTTCAATCGATATAACGGACTCATGGAAGGCGCTCGAGACTTGACGTGGAGCTACGGTGCTGTGTGGAATGCTATCAGATGGAGAAAGAAAGCCATAGGCTATATTTGATGATGACTATTTATTGAGGATTCGTGACTGTTAATATTATTGAATCATGACTATTTATGTGACGGCATTGATGAATTATCCATGTTATTAGTAGTCTCGTAGACCGTGATGTTGGGGTAGTCCTTTTCTGTCTCATAACATGCAAGGGACCTGTCGTTCAACTCAGACAATTCTGTCTCTGTGAGAACCGCCAGTTCAGGTTGCACGTCTAAATCGTAAGAAACTTGAAAAGATCCTTCTTCGGTCTCGCCCAGGAACTGAAAGTTTTTCGACACTTCAAGAAGATTCTTTAATGATAGTTTTGAAGCCTCTTCATTGGAAATATCAAGAATTTTCAGAAACTTATTAAACTCAAACTGACCCATTTGAATTACAAGTTTTTCTAAAAACCGCTTAGAATAACTCTTGCTAATGAGAATCTCCTCCACTGAATTCTTGATGAGGAAGCGATAAATCTTGACTGGCTTCTTTTGTCCTATTCTATGCACACGGTCAATCGCTTGCAAATCAACCTGGGGGTTCCAGTCATTGTCAAATATCACCACAGTATCGGCAGCTGTCAAATTAATTCCTAACCCGCCTGCTCTGGTTGACAACAAAAAGACCTTTTTAGATTTGTCAGTGTTGAATTGATCGATCTGAGTATCCCGATCTTCATGAGATGTTGATCCATCGAGACGACAGAACCCTATATTTTTGAAATCTAACCAATCATGAAGGAGATCCAACATTTTGGTAAACTGTGAAAAGATCAATAGTTTATGATCTGGCAAGAGCTCATTAATTAGCTGGTCCAAGACCTGAATTTTTGCCGAGTTTTTATAAAACACCTCCATGAAAATACTGGTTTTGGAATCATTGAGAGGAAATGGCTCGTAAAAAGTGTAAGGTGAGTTACATATCGAACGCAATTGGACCACGGCATTTTGAAGTGAGAGATTTCTCGTATGCTTGCTTATCTTATGGAAGCACTCATCAATGATTTTTTGTTTTCTTGTCATTCTGACCGTCTTTGGTTTGGATTTTCGTGGACTCTTGCTTTCAAATTCGTCGTCGCTATCTTCTTCAACGAAGCTATAGTCTTTTTGTCGCTCCTCTAGGTTCTGATCATCGTAGGCTTTTTGTAAATACGCGTCAATTTCAGGTTCGTCTCTGGGGTATTTGAAGGTTGATGAGTGGTTATAAAAGAGATATTCTTTCAAATTCACTTCGACAATGCTTCTATGGAGATTATTATCCAAGCCATCTTTATAGAGTTTCTTTTGAAGCAGTGTCAAGGGGATATGAATCAAATACTCTTTTTTCGAAGGCAAGTTCATTATGACATCCTTCTTAACTCTGCGAAGGATAAATGGCTTTAAGATGGTGTGAAGGTTATGAATCAAGTTTTCTTGAATGTTAAGTTCTATCAATCTTCTTGTCTCATCGTCGTCTTCGTCGTCTTTCATGGTTGTGAGCTCGTCGAAATTGAACCACTGTTGAAATAATTCCAAGTCATGGAACACATCGGGAAGAATGAAATTGAGCAATGACCATAATTCATTTAAATTGTTTTGTAATGGTGTGCCTGTTATGAGAAGTCTATTTTGGACATCAAGTTTTTTTAGTACTTTGATAAGTAGGCATTCGCTATTTTTGAGACGATGGCCCTCATCAACTATAAGGTATTTCCACGATACCGAGTTCAATTTGGTGAAATCTCGAATGGAAATTTCATAAGATGTGAGTATAAGATTATAATCTGATTTGAGCCTTATCTTTTGTCTTTCTTGTTTGGTTCCTGTATACTTGAGGACCTTCATTGATGGTGCGAAACGTTGTACTTCGTTGAACCAACCACTCAAAGTGGAGAGTGGAACCACGACGAGAAATGGTCCTGTCACTCCATTTGAAATCAAATAACTAAGAAATGCAATGCATTGAAGAGTCTTTCCAAGCCCCATTTCGTCTGCCAAGATTCCATTGAGGCCGTTCTCGTATAATGTCAGAAGCCATTCCAATCCATCGAGTTGATAATCTTTCATGGTTCCACCAGTAATCAACGATGGTTGATAGGTTGTTTCTGGTTTGGGATTTGTGAGCATTGACATGATATCTCGTTTCCCGCTGGCGGTTTTCTGAGCTTTGACAGGTTGAGGACTTTCATTTCTGGCGCGTTTCTTTTTGGAGGTGTTATTAATGATATTATCAGCAATGATATTGGCATAAATTTGAGACTTCAGAATAAGCGTATTAAGTCTATCCAACTTTCTATCTTTGGAAAGTTTGTTGAACTGACGCTGCTCCTCGGATATAACCTGTGGTTCCACCAACAGGCGTAGATCTTCCGTAGTCATCGACGCGTTGGAATCGCGATGGGAATTTAGCAATGCGAAATCATCGCAACCGCGGCGAGTGCGGCGAGTTGTGGCGAGCGCCGGCGGAGCCTGCACCGGCGTAACCGAATCGTTATCGTCTCATCTTTGGCGGGTAAGCGCTTAGCTAACGGCCATGCAAGATGGGCTACGTCACTACGGTTGGGTTCCGAATGTTGAGATGACAAAAAAATTGATATAAATGGATGGATGCCGCCACAATTTTCTCACCACACACTGGTTTTATTTCGTAGCTATAGACAACTTGGTACCTTGAGTCGCATCATGGGTAGGGAAAATATTCTCAGATATCAATTAGAACATGACAACGAGACGGACTTGGCGCTGGCCGATTATCTCAAGACTTCAGCTCGTGCTAGTTCTCACTCCCATACTCCATTTCTGTTGCTGAAGGAGTCCACCAAGAAGGATTTTTTGGATAACAATCGTTACTTTGTTGATTCCATCAAACATAACCATTCATCTGAGGTATTTGAACTTAATGGAAGAGGACAATCTCCTCATACTTTATGGATCGGATGCTCTGATTCTCGTGCTGGAGAAAGCTGTTTGGCTACTCTTCCAGGTGAGATTTTCACCCATAGAAACATTGCCAACATTATCACTGCTAGTGATATTTCTTCACAAGGTATCATTCAATTTGCAATCGATGTTCTCAAAGTTAAAAAAATCATTGTTTGTGGTCACACCGATTGTGGAGGCGTATGGGCATCGCTCTCGTCCAAGAAGATTGGTGGGGTACTTGATTTATGGCTCAATCCTATCCGTCACATTAGAGCTGCCAATTTGAAACTCCTCAATGAGTACAATGATGATCCTAAAATGAAGGCTCGTAAGTTGGCAGAACTTAATGTGGTGCTGTCTGTGATGGCGCTCAAGCGTCACCCATCTGCCTCGATGGCTCTTAAAAATGGCGAAATCGAGGTGTGGGGAATGATGTACGATGTGAGCACCGGCTACTTGAACGAGCTTGAAATTCCAGATGATGAGTTTGAAGACTTGTTCCACGTGCACGATGAGTCGGACGATATCAACCCTCATTAACAGCATCAACCCATACTTTTCTGATGCATTAGATGAACGCACTATAGTGGCTACATTCTTTACACTTTTGTGAGATCCGTTATATAGATATTTAGGTGGTATCCCACTTTAAATTAAATTTTCCCTCGGGCGCCTCGTACTCCTCTATCGCTTTTATCAATTCGTCTACGGTGGATGCCACCTTGATGATCTCTCCGTTCTTTTTCGAAACGAATCCAGATTCGATTGCGTCATTAATGAATTTGAGAAAGTTGTCATAAAATCCATCCAAATTGTACAATACAATAGGCTTGTTATGAATATTAAGCTGTGACCATGTAACCACCTCCATAAGCTCTTCTAAAGTGCCATATCCACCAGGAAGTGCTACAAATGCATTGGCTTCTTCTCCCATCATCCGTTTCCGAGTATGCATGTCTTTCACCAACGTGGTTTTTCCGTATTCCTTCGAGTCAGGTAAAGGTGTACTGCCATCGTGATTGTCAATTGACTCCTTGAGTTTTTGATTGAGATCCTCGGCACTTTCTTCGGTTCTTTCTCTCGAAATCAATGCCTCGGGAATTATTCCATGAACATATCCTCCATTAGTGGCGCATCCACGGGCCACTGCACCCATGACACCGGTAGTTCCGCCTCCGTAGACGACTCCCCAGCCTTTATGGGCCAACTTTTGTCCCAATTCGGTGGCATCATTGGCATAACCAGGTTTATTACCAAACGAAGATCCGCAAAAAACACATACTATAGTTGATGGTTTAGCAGAGGTCATGGTCAGTACTTTTTGTGAGCTTTAATTATTAATCTTTTGTGAACTTTAAACTTTTAAATGCTGTCTATAATAGAGAAGTAAACGTGGCGACCTCTTCTTATAGTAGTTGAATGGCGGTTGCGCGCGACATACGCCGCGGGGCGCCGCGGCGACATTGCTGCAGAGACCGGCAGAAACAGCATTGCGAACAGATGATAAATGAAAAGATGAGAAGACGATAAGCAGAAGATGGTAAGCAGTAGACGGTAAGTAGAAGACGACAAGATGGTTGAGACAATAATGGTGGAAAGAGCAATCAAATGGAAGCTTGAAATGATAAATTCAAATAAAAAAAGAAAAGTAATTCGTACCCAGAAAACAAAGAGATCTGAAAGAAGACTGATTTAAAATTTCATCATCTCCTTCTTCACTCTTCTTCTTCGATGACACCTTTGGCACCATTGGCTGCAACTTCAGGGTGTATGGGTGCACGCAGCACCCACGAACAATAAGTATCGGATGCAATGTCATGCGCCGCCATGCATCCGAATGCTGCATCGCTATTGTCTCCACTATTGACAACCGCAATTGCATCAGAATCCATCCCTTGTTACGCAAATTTTGACGCTCCCTTATGCGTCTTCGCGATTGTACCGTCAAAAACCTTTTGTCCAAATGGGTCAAGTACCTTAAAACAGGCGACACCCTGCAGCCGCGACGCGGACCGCGACTGCAAATGGTTTACGCGCAAAAAGTATTAATAGTGCAATCAGTCCACTCTTACAAAACTCAGACAAATCAACAAGTTACTACTTAATAACTACTCAATAACTACTTTATCACTTTGTTATTACTTCCAGCACATATTCCCAGGCTACATTCCACATATTACCATTAACTTCTGAAAATACCCAATGTCACGACGCCAAAACCTACTCGTCCAGCTAGACAACCTTATCCCAGAAGATATTGCCGACTCGTGGGAAGCATACTCTTTTCAATCGCCATCATCGTCATCGTCTACGTCACGCCGGTCGTCGCGAAATAGTCTCGCGTCAGCAATGACTACAGAAACCGTAGCTTCATCAATTCCTACAACCCCGGAGCGGAAAACCAATAGAAATCATCATACTCATTTTCAGTCCCAAATCGCCACCGGTAATTCCAGCATTCATAATGTCACTAATATGTTGGACTGCATAGAAGATATGATTGTGGCGGAAACAGAAGAGATTGAACGCCAATTACGCCAATTTATTGCCACCATAGACGCCAGTGTGCCCAGCAATACATATGTGGTTCCGGTCTACCCTCAGCATCGGCGCTAATTTGGGCCGATGATTACGCCACAGGCAGCACATAAATGGTGTTTGGGTGCCACCCTTTATCGTCTGCTGGTTGCGTTCTTAGATCATGAATGAGCTTAACCAGGCACTTAGAAAAGTGGACACCCAGTTAGGGGCGTTGGAGCTGGAACTCGATGAGCGGCTGCGTCTTGTTCTGGTGCTTCGCTTGGAGCCATCTGCCAACGATAATCTAGATATTATTAGCCATGTTTCCCGCCTGGCAAAACAGTTGTCCCTGTTACATGACATCTTGGTGAATGGAACAAACCAGGCAGCCATAACGGAATTCCAGGCCCGACTCGATCGATATCAGCGCTGTTTCGACCGCCTACAATCCGATACATATATCGACGTTTCTGAATATGCCTTACACTTTGACCCAATTCCAGAGGTTACCGCAGTATTAGCATCAACACCAAAGACAGTGCGGTTCCAGGATGATCCTGATACCATGCGTAGCGAGCTTATGGGAACCAAAGCCTTTAAACCATATCGGGACGATGAAGAGGCAAGTTTAGGATCGTTTGATCCCGATACAAACCAGCAACTTTTCGCTCAGCATCAACAGCAAATTCTCGACCAGGACCTGCAGCTCGATACTATCCATGACTCTGTGCGTCGCCAGCATGCCATGGGAGTGTCTATTAATGACGAGGTGGACGACCATTTAATTCTTCTCAACGATTTGGAACTGGGAGTTGATGCTTCCCAAATTCGACTCCGCCGAGCCACTGACCGGCTTCGTAAGTTTCGACAAGCATGTAGAGAAAATGGAAGCCTAGTCACCATAGTGGTGTTGACGGTAATCTTGATACTTCTTTTGGTGGTACTTAATTAGATAATCTAGAAATTAAAGTCGTCATTTTCCTCCTCTTCATCACTGAAAAACCAGATGAACAAAATGATATCTCCATAAACTATTAGTCCTCCGATTATACTCATGATTGTAGATCCCACTTCGATTATATGGGTATGATATAATGTGAGCGGTAATGCTATACCACTAATTATCAAAAATCCGGTGATATACTTGGCAGCCTCTTCAACAGGAGTAGGATTATTGCCATGATCGTTACTAAATGTCAAAAAGTCGTCTCGATTATTCTCAATTGATGATGCTATGATATTGGGAAGAGGCGCCACTAAAAAGATGACAATGACCCATAATGGTTTCCAATTGTTATATAATGCACAGGAAAGCAAGATCAACAAGAATCCCGACGCAAGGAATGCCGAAAGAAAGATGATCTTGTTTAAGGGGTTCATGATACCGATGTCAACTTCGAGCCGACTTGGAAATAAGCACTCTCGAGGCCCACTGCACCAGATATTCAGATTCTCATAATTCATTCATCTATGTACAATCACTTTATTATTTAGTCACTTGCGCCAGAACCAGCCGTTTCTGCTTTGATTGTCGTTCTGAGCCGCGAGACTGTTCATATCGTTTCCATTAAAATCGGTCTTATCCTCTACCGTAATCCAGTCCAGCGAATCCACGGGCTTACGCTTAGTGGTGGTTGTGGTGCGAGTGGAACCGTCCTTAAAACGCTCAGTACGGGTCTCCGACAAGAAGTTTCCTTCATTGCTGGAATTGAAAACATTCAGAACCGAGTACGACACGATTCCCAAATCTTGTGGCTCAGATTTTTCCACCTGTTCTGGAGACTCTTGAGGCAGATCATGTTTCTCGTGCCACCGTTCGTGCAACAGCTTATGAGAGAAATCGCGTTTGTGATGCTTCTCGTGCCACAGCTCGTGCCACAGCTGGTTCAGGTCCTTCAACTTGTTCCACCGGTTCTCTTTCTCTCGTCTCACATTCTCATACATCGCTTCCTTCCAATTGAGGTAGTCTGTAAACTGCTTAAAGTATGTGCCTTTTGCACCCAAATCATACACGCCATCCTGAACGTTGGCATGTGCAGCAGCATTATTAAAGTCTTCCTTGGTCAAAATTTGATTAGAATCCTTCTTCGCAAGAATCAGATTAGGCACTTCGGCATTGGGGAACAAGCACCTCCAATACCCTTCGGAGTCCCATACCGTTTCTCCATTCTTCTGTAAACACTCGTGGTAGGACCTGGACGATGGAGCTTGATACGAGTAGAACCCGAATGGGGTTTGACCGCGCCATCTCGATTGCCAGCCGCCCCATGTACCCCATCTAGAGTCATTATTAGACACCCTATCAATTGTTTCTTGTTTTCCCAGTCTTGTCTGATAAGGCTTAGGGAAAAACGCGTCATCATCCAAGAGACTCTGTACTTCGCCCTTGACTTCATTGACCAGTTTCCACGCTTCATCCATCACACCTGATGATAACGATTTTGCCCGATCTTGCCATTCAGTGAAAGGACCATCTTCAGCAAAAAAAGAAGACGCCAAAGAACCCAAGTTGGTCTTGAGGTCATTGACATTGGAAACAACCTTTTCAAGGTCTTCGTTGTAGTTGGAATCGTTTTTCTTGGATCTGCACATTGCAGCAAGTTAATGATCACCGCGAGGGGGAATCACACCTTTTAATATCTCCTGCTTATGTAAGCAGAAGGGTGGCAAATACTGGGTAGGCTGCAAGGGCGTAATACGGTGGGGCAGGGGGTGCCGGGAGAAGACGGGAGAAGACTTTAACGGAATTCCTTCCTTGTAATGAAATTCTTTGGTTCTCAATGCGAAACTAAGTATTAAAAGACACTTGATAAATGAAAATGAAACTTTGAGCAAGTAGAAACATTGTTTCAATTTACGTTCAGCACGATCACTTATAAATTTACTTCGTTTTTGATCTTTTGATTGTGTGACTTGATCTTTTGCTTCATAAATGGCTACTGTGGCAGTCTAGCTTCGCTCCTGTACACAGTCGTCATCTCGTATCTCACCAGTTTCCTGTATACCATCTCGAATCAAGCTACATGCTCTTACGATGGTACAGTAAACTGGCACTCCGCACCAAGTTACGAAGATCGGTGCCAAGTTCAAACCCTGGAACTGTACATCCTGCGGTAGCTGCAAGGACGAGATTTGCACCTTCTCCTACTGGCTTTCTACATTTAGGAAGTCTTCGTACAGCGTTATACAATTATTTGTTAGCGAAAAATACTGGTGGCCAGTTTTTGCTTCGGTTGGAGGATACAGATCAAAAGCGGTTGGTTGAGGGAGCGGAGGAAAACATATATCGCAGTTTAAAGTGGTGTGGAATTGAAGTGGATGAAGGGCCTCAGCAAGGTGGGCCGTATGGACCTTATAGGCAGTCCGACAGAACCTCTATTTATCAACGATATGCCGAAGAATTGATTCAATTGGGCCATGCCTATCGCTGTTCGTGCTCGCAAGAACGTCTTTTGTTTTTGAGAGACTCGGCGGCCGCTTTGAAACCGCCAACTACAGTGACTTATGACCGTAAGTGTTTGCACAATCCACTGGAAACCGGTGATATAATTCGGTTCAAATCGCCTTCCGTATACGAGCCATTTGATGATCTACTTCATGGGCATTTGAATTTGCAACAACAGTACAATAGTGACGATAGACGTTACGATGATTTTGTGATACTCAAATCTGATGGTCTTCCAACTTACCATTTTGCCAATGTCGTTGACGACCATCTTATGCGCATAACCCATGTCATTAGAGGCGAGGAGTGGCTTCCTTCGACTCCAAAGCATATTGCATTATATCGTGCCTTCGGTTGGGAACCTCCACAATTCACCCACATACCGCTTTTGACTTCAATGGCCGATAAAAAATTATCTAAAAGATCTGGGGATATTGGTATTTTCAGCTATAAGGAAAGAGGAATTCTACCAGAAGCTTTGATTAATTTTGTTGCTCTTCTTGGTTGGTCTCCACCAAGAGATACTCCCGGCGTTTCAGTAGACGAAACCATGAATCTTTCTCAATTGGTTGAAAAGTTCTCTCTTAACCATTTGACGAAAGGAAATGTCAAGGTCAATGAGTCTAAATTAATTTTTTTCAACAAACAGCATTTGCAGCAGAGAATATCGACCGATTGTGATCTGGTGGCTGCTGAATATTTTCCAGTCTTTGACGCAGCCACGGGCCATAAATTCGACATCACATACCTCAAGAAAATACTTGTGGCTTTGGGTCCCAGTTTACAATCCCTCAACGAAATCACAACAAACCACGCATACTTGTTTACAGACGATGATATTGATTTTACAAAAGGAACACCTACCTTCAAGAAAATTGTACAAAGGTTCTTGGAACTCTGGGCATCACCTTTTGCAGAATCAACCACAAAAATTTGTGAGGAATTCAATGTGAAAAAGAAGGACGTTTTTCAGTCGTTGCGCAATGCTTTGGCTGGGGGTGCTCCTGGTCTCACAATTCCAGTGCTAGTCGAAGTGCTAGGCGACGATACTGCTGTCAAAAGATTGAAAAAGTATGTCAATGCTTAGATTCTTGTATATATTATTTGACTTCAGTGTGCTGCCTAAAGTCAAGAAAAGATTTATCAGAGCTCTCTATAAAGGGCCCAGTGTAAATGCAATGAACTGCCATTTCAGGGTGGTAATATAAACCTGTGAGTAGCTTTGGTGTAACCAAAAAGTATTGAGAAGCATCATTTTCGCAGGCAGTTTGAACCAAATACTTGTGTGCCATCTTTTCATTTTTAGGATCCATTCCCTGGTTTATCTCATCAACAACTCGAAAGGGTGCTTCCGTCAATCCCTGGAGTGACATTATGAAAAAAATCGTGGACACCACCCTCTCCCCACCAGATTGAGAATGATTGTCCAACACTTTTAGGTCGGTATTTTCTCGAAACTTGACCAATATTTGCAACTTGTAATCTTTAAACCTCTCAGCTTTCACCAATTCCACCTGCCCATCACTAGCTACTGCTGTGAATTTGCTTTGAAATGCTGAAGAAATCTTTAGAACAATGCTTGATAGCTCAGGTTCCCATTTGGCTCGCTTGTCGTCAATTTGCTTGTCCAATTTGTGCTTTTCTTCTTCAAGGTGAGGTATTCTTTGTTCGAGTTGCTTGATCTCCTGCAATCTTTGTCCCAAAGTAGCTATGGCACTCTGGTCGGCTGTAGCCATCACCGACCGCTCGTCTTCTAAGAAATGAATCCTGTCTTGAATAAAGGCCTCACTCAAATTGTTTTCCAGAAGATAAGATTCAGCGAGCGATGAAAGTACTGTTCTGTCGTTTTCCGTGTAGTTTTCACTTTGCTGTCGAACTTTCCGTGCAGCATCACTCTTCTTGATTTCGTCATACTTACGCTTCAATTCTTCGTATTCTTCAACAAGAGTCTTTTTGTAATCGTCAAGACTGTGAATCAACTTTTTAAGAGTTGTTATACGGTTCTTTTCCTGAAGAATTTTAAAGTTCTTGCAGTCCATGTCGATAGAAAGCATGGTTAACTGAGATAGCGTCTGAGCAGCTTCTGCCAGTTTTGTGGCTCTTGTGTGAAACATATCGTTGATCCTTTGTTCGGTTTGTCGAACTTTTTCGGTATAATCCTTTTGTGCATCATGTTCCATCTTCTTGATTCTATCAGCTTTCGCAGATATATAGGCTACCAATTTGGCCCTGTTGGATCTGACTGACTGGAGCTCTTCCACCTTAACACGGGCAGCGCTCAATTTTTTGCTCACTGATTCGTAAATTAGTCTATTCTTGTCTGCTGTTTGACGGAGTTGCTTGACTTCGTCTCGACACTGTTGATACTCCTGAGAAACTGACGCAATTTTCTCTTTGATATCTAGGCGAGCCTCTCTAGACAATCCGCCAGTAACGAAAAATGAGGCATTTCTCACCTTTTCAGTAGAGTAGAAAAATTGTCGGGACCCGTATCTTGATCGTGAGACACTCACAAAATCGTCTGCAACCACAAACTTCATGAAAGGAATCTGACCAGTAGCATTTGGAGTAATAAGTTTTTGAAACTGTTCGTCAGACATGGGATTCTTTCTTACTGGAATCATGTGTAGCTTGGAGATAACTTTGAGCATATTCAACACTACTGGTGGTCCATTAATGTAATCAGAAAGGTACCCATCGAAGCCGTATTCGTGTAGCCTTTCACGTGGCACTGGTAAACGACCAGGCTCATCTAATGCGAGTCTCATGGGGACGTTGTATTTGGAGAAAACAAGTCTCGAAACCTCATCGTAACTCTCTTGATCAGGAACAGTAATGGCGAGAAGAGTATTATTGTCAATCACCTTTTCAATAAAAGGAGCATAAGCTTTTTCTGTAACCTCACAAGATACTATGGGAGCTTCAAAGTATCGCAGCTGAAACTGAGGATTTTCTCGAAGTAAGAGATGACCCTTAAGGGCATTCTCTCTCAACTCATTATACGGTCTTCCTCTGGCTTCAAGCACCAGCAACTTGTCAGTGGAAGTGAGTTTGGCCTCGTAACGTTTCAAGTCAGCCTGAAGATTACGAATTCGAGATACTTTGGGCTCCATTGTATCTTCAAGCTGCTGGGTTTTGCTCTTTTGTTCGTTTAATTCTCTGAAAGCGTCATCGCGGTTCTTCTTTGCGTCCTTTAAAGCCTCCTCGTCTACTTCAGGTACAGATCGAAGCTTGACTTCCAATTCTTGTCGTTCTTGTTTTAGTTTCTCGGCCTCTTGTTTTCGACGTTCAGACTTGTTCGCTAGAGATTCCACAGACGCTTTTAGTTCAGTGATCTTGTCTGTTGCTTCTCGAACCTGTGCAGTTTGTTGCTTGTATTGGGTGGTTAACAGTGAATGGCGGTGCTTGAGCTTGTCGAGTTGTTCGTGTATATCTCTTCTTTGTTCATCAGTTTGTCGTATTTGCTTTTCTAAAGGTTGGGTCGTAAGGTTGAAGTTTTGTAACTTTTTCTTTGCTTCATCTCGCTGCCTTTTAAGTTCTTTTTGTCTCTCTTTTAGGTCCTGTAATTGGGCGTACGGAAGTAGCATCTTGTGGAGTTCTATCTCTCTGGATTTCTTTTGATAATCCTCGAATTTTTGCGCCTCTGCCTCTAGATCTTGTCGTTCTACATTCAACCGTTCGAGCTTTGAACTGTTATTTTCAAGTTCGGATTTCACAGTTTCTCGCTCGGAGTCTAGACGTATGAGGTCTTCGTGAAGGCTGATAAGGTGGCCCGTTCCCAATGTACGCTCGGTTTGTAAAAGTAGTTTTTCAGGAGTAAGAGTAGCAAATTCCGCCACCCGTTCCTGAGGAAGAAAGTGACACAAATTATCGAGTTGAATATTGAGTTTTCGACACACATTACGAACCGTACGTTCGTCCGAGACACGATTATTTACAAGCCAATTCAGCTCAGTCGCAGTAAATGTTCTCTCTATAACCAAATATTCGGGATTTGCATCTTCTGCATTCTTAAGGGTAATTTCAATGGTACTTTCTGAGCATCCTGTTTTTATCATCGACTTCAATGTCTTTCTGCGGATTAATTCGATTTTTCCGCCTAGTCCAAGGCAGATTGCGGCCACTAGGGTTGATTTTCCCGTACCATTGGGCCCAATGATCATGTTTAATGTGGGAGAAAGCTGAAATTCTGCATTTGAGTAGGTTGTAAAGTTGGTAACTCTCACAGAAACAATGAAGCCCGGTCGAAACTTTTCAGTTTTCTGACGCTTGTGCATGGTGGTGGAAATGCATAAGCCAAATGGTGAAAATGGCTGAGATTGGGGTTAATATAAGGCTGAAGTGTATTAGGAAATAAATTGTATAGTTGTGCTTGCAACGCGATAAGTATATTTGGTGCATTGGATGGCAGAGGTGATGATCCAGTAGAGAGTGATGAAGGGGAACAAAAAAATTATGGTGGAGCGCAGATGACAGGTACAAGCAACATTTACAGAAGCGAAAAGAAAGAGTATGAAAAGTTTAGTAGAGTATTCATATTTGTACAATCCGTTTAATCATTTTTCAAGTAGCAAGAAAATCTTGCAAGAACAACCTTTTAATGTTGATTTAGATTACTCTGATATATTTAATGTGTCTATTCAACCCTTGTTTCAACACATAAATACACTTTTTTTCTTGTTCATCTCTTCTCTTCGCTCTACTCTTAGATCGTCTATTCTGTGGCGCGCGCAGGGTAACCCGGTGTTTATCATTTTTGAGATCAAAACACGTTCAATAAAGATGGTATGTATCAGTGAAAACTACACCCATAACATGTTGTGGGTCCAAAATAAGCCCAGGAGTACATATCTGTGCTAGGAATCACCAACTTTAATTTCCAGTCCTATTCCCGAATTTTGACTAACCTAGTCTCAGAATACCAAAACTTATAAAGACGCTTTTGCCCTTTTTGACAAAAAAGGTACAGGAAAGATCCCCGCCGAGCACTTGGGTGACTTGTTGCGTGCTGTTGGCCAAAACCCAACCCTTGCTGAAGTTGCTGAGTTACAAAGAGAACTTCCTGGTGATGACTTTGACTACAAGACTTACGAGAAGATCATAAACAGACCCGACGGTTTCAAGCCATTGGGGTTGCCTGAAGAGTATATCAAGGGATTCCAGGTGTTTGACAAGGAAAAAACCGGATACATTGGTGTAGGAGAATTGCGTTACATATTGACATCGATTGGAGAAAAGTTGTCTGATTCAGAGGTGGACGAATTGTTGAAAGGAGTCAATGTGACCTCCGATGGTAATGTCGACTATGTGGAGTTTGTTAAGAGTATTTTAGATCAGTAAATATATAGGCCTAGGTTCATTGGCAAATGTTTCGCGCTTTCGATTGTTTCTTCATCAATGGATCCTGCCATAAATGAACGATTCCATCTTTTTCCTTACCAGCGTCTAGGGGCCGTTGCAAGTGTGGGTGGATTGATAGGGGCCTTCTCGGGGTTCTATGAAGGTATAAAGATCGGCTCGTTACGCTACTTGATCGAAAATAGTCATCGTCTTCCTCGAACCGTTGGAGGATGGTATTTTTACCACAAGAAAAAAAACTACGTTATGATTGTAGGAGGGTGTAAGCTTGCTCTAGTACAAGGAGCCAAGTATTCTGGAGCTGTGACGGGACTTTTTGGCACTGAGGCTATCATAGATTATGTACGAGGAACCATCGACTTTGCCAGTACTACTGCAGCTGCTGCTATCACTGCCGGAACTTATGCTTGGTATAACCAGCTTTCCAGGGTCCAGAGTGCCAATTATTTAAAGAAGGGAGCTTTTTTGGGACTAAGTTTGGGTGTGACTCAGGATTTGATCATCTGGCGCCGTGGAGGACATATCTGGTATATGGACAAATTGGGTGTAATTAACCCGCAAATTGTAAATAGGTTATGAGAGAAGGAGGGAAGAAAGAAGAAAGAAGAAAGGGAATGAATATTCAAATTATAAGAATGTTCGTATGCTACTACTCCAAGTCCACTGGATAGTTCAAGAGAACAGCCTCTCCTGTCAACATGTCGAGTTGCTTTCCCAGCTCGTGCAAGCTGCTAAATATCAATGGTTCACCACCGGTGGCTCTGACATCTTCGGACATTTTGATGTAATGTTTTCGAGTATTAATATCATCACTTCGAAACAATGTATCGGTGAGTAATAAATAACGCACAGCGCCCATTTCCACCGCCTTGGCACACTCCTCGGGCCCATACCATGCTCTACCATCATCCTCGTTGAGTACTCGCTGAAACTCTTCGAAAACCATTGCTTCTCGTGCAAACTTGGTGTCCAGCAATTTGCTCTGCACTTTACCATCTCGCAAAACCTCCTCTAATCCTTGAAGATATCCCGTCAGGGAATGTGCAATTATAAACTTGGACTTGTTCTGGATCACCGTCTTGTTCTCTTCACGGACCGCTGTGGCCATAAGCTTGTCAAACAAGAGCTGAGCAGTGAATCCAGGCGAAGCAAAGATCACCGCCTTGAGTCTATCAAGGTCAAAATTCCTCAAGATTGTTTTAACAACCATGTCAAAAAACTTGTCCAATGCCTTGTCGTGGTTTCCTCCTCCATCTTCTCCTCTTCGTTTTCGAGGAATCAGTTTCTCTATTTTGTTTCGAAGCACTGTCATGTTATCGGCTACAAGACAAAGATGTGCAACTCCTTCTTCGAGAACCACCGCTCCAACCTCGGCTTTTTCGTCGATGGAGCAAGATTTTACCACGATTCCATAACTGATCTCGTCCCATTCTGGTTTATACAATGTGAAAGATTTGTTCAATTGAACCTCAGCCGTATGGTAACTCAGCAATGGAACATATTCGTTTGGCTCCATAGACTTGCCCCTAATTCTCATCACCTCATCTGAGGGAGTGTACTCTATGTCTTCTACCAGAAGTCGAAGCGTCATTACTTTTCTTTCCACTTTATTGCCAGACCCTTTTTTCACATTTCTGTGAGTAGAAAGTTTCACCTCGTCATTTTTTTGGATGAGATTGTATATCTGCCAAAGATCTTCTTTATCCTGGGGGACTATGGTGATGAAGCCACTCGAATCCTTCTCGAACGATTGCTTAACAAGCTTCATGAAAATAGAAACTATGCGACTTGCTAGTATTAGTGTAGAATTAGTGTAGAATTGCGATGCGATGCGACATGCTAATCAGCGACTCCGCGAGAGCCAATAACCTACATTGTATTACTAGGGTCTATAAATTAGCTGACATTGGCGGCAACCAAAGTCAGGTTTTTACATGGCTCACCCTTTTCATTGACCAACTTTTTGGGCTCCTTACCCTCTTCTGTGTAGGTGATCTCAAACGACTCTGTAGTGGTGAATTTGGGCTGAACCGCTTCCCAAATCTTCTTTTTGGGATTCAATTGCTTTTCGGGAGTGCCGTTAAAGTCCTCAAAAAACAACTTGTCACCCGCCTTCGATCCTGGTGGAGGATTAACAAATTCAACTTTACCATCTTTAGAGGCACAAAGCACCATTCCGCAAGACTTGACACCTCTCATGGTCACCGGTTTCAAGTTGGCAATAACCACCACGTATCTTTCTTGCATGTCTTCAAGAGCCACATGCTTCACCAAACCAGAACAGATAGTACGAGGACCATCTTCGTCTCCCATTTCAATGGTAGACATGTATAATGAATCGGCATCAGGATGCTTGACGGCTTTTTGAATGAAACCAACTCTGAAATCCACCATTGCTGGGTTGGGAGGAGCTTGAGTGGCAGCTTGTTTAGCATTGAGCTCAGCTTTGGCCTTGGCCTTGGCGGCTTTCTTAGCTTTGGCAGCTTCAGCACGAGCTTTCTTTTCTTCTTCAGTGAGTTCCCCACCGGCTTTTTTCTCTTCTTTAGCCTTGGTTTCCTCCTTCTTGTCATCTTTTTTGTCCTCTTTTTTGTCGTCCTTCTTGTCTTTCTTCTTCTCCTTGACTTCTCTGGGGAGCTCCACATTGTGGTCTACTACCAATTTGTTGGCATCTGGAACCGAAACCAAGGTGTTTTGCACCAAATCGGCCCATCTAATGATGTGTCTGTAAGCGGCAATTTTGTCAGTATCTTTCCATTGCGCTGCTACAGGGAGAACAGCCTTGAAAACAACCAAATCCGCCTTGCTGGGCTGATTTCCAGTCAAAAAAGTGGAGGTTCGTAATCCATCGTTCAACAAGGTCAATGATTCCTTCTCGTCAAGACGACCAGAAATGGTCTCATACTGAGCAGCTAATGCTTTTTGTTCATCGTTGAGCTCAGGAAACTGAGTTTCAGGCGCCGAATCGATGTCGGAGAGTGAAACGGGTTTGTAGGATTGTAAATCAGTCATGGTGAAGCCAAACGACGATGCGAGAAAATATGTAGGGTCTGTGCAGGAAGAGAGAAAAGAGGTGGATGGTTAAAGAGAGAGAATACATTGAAGTCTTTAGTCTACTGGAAAAAGTCAATTTGAAGGAGTCAATTGGAGTAATAAGAAAATCATTTGCCTAGAATTGAAAAAAACTGACATTAATAAAAGTTGCATATTTTTGCAAATTTCTGTATTTTCAAAACTATAAATCATTTTTCATACACCAAAATGAATTTCCAAAGAAGAATTGAAAACTCTTCCCAAATTATCGATTGAGAATACCAATTTGTCTCATATCACCCTTAATCTTCATTTTTTCACAAATTACACTCTCTCATTACTCCACTTCTCTCTCACTCTCTCGCTTTAGCTTATCGCGCGAAAAATCAAATCGATCACCATGAGCGCTCCCGCCGAGGCGGGACAGAGACCAGTAAGTACCCCGGTTTTTCGCTTCAAACTCAACAAAGTTAGTGCTTATGGAGCGTTGAACTCCCTCATCGTTTTTCGTATAATTTTCCTCTTAAAAAATCCGCTCTTTTTAATGTTTACTAACAAACAGAAACGAAAAAAAACCATTAGAGCTTGCACACATTGTCACCGAGCCCATTTACTCTGCGACGAAAACCGTCCTTGTGCCCGATGTGTCCAGAAAGGACTCCAGGCAACATGCCAAGATGCTCCTAGAAAACGTAAAAAGTATCTCTTGGATGTCCCTCCAGATTCCATGCAAAAGCAAAGGTACCAGTCACCAGAAATCAAACCAGAATATCCCATGAATACACTTCTCCCACTCCCAGGGCAACAAATACAACGGAAATCAAATTTTCTTTCATCGGCGGCCGATATGGAATACTCTACCTTGTCGAACATTCTTCTGGAAAACGTCCATCCTTTCCCCAACCCATCCACTTCCAACGAAGGTACCCCCAACAGCATCACCCTCTCGCCTGCTTTATCCCCTGGAACAGGCGGTCGCACCTCCACAACATATACTGCTCCTACAGACATTGCTTGTGACAATGCTCTTAATCAATATGTATTAGGACCAACAACCACTGGAATCCTGCTATACCCCGACGTGGTTATGGCGATCGAAACACTCAAAAATACCCATCCTTCTGTGATTCACGAGCGAAATACTCGGCTGACAGTGTCTTATGCCATGGGCTTCATGCCAGATGGAAACCCGCACGTTTCGTTGCCCGGAGGAGACTATGCTCTGGTTTATGCTGAACCAGAGGATATATACGCCAAGGTGCGCAAACCATACTCGTACACGCCAGGATACCATGCGTTGATAGCGTATTTGCGGTCGCGATTCCCCAAGCAGATGTTGGTCAAGATGGCCGAATCGATGGCTGCGTACAGACCGTCGTTCATAGCATGTACCAATGCGCTCAAAGAGGATGACTTGATCTTTATGGAACAGTGTTTCCAGAGAACATTGCTCACATATGACAATTTTATCAAGCTCAGCGGAACTCCTACCATAGTGTGGAGACGGACCGGCGAAATAGCTTATGTTGGTGACGAATTTTGTGTTTTGACAGGATGGCCCAAAGCCGAACTTATCACCCAGAAAAAACGACTAATTGTTGAGCTTTTGGACGACAAGTCAGTGGTGGAGTATTTTGAACTCTTTCTGAAAATTGCATTTGGAGATTTTCTCGGAGCCACCATGACTGAGTGTACGCTTTTGACATCCAAGCCCGACGTCAAGATTCGAACCAGCTGCATCTGGACCCTCAAAAGAGACGTTTTCGGCATTCCAATGATGATAATTGGCAATTTTTTGCCAATATAACCAGCCCCAAATTACCATATAGACCTTCATGTCCTGCACCCACTGCATAGGTGCGACCCCGCGTATAGAATATCACCAACCTAATGATCACTTCGAAGCTTGTAGCCACCATATCGGTGATATGTCTCGGATCGTTCCAGTTTGGGTACCATATGGCCGAATTGAACCTGCCTGAGTCAATTCTTTCGTGCGAAGTTTCAAAACCTGGTCGAATTCCATATGAAGAATCTTGGTTTGGAAGTAGGGGGTTTTCCAGATGTATTCCATTAACAACTCTGCAAGTTGGTATGGTCACATCGATATTTGGCATTGGGGGTTTGGTAGGTTCACTTTATATTGGATCGGTTTCCGATAAATATGGTCGAAAGCGAGCATCCTTGGTTCATTGTCTTCTCTATCTCATTGGCTCAACTATGAATGGAACCGCCAATGGCTACTGGACCATTGTTTTGGGTCGGTTTATTGCTGGGCTTGGTGCTGGCGCGGCATTGGTCATCACATCAATCTTTATCAACGAAATTGCTCCAACAAACTACAAAGGTGCAATGGGAGCAATGAACCAGGCATCGGTCAATTTGGGCATTTTTGTTCACCCAGGTGTTGGCGTTGGCATGGTGTGACAATAACCAATGGCGAAAGTTGTTACTTATGGGCTCTGTTGTCGGTTTAGTGGATTTTGTGGCTGTTCTTTTGATCATTGACGAATCGCCCATGTGGCTTGCAAATAATGGTCATACCAACGAAGCGTTCACAATCATCCACAAACTTCGTGGCGGCGACTATACACTGGCTCGAAATGAGGTGAAGAGCTGGAGATTGCCCGGTGCAAATGGTGACGAAGACGAGGCAGTACCATTGACAGAACTGGAAAATTCAGTACAGTCACTGACTCAAGTTCCATTGAAAAACTACCTTACCAGCAGAGAGTACAACAATTCCAAAGTTGTTGGTACGGGGATCTTGGTTCTTCAGCAATTTTGTGGTATAAACTCCATCATTTTCTATGGAGTGTCCGTACTTGTATCTATCTTTCCCAATTATGCCATTATGATCAATTGTCTCATTTCAGTGGTCAATGTGGTGGTGACGTTTATTGCTGCTCCTTTGGTGGATCGTTTGGGCCGCAAACCGTTGTTGTTAACGTCGGTAAGTGCCATGGCTGTACTGACGGTATTGATGGGTTTTGGTATTATTGGAACCAATTCTGTCTTGTCTATCGTGGGAACTTTTGCGTACATTACGTTCTTTGCCCTTGGATTAGGACCAATTCCATTTCTCATTGTTAGTGAAGTGACACAACCTACAGCAAAGGCGCTGGCGCAGAGCTGGGGTATGACGATGAATTGGCTTGCTACTTTTGTGGTTGGATTTTTGTTCCCATTGTTGAAAAGTTCGTGGATCGGTGGAGGAGTATACTTTATCTTTACGTTCATGTGTGTGGTGGCATTTTTGTTTGTGAAGAAATATGTGCCTGAAACTAAAGGAACCAGTAGTTACGACGAGGTGTGGAAAGGCAGACAAATGTAGGAAGAGAACAACGAAATGAACAAAACCTTCAGTGAATCTTTAAACCTTTTCGAATCTTTTCGAATATCTTGTAGAACATCTGGTGATGACTGGTTGCAACGGTTCCGTGCGGCTCGCTATTCTCGCTGCTTGGTGCTCGGTGGTCAGGAACCACGCGGCCTGCATGTGGCACCGGTCCCAGGGTACAGCCCTTGCACGTGTGCGCGTCTTGCTCGCTCGCACTCTGAAAAGATTTTTATATTCACTTTAAAGTCTTAAGTCTTTAACAATGCCAACTAGATTGACCAAGACCAGAAAGCACAGAGGACACGTTTCTGCCGGTTACGGTAGAATCGGAAAGCACAGAAAAGCATCCCGGTGGTCGTGGTATGGCCGGTGGTCAACACCACCACAGAACCAACTTGGACAAGTACCACCCTGGTTACTTTGGTAAGGTCGGAATGAGATATTTTCACAGACAAAAAGTCCACTTCTGGAGACCCGAGATTAACTTGGACAAATTGTGGAGTTTGGTTGATGCTGAGAAGAAGGACGAATACTTGAAGTCTGCTTCTTCATCTGCTGCCCCAGTCATTGACACCTTGGCCCACGGTTACGGAAAGGTCTTGGGTAAGGGTAGATTGCCACAAGTTCCAGTCATTGTTAAGGCTAGATTTGTGTCCAAATTGGCCGAAGAAAAGATCAGAGCCGTTGGCGGAGTCGTTGAGTTGGTTGCCTAGGTGTAATAATAAACGAGTGAAAAAATGGATGTAGAATGTAGAAAGAGAATGGAAGAAGTGGAAGACGAGTGAAAACCGACAAAATGGTTGGTAGAACCAAAATATATATATGGTTTCAGTTTGATTTTTGTTTCCTTCGTGTCGAGCTTACCAATTTTTCACATCGCATTACTTAATCTCTTCTTGTTTACATGTCCTGGCAACCAGAAGATGTTGTGCCACAGCATATAAAGGCACTTTTGGTGCCCAAAAATGCTCCAGTTAACTATGCATTGGCATTTGTGCAAATAATTCGACTTTTAAAAACCCAAAAACGTACTGGTTGGGTAGATCGTAATATTCCCGAACCCAAAGCGGAAACCATCAGTGATCACATGTATCGTATGTCAATTATTGCCATGATGGTGCCTAATAGGGACATCAATTTGGACAAATGTGTCAAAATAGCCCTTATTCATGACATTGCCGAATCATTGGTGGGAGATATTACTCCATTTGGTGGGGTGCCCAAACAGGAAAAACATCGTCGTGAACTCGCCACCATCCAATATTTGGCCTCCATTATCACGCCGTATAATGAGCAGTTTGCCAAGGAAATGGTCGAGCTTTGGATGGATTATGAAGAGATTCGATGCATAGAAGCCCGGTATGTGAAGGATATCGATAAGTATGAAATGATCCAACAAGCATGGGACTACGAGCAAGAGTATGGTGCCAAATACGACCTCAGCGAGTTCTACAAGTCTCGTGACGGCATTGTGACGGCAGAAATTGGCGAATTGTGTGATGAAGTGATTCGTCAAAGAACTCAGTTCTTCTCGTAGATGCATCCGGTGCACCGCGCATATACCATTGGTTTGACGTTTTTGCAATGCGAACTTAATTTGTCAGCCCATGACAAACGAAGCTGAGACCACCAGCGACAAACCAGTTTTCGGTGCTTCTGGGCGGCGTATCGTCTATGATAAAGATGGCAAGCCGTAAGTAATTGAAAAAATAGATATAGCTATTGCCACTAACCTAGATGTCGCACCTGTAATACACTTTTAGACTTCCAATCTGTGATGGGAAAGCCGGCAAAATCACAACCACAACCACAACCAGAACCAGAACCAGAAACTAAGCTGCAACGAGTGGATCCTCCAGATGTAGAACAACTTGGAAGATCTTCATGGACTTTACTTCATTCAATTGCCGCTTCTTATCCAGACAAACCTGATGATACCACTCAAAACGACATGAAACAGTTTGTCACGTTGTTTGGAAAATTCTACCCATGCTGGTTTTGTGCCGAGGACTTTAACAAATATGTCGAGAAGAACAAACCAGAAGTCACCGACCTGGACTCGTTCGGAAAATGGCTTTGTCGTGCACACAATGATGTGAACAAGAAGCTAGGAAAGCCTGAATTTGACTGCAATTTGTGGAAGCAACGGTGGAAGGATGGCTGGGACAATTAGAACCAAATTATTTGACTTGGTGCCATTAGACATTACCTGTATATACCTATTTGAGTGTACTTAACCAATCAATAACCTCTTGGTTTAGTGGTCGATTGAGATCACTTGGAACGTACTTGCTATGTAATAACTGCTTTTTCAAACATACAACCAGCGGAAGGTGGCTGATACCATAGGTAAGCATCATGTCACGAGCCTCGAGGTCGTCAGCCGATACGTTGATCAAGTTGACGGCAAAGTCATTGGGATAAAGTTTGCTACTACTGAGTACGTCGAAGAGCGATTGGGTGAGTTTGTTACATTGTGGGTCTGCCATGATGGTGAAATTGACCAAAAGTGGTTCTTTGGCAAGAAGGTGGTCATGGAGTTCGCCCGTTCTGGTAATATAAGTTGGAAAAAGACGGTTTGAAGTTGATATTTGTGATGGTGAGGGTGGATAGATGGCCTTGCGGCCGGCAAACCAGCTGAAAAACGTTCTTTTTGCGTAAAATTGTGACATGGTTAAGGTTAGCAAGTTAACTTTGTGGGGTGCAGGATAAAATTGCGGTGGTTGGTGGTGCAGGAAAACATTGGTGGCTGTGATTATTTTAAATAATAACGACAAATTTCAACCACGGTTGATTCCACATCGCTCAAAACATTTCCAATTCATTTCAATTGCTTTCCAATTGCAATGGAGCCAGGGTCAACACAAAGGGGTAACAGAGACAACAAATGCAAAAAAATAATGTTTTTCTGTTTCAGTTGCTTTAATTTTAGCCGCTGTACATATGGTTTTCGCTGTACGTGAGCACTATAAAATACGTTGTCTTTATATTGTTAAATAATTCGGCTAAACCAGCCGTGTGAAGACATATATAATAACAATAAGTAATTTTAACCTCGCAACTGCATATACGAGACCCTGCATGAATCTTGGAGAGCGCTTAAAAAATACGAGCGGCCAGTAATATAGTTTTGTTAACAAAAGAGCCATTTAAAAAACTATAAGTAATATATTGAACCCGTTAAACTCGAGGTGATGAGGTACCGGGGAAAACATGACTTTAAACCTTAAAATTTTTAGGGTTTCGGGTCGATGGTGAATTGTCAAAGTACGACGCATCCTGCAGGCATTTCGTGCGTTTGTCCCGCACAGCGGCTTGAGGCGGGTCATCTGGAATCAGCAAAAATCATATTTGTGACAATAAACCGGAACAGCGAATACATAACAAAGAACTGGGAATGTTGTATGTCGAGACTAAAGTGACAACAACGCTGGATATGTACAAAAATTGGAATAAAACTAATAACTCTGAAGATCCTACTGATACTCCAACCATACTGGGATTTCCACTGACAATTCCCACTGAAGCCCCTAATCTTAGTTATAATAGCAAGTTTTCCGACGACGATATTCGGTTGTTAAGGGAATTTCTTGTCAATGGAGAGAAATATAAATGGAAACAGGTGACAAAAGAGATAAATAGTAGGTCCCTGATACGCCGATACGAAACCACTTATGAAGGTGGCCGACACCCAGGGCCGAAATCCGAGAATGATGAGGGTGCTGGCGCCTCAAACTCGTCTACTGGTATGAAGAACGTATCACCAACATTTGTCATGAAACAATATCAAGCCATGCTTGGGTTACCCAACCATGCTGTGCATTTCGGAACCCTTGGATCTTCGTTACCATATGTGGTGGCACCAAACGGGTGGGACGATATACCCAATGTAGATTAACAGAAAATAGCAGTGTACTATAGTCTTGAGTATTCGGTTACAAAATCATTCTCAGTTTCATTTGGTTCGTTCAGTTCATTCAGTTTTTCAGTTTAGCTCATTTTCTTCAGTTTTCGTTCAGTTTTCGTTCAGTTTTCTCAGAATTCTGTTTCCTTCTCTATTCCTTTTCACATTTTTCACAAGTCAATGTTGCATGCCCATCTACATGGCCCAATTTTTCACTTGGAAAAAGTTCATCTCGAATTAGCGTTTTGAGTAATTTACTATCAGGAAACCCATCATAGTAGTATGGAGCATCCTGAGGACCATTATCCTTCTTGAACTTTCTCTTGTATATGATTTTTGGTTCTCCCTCATCAGCTTGAACGAGTACCTGAAAAAGTCCAGGTTCATCAATTTTAGGCTGAATTGAAATTTCTGAAATGAATCGTTCACCTTCACCAAATGTTTGCATAATTTCCTGGAGGTACCATACGGCACGGTTGTGCCATTTGCACTTGGAACAAAATTGAATAATTACTTTTGCCATTCAAGATTTCTAATATTATTTAGGGCGTATATATAAACTGTTTTGTACACTACTCTATCACAACGTCAATCGGAGCCAGTCCCAATTGCCATTGTTACCGTTCCGATCGTCTTGGCCATTCATCAAGTCATCGTGTACAAGATGAGGCTGGAATGATTTGTCTTTCTCAACTTCTTCTATGGGATCGAGTTCGTGTGAGTTGAGAGGAAATGGTGAAGGAACCGATTTTTCAGTACTAATGGGTTTCAGCATGCTTCTGGCATTAGACTTCCTGCGTTCATCCTTCACATGTGAGGTTGGGTTTAAATCATCGCCATCTTTCGATGGTGTAGATGTGGGTTTTTTGGTGGTAGATCCCAGTCCTCGTTGACGTTTTTTGATAACATCAGTTTTAAGACTTAAAGGACGTACAACGCCATGTAATTTGAGAAAGAGACCACACGCATTGCACAAGGGTTGTCCTTGAGGATTACGCCGCCAAAGTGGAGTTGTTCGAGTATGACAATTGGTGCAAGATACCGAATCCAGACCCGGTTTACCTGACACAGCCGGGGATGAAGGATTAGTGGAAACGGCTTGCTTTTTCTTGGGTGGTTTTTTCTTGCTTTTGGCATTGGTATCGTAGGGACTCATGGAAGGAAGACTCGAGGTTTGGTCGGTTGGGGTAACGTTATTGCTACGAGTGGTTTGGGAGGTATTAATCGGTTGCATGGAACCAGATATGGAACCCGATATGGAACCTGGTACAGAACCAGACACAGAACCGGACCAGCTGTCGAAGTATCCTGCAAGTGACGAAGACACAGGACCTACGGTGTCAAAACCTTTTCGAGCCGATGTTGGTGATGTGAAAGAATTAGCATGCTGGATCTGGTACGGAAGGGAAGTTTGTGCGGTGATATCCGATGCGAGCGACGAAGCGTACGATTGAGGCATTGAAACCGGGGTGTTGGAATGAGATCGGTCAAAGTGGTCTGGAAGACTCATTAGTGAATTATCCTGGCGCACCAAGTGAGGATGCTGCTGAGAAGGATTGTCCCAATTATTAAGCATTGAAGATGGGCCCATGGTGAACGACGACGACATAAAGTGCGATGGTGGTGCCGTAGCGGGAAGCGAATGTGGGTGGACCGAGTCGAAGTCGGAATCCTGGACTCCAGGACCTTCGAATGCGAGTGGATCGAGAGAAAAGCTAAACGCAGAAGCGCCAAGGTCATCTTGGTGGGTCACTGGTTGGTCTCGGAGCGCCGCCGACAAGTTGGAATGGATGGTGGGCTGGTGTGCCTGGGCTGGGTGGATGCTATGATTACTCTGAGGCGTGTGGGCCACGATCTGTGGTGAAAACGGAGCCGGCCGCTTTCGAGACATCTCTTCTTCTTCCTGGCCCATCTTACGAATGTGCGCCACGTAATCAAAATCATCAACCGCCGAAGCCGAAGTCAGTTCAGATGGTCCCATTTGAGGATTGGAATCATAATCGGCCGCGGGTGACAGACTCAGTATACTTTGTTCTGGAGATTCTGATCCTCGAGCATGCATCATTCGCCACGCGAGATTCTCTATGCGCAGCTTGTACGGGAGCGACTCCTTGGCTCGGTGGTACATTTTCCACAATCCTTCGGCCGAGGTTGTGTCATCTTTCATAATATCGCTCATGGAAATCGGGCTAGAATCAGCATCCAAATTGAACAGAAATTTGGATAATCCTATACCATCTGTGCGTCGCGACAGCTGCGACGGACGTTGTGCGGTGTGTTTATCCATCACCAACAAATCGTGTTTAATACGTCAAAACACTGGCTTTGCCCTGTCAAAGTTAGGTAGGCGACCCAACCTGCATATTACCGCCTGCATAATCGCGATGAATTTCGAATTGTGATTGGCTCGATAACCGATAACGCTGGCGCCGACAACACGCGGCGTGCAGACACCAAACGGCTTGGGTAATCTGGTCTGCACACAATAATTGGACCGTTCGCGGCTGTCGCGGACGCAGGTGTTATATCCGACGCAGGATCCGGTCCGAGACTGCAGGCAAGCCGGGACCAACTTACCGGTGCGCTGAGGTAATCGTGGTTCCATATAAGCTTATTAATTAGTCCTGGTAGTAAACCCCAAGTGATCCTGCACTATTATCAAACAACTACTACGGGTTTCAACCCATTGTGCATTCTGACATGTCACAGCTGTCTGTTCCTCGTCTTATGAATCGCGATCACCGTCTAGGCTCGCCTAAATTACCGGTGCCCCGCAATTTCCATCACAAGAAGGATGAAGTAGTTCCATGTGTTCGCAACCGAACTAGTGTCAATGGGTACGAGGTTCAACCACAAAACTCATTAGTAAGAAGACTTTCTCCTCAGATCATTATGGATATTCTACAACATGTTTCACAATTCGAATTGGTCAATTTGGCTCTATCATGTTCACTGTTATACCCTCTAGCCATAGACCGACTTTACCGAAGGGTAACGGTGGTTTTAAACCCTCAGGTTCCGGTGAAATACCGTCAGAGTACGGAATTGTTTATACGTGACAATGGTATCAAGTACATGGATTCTGCCCTCATTTTAAAACCATCATCATTCATCAAGTTTTACCTTGAAATGATGCGGAATCCTCAAATGGTACAAAGAATCAAGTTTTTTGTGTTTGACAAGTGCTCGTCCGATGTGTTGGCAGGATTTGATTTGGATCTTCATACACTTCAGGTTCAATTGATGACGCATTTCGCAAACCAGTCAACCAAGCTCAATTTCTTGCACATTACATTTATTGACTTTTCCAATGGAATGCGTCAATTGACCGAGTTTCTTCACCATCCCAATATCCGCAATCAAATCTTCAAACTCTTTATCACAAATCTCACAAATTTGCATACTCCGAAAGTGCCTCCAGGCATCACCAACCTTTTCATGATGCTCGATGAATACGAGCTCGAACGTGTTAAAACAATCGATCTAGATTCCCCCGAGTTCAGTTGCATTAATTCCCTCTTCACCTTGACGTGTCGTACAAATCGTCACCTTGGACTTGAGGTGATCCGCTTATTAAAGCTTCCCAATAATAATGATTCACGATTAAAACTTCAGCTCAAGGGCTTCAGCTTATACCACTGCCACAACAAGCGAGTGGCTACCGATATAATACCTTTAATTCTTCCAGGTCAGAGGACCCCTATCACAGAAATTGATGATAATGACTACATCCAGGCGATGGAAAAGACACTTCGATTCGATGTTATTGATAGCAAGATCGATCTCACTCGGTTGTCTCATTTATTTCTCAAGGTTGATTGTGTTGAACACCGAAACCGGAGCTGTGATTGCTTTCCTCGATTTTTCAACGATTTTGCATCATACCTGATAGACCACCAAGGACTTCCCAATTTGACCAGTCTCGAGGTGGAGTTATTTCCCAACTATGAATGGTTACGTCCTCAGCAGTTGTTGGAGGGCATCATCCGCCCTGTAGGTCGGTTTATTCGAACCTTGAGTCTGGTATCACGACTCTCGCTCGACTTGACATCGCCCGGATTCAAGATTTTTGACGGAGCTCTCGACTTATCCAGTACCACTCTCAACAAGATGAATGAGCAATTGCTCGAATCATTCATATTGAGTATCTATACTGGCCAGCAGAAGAACAATCCATTACGAGTGCTTCAACTTCCTGACTTTGTGACTTCTTTCATTTATTACAAGCCAGAATTCTATGAGTCCTTGTTGCATACATGTACTTGCTGGGGATGCAATCATGTGCTAGAAAGGCTTAGGGACTTGTTTTTCCCTTTACCAAACCACGATGATTTTAGTGCTTACTATGTTATCTTGGGGTATATTCTTAGCAAGTTGCAAACCGATAGGGAAGTGTGTATTCCCATCAAGCAACGCACTTACAACTACAATAGATACCCCATGCATCGTGGACAACCCCATGCTTTACATCACCACTTTCATACCGATACTCAATGTGAGTGTAACATTGACAATGACCCTCGAGCCGAAGATCCTAATAATATCGATAATCTCGTTATTGTTTATCTTATACATCAATTGCGACCAATTGTCGGTTTTTTGGCTCGGGTGTTTCGAAATATAGACAAGCTTATGATCCAAGGAATACACTACGAGCGAAATTGTTGCCGTTTTGTGCCTGTGTTTGATGATGAACGATACCCTCCGCAGTTTTTGCAGGAAGCGAACCACGTTGGCAATACGGTGCCCGACCTTCCTTTCGGCAAATTTAGATAACGGATTAGACAATCTAGCAGATGATACATATGCCTAAAACACTTTCACCAACATTTTAGTTGGCCATTTAGGTCGTTTCAAAGTTTATAGAGCACGTGCCGACCCCAGATTTCGGTTTCGGAATTCCCTCATGAATCCCGGCCCCTGAGCCCGGGCATCTCTGGGTAGCGCAAACCCCAAAAATTAAATAAGTCCATCTCAACTAGACTGAGAAACGGACACTGGTATCAGAGCAATAATCCAGAGATTGCATATATAAGCTACATTTGATACTCAAAAGTAAATTCGATTGAAATCCTTTCACAGCGTGACTGCGGCTTGACGAATATTTTTAACGCCTAAAAAATAAACTCATCGAAAGTTTGGTAAAAGTTCCACAAGCCCCACCAACACCACTCTGTCACTGGACATCGTGCTTCTCCAGATATTGATTAATAAGGTCCATCAACAGTTATTGAAGTATTGCCTCAGTTTATCACTCACTGAAATTTCATTAAAGTCTCAAACTTTTTCCTTAAAAATTTGTCTCTGTTAACCTGATTTGCCACAGATGACAGGAGTAAACGACCTTTATTCCCAGGATAGCCATCAGCTCTTTTTGGCTCACTTGTACACTTATATGGTAGAGAACAATCTTCGGGGTTCTGCCATGCAACTATTCAACGAATCTCCCGTTCCACGAGATCCCGAATTCCATGAGTTTACCTCAAACCTCCCTCCATCACACACAAGTGAAAATTTATTGTGGGATTGGTGGCTTCTTCTTTGGACTCTAATGCCACAATCGGCACCGACACATCCAGTCTATGATCATTTGGTGAGTATAAGTCAATTACTGGTCCATCCGGAAGCCGCAAATGTACAGAGAGAACGGAAAAAGCCACACCAATACCAACATCCTCTCCAGACTCAGCAGCTTCTGCATGCCAATCTTTATCAGCAATTTGAAATCGATCGTTCAAGATTTATTCAAGAACGTGAAGCTGTACGACAACAAATTTTAAGGAATCCACAACAACTACACCAGTCTGAACCCCCGTTGGTTTTCATGGACGACTGGCTACATAACATGGGTTCTGGTCCTAGTCTTCCTTCTTGAAGTTTACCCCAGGTTTTGGGAACCGTTATCTGGTACTGTATATAGCTCGCTCGATCAAAACAAATAAAAAACATATGCGACCTCTTAAGGTTAATACTCAATTTGAGGGGAAATCGATGCCATGGCCCACCATCTAAAATACCCAGATATTGGGTCGTGGGGAATAGATGATGCGTTGTCAACCACATCGTCGGCTACAAAATATAACTCCCCTTATATACATGGACCAGGAGGCGTTTCTGGCTACTTCCCCCCTCATCAAAAACATGATTTCAAGTACTATTTCCACCGCTACAACCAAGTAGATGTCTCACCATCAACAGAATTGTTTTCACGATTTATCAAAAAGTATTTGTCCACTCATAATTTGACAGGAGAATTTTGGGAGCGGTTCAAATACCAATTGATCTTGTCGAACTTAATGGATGATTCGTTGATCCTATCTAAAAATGAACAAGCTTTGAACACTTTAATGGCAAATACGAAAGAACCAACCGCAACAAGGCTTACCAGACTGCTTAACTTTGATGGAACTGAGCTCTTTGTTGTCAAAAAGTATTACCTGATTCGGTTCCCTGAAAAGTATTATAATACCCAGATGGTCCTTCAAGTGATCCACCTAATCATCTTCTTGATCAAACAAAGCTTGAAGGAAGATTCCCATTTGCTGTCGCATAGCAAGCATAAATTATTCCGAATACTTCTTGTTGTCAGCACTCGTATGATTCAATTTAAACGTATTGGATTACGAATAAAAGCAAACAAAATACTCAACTATACCGAAGAATTCTTGAAGCTCAACTACAAGATCAACAAAAAACTAATATCCCACATGATACGAGCAAAAGAGATGGCCATTTTCACCGGAACGAGTTTGTCTTCAAGTGGCTCCAATGATCCCACAAGTCTAATGAAAACCCTAGATGAGACCCTTTCCTTTCTAATTTTCAATTTGAAATCATCAATTGTACGCCTACTACCGTTTTTGAATGGACCTACTTTTGAGCAGTATTGCCACATCAATAACATAAACATCGACATCCTCGGTAAAAGCTTAGATGAAACTGAACTTACCATTGATACGCTACGTTCAAAACTTGACAAATTTCACAAGTTGAGAAAGATGTTTCTTTGCCAATTACTCACCATCAGTGAACGCCAGAGCTATAATTTTTTCTTGAGCAAAGCATGGGACCTGTTCAATCTACCACAAGCCGAGACTCGGGAGCTTTGCTCAACCCCGATTTCGGTTCTTGAAAAGTTCATTATCTTAGAAGACATTTTCCACGAACACAACCAAACTGTGTCAAACTTCAACAACCTTGTTGACAGATACGAACGGTTAAACCCAAGTGCAACAAAAACTAGAGAACTAGAGAACAGTGACGTACTTCAAGTTGATAATCATCAAACTGGCATACCTGAAACTAATATGGACAGTTTGATACAAAAACTCACCAATTTGACAACAAATTTCGGATTCTTTAAAAAGTACAACCAATCTGTGTCTACGATAGATAACATCGATGAGCTAAATGAAAAAATAATGATCTTTCAGCAACTTGGAGAAGAACTTCAGCAAAGTATGCAGCTATACCAATTGACTCTTAGCGACTTAAATCATGATCTATACATGAAAACAGGCTATGGTGATATTGAAAAGACACCCTCGTCTTCAACTTCAACTTCCAGGCGAAGCTCTCGAAATTGTGAAGAGTTTAGCCCCAAGACATTCCACACAACCAGCAGCTCTTTGAAGAAGCGATTTTCTCTTCCAAGCCAAGCCACGGGAAAGCCTAATCAATCACCAACAATCGATTCGCAGTCATCTTCTCTCAAGAGTAAGGTGGGCGATAAGCTTGATAAAAAGTACAAAAGATTATCAACAGGGTTACAGTTGGGATTACTCACCGTTTTCGAAGAGCCCAATAAGGCTTCAAGTTTTTCTGTAAACAGAAACAATAGAGCTGCATACGACGACAATTATATCAATATCTTACCTTCAAACAATTACTATGAAGGCTACAACCAAGCTGCATTGGAGTCATTATCAAACCTGCGAGTTAGGAACTCCAGGCTGTCAATAAATCGGTTCTCTCTCAATTCGTTAGCATCAAATGTTAGCAGCTTGTCTGATTTGGTTTCTTCGACTCAAATCACCAGCTTTGCCGACGATGATGACAATAAGAAATCAACTGGCTTATCGAAGGAAGATCTACGAAACAAACTCGAAGAGAGTTTTGCCCGAATCTACAATCTCGAGAACGAAAACAAGACACTTAAGGAGACTAGTCAATCGAATGACTCAGACAAGCTTGATGCTGCGGAAGTCACCGCTCAGTCATTTTCCCCATCTTTTTTGGGAGAACTTGAAAACACAATCACTCAAAAGATATCGACCGAAGATCAGCTGGTTTGACTCTTGTGATTTATTTATTTGCTGTTTAATACAAATCGTTGATTGATTTGAAAAGCTAGATTCTATCAAATGTTCAGACTTATATTTGATGGTTGGAAAATCAAATTGGCACTTACTTGTGGGACAAAGACAATACAGCCCTACATTAAAATATTGGCCAGTTAAATCTACCATGGAAGTTCAGACTTGTCATAACTGAGAAACTTTCCATTGGACTCAGTGGTTAAACCCTTGAACAAGTCAATCAAACTTTCAGCACTCTTGTCAGGAGTAATAATTTCAGCCAGCTTGAAGAATTCACTAGAAGATGGGTCCTCCTCAGCAAGAAGTCTACCAGCATCGTGGCCCATATCGGTTCCAACCACACCAGGGTGGACAGCGACAACAGTGAAACCGTCCTTTCCAATTTCCTTAGCCAAGTCCTTGATGGTGTAATTGAGAGCAGCCTTCGATTGACCATAAGCAGAGAAGTTGATTGGAAGAGTCGTTCCTAACGAGGCAACCAAAGAAGAAATGAAAATAATTCTTTTATCACTTCCCTTCTCGATGAGCGGGATGATGTGCTGGAGCAAAAGAATTGGTCCCACAACATTGGTGTTGTAATGGTTAACCCATTGCCCCTTTGGTGTCTTCAAGACAGGAGTAAAAGCTTGACCAATGGCTCCATTGTTGATGAAGACATCAATCGAATCGGTCAATTTTGCAGCTTCTGCGACAGCTTTCTTGATACTGTTCTCATCACTCACGTCCAATTGAACGAGCTTAACACGAGTGTTGGTTTTGGCCAAGTCTTGCAATTCTGCGGCACCAGTAGGGTTTCTGGCGGTTAAAATGAGCTCCACATTGGGATCTTCAGCCAATTGCTTGGCCATAGAAAGTCCGATACCACGATTAGCGCCAGTAAGAAAATAAGTTTTAGTCATTTGTTTTGTGGTTGTTTCAATCTCTTGATGCCCAATTGACACCACTGGATGCTTTTTATATCTTAATTTGATTTCAAATCATCACTGGCGTCTGCAAGCATGATCGTTTCATTTCGGCCGTAAGAGCTTTTTCTTGCGATCGCAACCTTAATTCTTACAAATACAAGTGATAGGAAACAAGGCTGAGAAATCACAATTGTGTATTCTGTAGATGAAACTATATTCTCACAATGCCGGTGTTCCCGCGCCGGAAAACTCACCTTCGCCTTCATGATACAAATCTTCAAGGTTCTTGATGGAACTCTTAGGTCTATCTGTCTCTGCATCGGTGGTGTTCCCAGTAGATGGTAGTTCGTCACCTTCACCCAATAACAAGAATGCAACATCCTTCTTCTTATCCTTAGCAGAATCTTCCTTTTTGGAAGCTTTACCTTCCATGACAACCTGTTGCACTTGCTCTTTTTGTTTTGCACGGTTTCTCATCCGCTCTTCGATCGTTCCTCGTGCAAGCAAACGATACACAGTTACCTGTTTGGTTTGTCCTAGTCTATGAGCACGATCCATGGCTTGGGAGTCAATGGTTGGATTCCAGTCAGAATCGTAGAAAATAACCGTGTCGGCGGCAGTCAAATTGATACCCAAACCACCAGCACGAGTGGAAAGAAGAAACACAAAAATCTCAGGTTTTGTTTGCCAGTCATGGACGAGATCACGACGGTCTTCGAGCTTGGAGGATCCGTCCAATCTGATGTACCTGTGTTGACGGTACGTCAAGTACTCTTCCATCAAATCCATCATTTTCGTCATTTGAAAATAGATCAATACTCTATGATCGTCACCTTTCAAATCCACCAAGAGTTGATCGAGACGAGCTAATTTTCCAGACTCTGTGATGAATCGGTCCATTGAGGGCATTTGAATGCTAGAATAGTCAAAGAATTTGTTCAAGGTGGGTGGAAGGAGATTGGACTTGGGGTACTGTGGAACGGGGACTTCATCTTTGCGCAATGTAAGCTCTTGATTCAACGACAAAGGCATGATTTTTGACTTCATGTTCGAGTCAAATAAGTTAGTCTGGAGCTGGTTCAAGTAGGAATTGCTGTTGCAAGTGATGGACACTGGACTACTAATTGCAATTGGAGAAGCAGCACGATGCATAACGTTGGCATAAATATCCTCGTAGACTTTGGACTTGATGGAGTATAATTCCTTGAGGTTCTGAGAGTTATCAATAAGTGCATGATTGTTATACCGGTTCGATATCAAAAGCTTCAGTTGTCGAGGTTCGAAATCCTTTCCGTAGACGTATTCCAAACGGTTCTCTTTTTCATAATTTATGTCAGTGTACTCTTTGAAATCAGCTGCCCGCTCTATTATTCCCTTCTTCGCCATCTTGTTCAAGTCAGATGGTGAGGTGTTGACAAAACGAAGCCAATTGTAATTTTCTTCGCTACTGTTGGCAGGGTCGTATATGTTGAACATGCTTAACAATTTTTTCTTTGAGCCCACAAAATTATTCTCTCCAGGAACTAAAAGTTCCTCTGCCACAATTTTAGGGATCGAAAACTGAAGATCGCTCTCTGTGGAATACTGAAGCTCAAGGTCTGATTCCCGCAAGAAAGACCCCGTCTCAGCAAACCGACCAAACAAGAATGGCGACTTCACGTCCGCTCGCTCAAAAAGATCTGGATGGTTACACACTTTTCTAAATTGCATAACCAAGTTCATCAAAGATTGCGAGTCGTCGTTGGAGGAGCTAGCGGATTCGAGAATATCCCTAATGGAAATTTGAGATTTGAGCATTTGATAATACTTCTTCTGTCTGTTGGTCAAGTCACAGAAGATGTCAATTTCGACCTTGTCACCAAGTTCACTTTGCACATTCTTCTTGATACGACGCAACATAAACGGTTTCAAGATAACATGAAGACGGCGTAACTGCTGCTCGTTGAGTTGTGTGTTCGATTGTGCATGGCTTTCTATGTCCTTGGAGAACCATTCCGAAAACTCATCATGCGAATCGAAAAGAGAAGGCATGATAAAGTGCAATAACGCCCATAATTCTTGCATAGAGTTCTGGATTGGAGTACCCGTCAAGAGAAGACGGTTACGACATGAGAACGAAAGTAACGTTTTCCACCTTGATGACTGTGAAGATTTAATTGCTTGGGCTTCATCAAGGATCATGTATTGCCATTTCATCTTTTGGAAGTAGGCAGCATCGGCAACAACCAATTGGTAAGATGTCACCAACACATGGAATGGAGCATCCTTTCCATATCTCAACAGCTTTCTGTCCCAGAATTTTCTCAAGATCTTTCTATCTTTTGCATTACCCCAGTAAGGCAATACTTTGAACTCAGGTACAAACCTAGCAATCTCCTGTTGCCAATTGTGAAGAGTAGACGATGGAGTTACCACAAAGAAGGGACCCCAAATATTGTGGTGCTCGGCCAAATATGCAAGCACAGATATACTCTGCACTGTTTTTCCCAACCCCATTTCGTCGGCAAGAATACCATTGATACCCTGGTCATAAAGATTAGCGAGCCAATTTAGTCCTTTCAATTGATACTCCTTCAATTGACATTTGAGAAGTTTTGGTTGTTCGATGTTTATATCGCCCATAAGGGTAGGATTTTGAAAGTTCATCTCATCATGGTTGGTATCTGGATCATCAAACGCCTTAGCTTTCGATCTGGTAGCTTCGAGTGCGCTTTGGGCATTTGCAGCTGCGGTTCTTCTCAATGCATCCTCATCTTCATTGTCGAAATCAATGGCATGGAAGTCAGTTTTAACATTATTTCCAGTATCAAGATCATAATTACCAGTGGAGGCAGGTGGACTCGAAAGCGTAGGATCTCGATCGGCGCCTTCGATTTCGTCTGTCTTGATCTTCTTACCAATGAAATGAGAGTATAACTCAGTTTGGGTGATAAGAAAATTGAGTTTCCGCAGTTGACGCTTAGCTTCTCTTTCTTCTTCTTCACGCTTTGCTTTATCGATGAGTTCCTTCTCGTATTTCTTTTTGAGTTCTCTTTCCATGCGCTCGTTCCTCTTCCAGAAATTGAACATCTCCCTCATAGCTCTTCTGGCCTTTGTAGTAAGATCCTTTTGATTTTTGTTATTTTTGAGCTGCCATCTCTTGGCCTCGCGAGCAGCCAAAATGGCGGTTTTCTTCAAGTTTATAGCTTTGGTTTGCAGCAGCAGCAGCAAGAGCCTGCTGGCCTTAGGACCATCCTTACGAGCAAGATCTTTCCAGATGGCCACATAGGTATTGTCATATTGTTTGGCAATGCTCTTTTGCTCTTTGACCGCGAGCTTTTTATCGGTAGCAGATTCGGGTGCTGCCGATGAGGGTTGACCAAGCGAGTCAGGATGGGTTGAGTCTTCGTCATCTTGATCTTCGATTCCGGTATCTTCATCGAAATCTGTAGCTGCATACGAAAACGAAGAGTCTTTGGCCCGTCTTCTCTTTGATGCTGTACTCTCATCATTTTCACCTTTTCTCTTTGTCTTTGGCTTCAATTTATCAATGGAAATTTCCCGGTTTCCTCAGGTGGAAGGCGCCGTCGAAACGAGCATCCACCTGTTCTGGAGAAATGTATTCATGAGAAGGTTCTCTGGTGGGACCCCAAGACTCATGGTGGTTACTGGGTGCACCTTCAAGCACGGTAGGATGATTTCCAGCGCCAGCCACAACGCCATCTTCGGCCACCACCCGGTCTAGATAATTTTCCGCCAACGACTGGGGTCGGGCGTCCCGTAAAGCTGTGGCAAGGCGGTGATCTTGAGAGAGCACGGCACCATGGCTGCGATGGATAATGCTGGAATCGATGTTGCTGAGACGAGAGAGCCGGTCTTGTATGGTTCCGAGGTATGCTTTGTCGTCGGCGATGGGATTATGAGGCAGTTCAATTTGTTCACCAACTAGAGGTAAATGTTGATCATTTTGACCATTGGGAACACCAATAGAACCATCACCATGGACCATTCCGTTCATATTTCGGGCCTGTTGGTATCCATTAGTTGCAGGTTGACCATTAGGAGAACCAGGGGTGTTCGTCGACACGGTGTCGGGTTTGTCGTCCGATAGAATTGACGAGATATTCATCACGGTGGAAAGTTTCAAGAGTGACGCCAGCCAGTACGACTAAGGAGAAAATTCCACGATGATATCGAAGTAAACTTCCAGGAAATTGAGTTACGACAAGTGAATATGTGGCTTTGTGCGAAAACTAGATTCTAGGTTGCCCTCAGCCATCAAGCGATCCAATGAAAACCTTTGCACCCCGGTGCTTACCAAGAGCGAAAAATATGTTGCGGAGGGAATACCACCTTAAATAAAAAAATTTGGAGGTAGATTGACAGCGAGAGGATACGACGAGATACAGTTACGTTTACGGAAGAGTATTGTAAACTAGACGCCAACTGGGGTGATTTCGGAGGGTATACGGCATAGCGGACGTTTGGTGTAATGGGTGTGGTCGGCCACGCGTTCGAAGCAAGGAGTGTAAAGTAAGATAGTGTAGATCGTGGAAGAAAGTGGAAGGTAGTGTAAGATAGGAGGGATAGGAGGGTGTGGGAAAGCAGATGGAAATGCAGTAATGCGTAGAAATAAATAATGTAGGTTTTGGGGGTAGTCAACATCGTAAGAATTTGCAATTTTGCAATTTTGAATTTTGCATGCAATTGCAGCCTGATGACAAAGCCTATTGAATATTAGTAGCTTTATACTCGATATAACCTTGACTCGATCCTACCTTATCATTTCTTCAGTCCTTCACTCGTCCTTGCACATGACGACACCCGTACACCACGACAACCCCCAATTTAACGAGGGTGCTATTTCTAAGCAATTATCACTCAAATGGAACATCCAGCTTTTACCCTCTCAGGATTATGCGCAGTCGGTGGTGTCATGGGCTATGCTCGTAAGGGATCCATGCCTTCTTTGGTCGCAGGCACTACTTTTTCCATCATTTATGGAGTTGCCGGTTACTTGTTGAAACAGAATGCCGACTACGGATTGGAATTGGCTCTTGGTGCCTCCACCACTTTACTCGCTGCTGGAATTGGTAGAGCCATTCCTTCCAGATTTAAAAAGCCGGTTCCTTTGGTATTGCTTGTGCTCGGTGGTGTCTCCTCCACATACTATGCTCGTAAGTACAACGAGTTCTACCCAATCTTCTGAGTCTCATAATCATTCATTGTATATAAAAATGTACATATTCACATTCCTGCTGTGTTTACAAATTTATGCCGTTATTGTCGTTAAGCCGATTGATAATCTCTGCAACGTGGGCTGCAATTCAAGTAAGCCAAACTTGCACAAATATCTGCAATCAATCTCGTAAAGCATTCGTCGCTTGGGTATCATTTGTTGCTTACTGCATTTAAATGTTCCTTTATTGCTTACTGCAATTGATGTTCCTTATTGCTTAACGTAATTGAATTTCAGATAACTGACGTGGTTTATTCTCGCTAGCAAGTACAGGAGATGATTGTGGAGTTGTGGGAGACATGTTTGGAATCACAAATGGGTCGCAAACCTCAGAAGATAAAGACAAAAATGTAGCTTGTGGCAAAGGAGTAGATGGCATAATTACTGGCGTCCAAAGTTTTTGTCCTGTGTTTTTATATGGCAGTGGAGATGTACATCCGGGGTAACTCCGAATCGCCGCTGCATGATGCAATCTCACTAATCCGGCCAACCGAGCGATAACGAGCTCGGCCCGAAGGACAATTTGTTCATGCAGGCTCACAGCTTTCCAAAAAAGCGCGCACAAAAAACCCTGGAACTGCACGTGACTTGTGACAGTGATATTATTATACTACCAACATTATACTTAAGCAGTCTCCTCAACCTTCTCTGGAACAGCCTTGTAAGACTTGACAGTAGGGGCTGGGACAACCTCGTCCTCATCCTTGGCCTCGGAGATCAAGACAGCATCGGGCAAAGCCTTAGGGCCAACTCTGGCGGTAGCTGGGTCCTTCATAATCTTGACTCTGATACCCAAAACACCTTGTCTCATCAACACGTGTCTGATGGCAATGTCAATAAAGTCGTTGGTTGGTTGACCAGAGTGGATCATGAAACCGTCAGAGTACTTTTGAGACTTGGCTCTAGCAGCTCTCAATTTACCGGAGATGACAACCTCCACACCCTTAGCACCAGCAGCCATGGCAAATCTCAACACACCGTAGGCGGCTCTTCTCATTGGCAAACCGTTCAACAACTTGGATTTCAAGGCTTCGGCTTGGACAGCAGCGGACAAACCTCTCTCCTCGATTCTCTCGGCGTAGATGACAATTCCTTCAGGAGACAACTTGAATCTCTTGACAATCAAGGAGGTCAACTCGTGGATTCTACGTCCTTGTTCTCCCAAAACACCTTGGGTGTTGGAAGCCTTGACAATAACCTCCAACTTGGATGGGGTCTTTCTGACCTCAACACCGGCGTAACCTTGTTCAGCCAATTCTCTGGTGAAGAATTCGTTCAACTCGGCGTAGAAGACACCATCAGCTACCAACTTTCTTTTCTTGGACAAAATTGCGTTAACCATTTTTTAGTTTATGAGAGGATGTAGAAGTTTTTCAAAAATTTTCAATAAATTTTCAGTCGTGCGCGCGAGAATTCCCGCGATTAGGTGCAGGTCTGAAGGTTCTGCTTTTTGCAACCAGTATACAATTGTAATTTATTACTATTAATGCATCTATTGGGATTCCACCCATTTTCTGGCGTTTCTGAATAGCCTGATCCATGGTCCATAGTTGTTCCATTCTTCACGCTTTTCGGTAGGGTACCAAGAGTTTGACTCTAATCTACAAACTCTTTCTGGGTGAGGCATCATGGCCAAAACCCTACCATTTTTCGAACTGATTCCGGCAATACCATCTGGTGATCCATTAGGGTTGAATGGATACGTCTCGGTGGCATGACCATAGTTATCAACATATCTGACGGCAGTAAGACCATCTTTAGTGAATTGTTGTTTCGTCTCTTGAGTCTTAAAAGTAGCACGCCCTTCACCATGAGCCACGGCAATAGGCATCTTGGAGCCCTTCATGCCCTTCAAAAAGATAGAGTCGCTGGAGTCATCAGTAACTTCAACCATGACAAATCTTGCCTCATATTGCTCGGACAAATTGCGCTCGAACGTTGGCCATTCTTCAGTTCCTGGTATCAATTCGGCAACTCTGCTAAAGAATTGACATCCATTACATGCACCAAAGGCAAAGGTATCGTTTCTTTCTTTGAAAAAGTGTTCGAATTCCTTACGAGCTCTGTCGTTGAAAAGAACAGATTTGGCCCATCCAGCACCAGCTCCCAAGACATCACCGTATGAGAATCCACCACAAGCGGCAAGACCTACAAAGTCTTTCAACGTGACCTTGCCAGTCAAAATATCCGACATGTGAACATCCACCACAGTGAATCCAGCTTGTTGGAAACACCATGCCATTTCCTGTTGTGAGTTAACACCTTGGTCTCTCAAAATGGCAACCTTGTGCTTAGAAGTTAAGGTGGAAATGGCAAGATCGTCTCCAGGACTATAAGTCAATTGGTAACTCAATCCAGGGTCTTTATCATCACCGATGGCTTGGAATTCTTGTTCTGTAGTTGCAGGGTTGTCTCTCAACTTTTGGATTTGATAAGAAGTTTCTGCCCACATACTTTGAAGTTCACCTCTAGTGCTCTCGTACACCTTGGACTCATTGACGACAACCTTTACTTCCTGACTGGAAAATGATGGGACACCAATTTTGGAGATAAAGCTCTTTGACAAGCCGGACTTCTCAAAGATAGACACAAAATCATCATAGTCGTTAGAGCGTATTTGGAAAACTGCTCCAAGTTCCTCGTTAAACAATGCCGTCAAGGCGTCTGCTTGACTGGTTATGTCGAGAGAAACACCACAACGACCTGCAAAACACATTTCCAAAACGGTCGTGAGTAATCCACCTTCAGAAACATCATGGTATGCCAACACCTTTTCAGACGCATGCAAAGCAATTAAAGAAGTCAAAAAGCTCTTCAATTCACTATTAGAGTGCACAGTTGGACAAGTGTTTCCAACTTGTTTGTACACTTGAGCCAACGCCGAACCTCCTAAAGCCTTTTCATGTCCCGCGGACAAGTCCACTAACACCAATACGGTATCGTCTTCGTGCTGTAACACTGGGGTCCATGTGTTTGAGGTATTCTGAGAAGGAGCAAAGGCAGTGATTGTCAATGCCAATGGTGCGGTAACTTCTTTATCATCCCACTTCATCTTCATGGACATGGAGTCCTTTCCGACTGGGATAGAAATTCCAAGATCAGGACACAAGTCCAAGCCAATAGCTTGAACAGCTTCGTATAACTTTGCACCTTCACCATCGTGAGAAGCAGCAGACATCCAGTTGGCAGACAATTTCACCCGCTCCAAAGCAGGAATATCGGCTGCAAAAACGTTGAGTAAGGCTTCAGCAACGCACATTTTGGCAGAAGCAGCAGCAGAAATCAACGCCAATGTTGGCTTTTCACCCATAGCCATTGCATCTCCAGTAGACAAGTTGGTCTCTCCCAAGGAAGTAGCAGTGACACCAACATCTGCCACTGGCACTTGCCATGGACCCACCATTTGTTCTCTATCAACCAAACCAGTGATGAATCTGTCACCAATGGTGATCAAGAAGTTTTTGGAAGCAACTGATGGAAGGTGCAAAATTCTCTTTACAGCTTCGTCAACTTCAATTCCCGAAGTGGTGAAAGCATCCAAATTTAAATTCTGAGTAACACAGGTCCTCGACATTTTAGGAGGTTTACCAAACAAAACAGACATGGATAAGTCGATAGGGGTGGAGTTGAGTAAGGAATCCTTGAGAACCAATCTTTTTTCCACCGTAGCGTCACCAACAACAGCATATGGCGCACGTTCTCTCTTACAAATTTGCTCAAACGTTTCCAAGTCTTCTGGTGCAACACCCATCACATATCTTTCCTGAGATTCGTTACACCAAATCTCCATTGGTGACATACCAGGCTCAAGAGATAAGATTGATCTCAACTCGAAAATAGCTCCGAGATCATTATCGTGCACAAGTTCTGGCAAAGCATTCGAAAGACCACCGGCGCCAACATCATGGATCGACTGAATAGGATTCGATTCAGCACCCAAAGAGGTACATGAGTCGATAACTTGTTGAGCTCTACGCTGGATCTCTGGGTTACCTCTTTGAACCGATGCGAAATCCAAATCAGCAGATCCTTCACCAGAAGAGACAGAAGAAGCGGCTCCTCCACCAAGACCAATAAGCATAGATGGACCTCCCAAAACAATCAATTTGGCACCAGGAGTTATCTTTTTATTTTTCAATGCCAAATCAGGACGAATTGAGCCCATACCACCAGCCAACATAATTGGTTTGTGGAAGCCTCTGTACTCGCTTTTACCTTCGTGGTTTTTAACTTGCGTGGTCAACGTTCTGAAATAACCGTTGATAGCAGGACGTCCAAACTCGTTGTTGAAAGCTGCCGAACCGATAGGTGCTTCGATCATAATGTCCAAACTGGCAGCAATGTGGTGAGGTTTTCCGAGTTGCAATTCCCATGGCTGTTGAAAGCCAGGAATGTTCAAATCAGAAACGGAAAATCCAGACAATCCAGCTTTAGATTTGGACCCACGTCCAACCGCACCTTCGTCTCTGATTTCACCACCAGAACCAGTAGCAGCACCGGCAAATGGAGATACCGCCGTGGGGTGGTTGTGAGTCTCAACCTTAACCAAGGTGTGTACTTGTTCTTTGATCGATTTCCATTCTTTTGTGAGGAAGTCTGGTGTGAAATGGTAACCTTCAGGGCCCTCAAAAACGGCAGCGTTATCGGAATACGCAGAAATTGTATGTTGGGGAGTAACAGAGTGGGTGTTTCTGATCATCTTGAACAAGGACAAGTCCTTCTTTTGTCCATCGATAGTCCAGTCGGCATTGAAAATCTTGTGACGACAATGTTCTGAGTTGACTTGGGCAAACATGAACAACTCCACGTCAGTTGGGTTTCTTCCAATGATGTTGACAAAAGCGTCAATCAAGTAGTCGATTTCTCCCTTGTCCAAAGCCAATCCCATCTCCTTGTTAGCCTTCAACAAGTTGTTGGAGTCGCTCATGATATCCACATCCACGAGAGGTTTGGGGTAGTGGTGAGCAAACAAATCGTCATGTTTTGGCGAGTTGGTGCCCAAGTAAAGTTTCTGGGTCATTCTATCAAACACACATGTCAAGATTGAGCCCTCAGAGTCCAACTTGGATTCGAAATCATAGCCAGGCTTTACTTTGATGAGCAAACTCAAACCTCTTTCAATTCTTTCAACATGGTCTTTCAACCCACAAATATGGGCGATATCCGTAGCCTTGGACGACCATGGAGAGATGGTTCCTGGACGAGGAAGAATCCGAACCAAGTAACAGTTTGAAGGAATTGATGACGTCTTATCGGTGGTAAGTGCAACTAAGGATTTCGTCAAGTCGTCGGTACCTACAGGAGAGTCATACTGCAACAAAACATCCACAAGCTTTTGCTGTTGCTGCGACAACTCCTTCTTGATTGAGACATAGTGGGTGTAACAAGAAGTTACATCTTCAATGACTGATTCGCCAAGTTTCTTATCGATCTCCAGAACCAAGTTCGACACTCTGAAAGAAGAGAGAGCCGAGGGTCCGGCCAAAACTAGATGCAGACTCATGTCACTAGTAGTTTTCGATTGGTCTCAGCCCTTGAAAGTCAAGGTGCACCTGTTAGTTTGTGATGGTTCCCCAAGGGAGTCGCGATGAGATGAATAAATTATTCGGAGTCGCTGATGACTCTGACTACGGGTGCACGGGGGCGCGGCCCACGGCCTCAAGATAAGTGTGGGTGTTGGGATGGGGGACATGCCATCTCATCGCGAATTTAACTTTAGTAGCGATAATGGCTCAAGGTGTAACCAAGCTCAGGGCCAAGGGAAGCGCTAGGGTCACCAAAAAACGGCAAAATCCGAAACCAGCGGCTCCTAAGATTATCAAGCCAAAGAAAGCTACTGCAAAACACGCCGCTAAGCTTTCTAAAGTTCAGCAAGGACAATTAGCTGCATCGACTGAGAAGTTAATTGCTGCTCGAGTGGGTCATCTTGAGCTTGTCAAAGGATCCAGAAGGGAGATTGAGAAAAACGAAAAGCAGGAAAAGAAGAAGTCAAAGTAATTATTTGAAAGTATGGAGTCTTTACTAGGAGATTTTCCACAACGTGATCTCGTTAGAGATCAGCCTTTTAAGCGAGAGAAGCCAATCAAACTTTCCGGAGTCCGTGGAGGTAAAGTGCATTCCAGTTCTTACTGGGCTTGAGACGGCTCCTGCAAGTTCGAAACGAAGAAAAGAAGCCTAATTAATGAGCGCGAAATGTATATTAATAGCGGTATATAACCATGCCAATTTTCCACTTTTTACTCGTAATGTTTCTCAGTTTTGAATCTGCGTGGGAATACTTCTGGTAGATGCCTTTTGCGCCTCGAGCTCCAAGTTATTTCTCCTTAATGCCAATTCACTGGAGCGCACATACTGTATCAAGATCAATCCAAATACTGCCGTCAACCCAGTGAGAATGGCATTGATGGGCGTGGGATTCATGCCAAACGTCTCATGGGTAGCATGGTCCATCGCCAGCTGCAAGAGATTACAGATTCCAGAAAAGCAAATAATGGCACCGTAAACGGTTCCAAACGTCTCGAAGCCAAACACTTTAGCGCAAAAGTCTGATACAGAAGTGTAGTAAAATGGCCTGTAAACGACAAGCATGAGGATACCGGCGTAAGTAGCAGGAATCCATGACAATAGTCCCATAACACCAATGAACAACGACACCACTGTCAAGATACACAAGATGGTAAGAGTGGTGAAATTGTCCAATAAAACTCCAATGAATGGAATTGATGCCAAACCACCCAATGGTAATGCCAAGTCGAAGAAATGGTTGATTTTGGTTGCTAATTCCTCATCACCGTGATACAAGTACAATTCCTGGGACTTGATGGTAGCTACAAAATAGTTGATTCTCAACATTTGAATGGTGGTAAAGAGAGTCATCAAAACGAACCAGGGTGATTTGAGCTGATCAGATATGTCATAACCATGCATGATACCAAAAATACCACCTGTGGAATGAACCAACTTGGTTTCAGCATCTTGTTCGTATACTGATTTGATCGAATTTCTCGAAGCAAACGAAGCTCTGGAAACAGTAGATTCTCTTCTAGAAAACGAAGCTCTTCTCATAAGCAACGCAGTAGATTCAGTGACAGTTGGTTGAGGATGCACAATTTCATCATCGGTCTCTCTATCTTCCACACTAAGTAGGTCTTCATCAATGGGTCTACCTGTTTCATCGATACCAGTAGTGCCGATTTTTGCAAGTGTACCCATTGTCTTGTAAGAATCCGAGGGCATAATTGTAAGCTGACATCCCAATATGAACAAAGGCACCACCATGTAGTAGGTGAAAAATTGGTTGAGAGTAACCTTGTGGATATTGGTGTATATCAAACGGTAGATAAGAAAGAGGGCCAGAGAAGAGTCAAAGGCACCGGTTAACAATGCCAAGATAAGACCCGAGTTTTTGGGGAAACTGTTGGCCAATTGGAAGCATGAGATAAACACGAACGGTCCTCCTAAGGCAAGAAATGTGTAGCCAACCAAGTAAGGATCAAACCAGGAGCTACCAACTTGCGACCCAAGACGAAGTAGAAGAGAACCCAAAAATATTAAGCCAGAACCAATGATACCACTAATTTTTGGTCCATATTCATCCAAAATGTAACCAACAGGAAGGGCAGCAACATTAGTGAAAACAGCCGCAAGTGTAAACATCTTGTTCAACAGAAGATCTTGTGCCACACATGGTTCACCAGAACCTTTATTAGACGAAGGTGGACATTTTTCATGGTAAATTCCTTCTTTAATAAGGATTGGTTTGAGAGCTGCAAAACCAAATACTGGTCCAGCTGCAAGTAAACACCATACAATAGCGCATGAGACTTGGAGCAAACGCTTTGAAAGTGGAGGGTAACTTTTCATTGTATATTTAGTTGTTGTTGCAGCAAGTTGGTGAAAATTTGCAAAGAAAAGTACGGGATTGGCAACTCGGTCATTTCCGCGTAGATAAGGCAGATGTGTATGCGGATGCTGCAGGCCAAAAAACGGTGTTTGGATGAGTAGCTGAATTAGGTGAAGACGACCGGGAAGATTAAAGAAAGATAGCCAACTGTTGGAGTTGGTCCATAAGCACAATATTTGAGAGTTGAGTTGGAAAGATATGGGAAACGTATGAAAAATGAACATTGAGTTTGGTGAGAGAAAATGAGAAGAATTAGCAAATGACATTAATTAGCAATGGTTCAACTAGTTTGGTAGATGGAAGCTGTTTTGTAATCAGCAAGCCACAAATCAGCAAGTGTCAACAGTGTCAGCAAATTGTCAGCATCAACATGTGGTTTATTTTTTGAGCAGAATTAAAGTTAAAAAGGTCCGATGTTCAGTTCGATACTCTTGTAAGAGACACCAGACCTAGCAATTTTCAAGTAGATATGATGTATGCAGATAGCCGCCATGTTGAGAACAATAATGGCAGCAATAACCAATACTACTCGTATTCCAGGACTGTTCAATAACGACTTGCTATCTCTGGGTTGTACTTGAATGAATTGCGAGGAAGTATCATCTTGTGGCTGAAACTCTGTAGCCAAATCTGGCACCGTATTAGTGCCGGTGGAAGTTGAAAAAAAACTCAAAGAGTGCAAGCTTTTTGTAGAAGTCAATTCATAAACGAGAAAACATTGGGTTAAAACGACAACCAAGACAATAAATAGCGCACGAAAGCCCCAGCGCAGACTCTCACTGTTGCGTTTTTCAGACAAAACCATGATACTTTTTGAGATCCTCACAGCCTCAAACTCTGATCTATCTTTAAGTTGATTTCAATGCCTGCGAAAATGGTTCGCATGACATAAGCAGCGAATTTTTGTTTATCAATCGAATGCAAATAGACATGGAACAGTGGTGCAGCGGGTGTCGCGAGTGTGCGCGGAGTCTGCAGGAACAGCCAAATTGAAAATTTCCATCTCATCAACCAGTCGCAAACCGCATCTCATAATCATGTCGGGCATTCTTTTTGAGGACATGTTCAATGTCGAGTCCGTGGACTCGGCGCGTTACAACAAGGTCTCCCGTATAATAGCACAGTCCTCAACTTCGCAGGATATAAAAATCACCTTGGACATCAACAGTGAGTTGTTCCCAGTGAGGGACCATGATTCACTCACAATCACACTCGCATCCTCCTTGGGTAACGAGCAGTCACAGGTTACCTCCAGTGGTTCGTGGAGACCACCCAAAGCCGGCGAGAGATCCTTGGCTGATGACTACGATTATGTTATGTATGGTACCGTATACAAATTTGAGGAAAATGCCGGTAGCGATAAAATGTCGGTATACATATCATTTGGAGGATTATTGATGTGCCTTGAGGGTAACTACCGCTCGTTATCGAACTTGAAGCAGGAAAATGCTTATATTCTCATTCGTCATTATCGTGACAACTAATGTATATTACACGAAGAATTGTAGAAAAGTAATGATACGGCTGCAATTTACCTGCTGCTGGCGGAAGCGCAATGCTGACTATATCTCTGGTTAGTTAGGAAGTGGCTGCCAAATAGAGCGCATCCTTACGTAACACTCCCATATATAAATCAAGTCGCAAGGCCAATTTGCTGTTGCAACTTTTGCCAATTAAAATGGAGGATCCAGACCAACGTATGTCTTTTGCTTTTGGCTTTAAGTTTGTTCGTACTAACACAGCGAATCGTTATCTAGCTCAAATTCCGCTCGTAAAGAATCCAGCGTTTCAAACACCCAAACCAGTCACGTTGAATGTCAATTACACCAAATTGATTCCCACGTTATTCCTGACTGTGAAGCCCCCAAAACTCAATGTGGGCGTACAAGACATAGAAATGTGGAAACAAGATGTCGACAACCTTAATCAACGTTTGGATAAGGATAATGATGGCACTGAGACCGCAAAGTTCGAACTGTGGGTTCACCAACAAGCTACAAAGGTGGCACCCGGTCTAGGAGAGTCATCGCAAGTAATGCAACCAAGAGTAGCATCGCCACCTTCTAAATCAAAACTGGAAATAGGTCTGTCTCAGATCAATGAATTGGACCAGGTATTCGGAGCTACGCATCTCAATTGAGTCGTCTAAATAAACTCAAATTTTGGTAGTTTCGTGTTGTTTCTGGTTTATTAGGTGGTTTTGGACGTGATATACAAGTCTTGATGATTACACTTGTATGCCATCAGGGTCCTTAACGCTTGCAATTTCCTGCATCCTAAGGTTGACGAATTTGATTCGAGCTTTCGACCCCACATTATGCGCCTTGATCGCTCGTGGTTCAGACCAACCAGGCGGCAAAACCGCCTACTAGTCATGGCAGTGGTGGCTCTAGGTGTACTCTTGTGCTTGCACTGGGGTCACCACCACGTTCCTAGGGCTCGTCGGCTTTTTAATGTTGACATTATTCAAGCGAGAAGGTCGGTGAATAATCCTATTTATAATGATATGTCGGCATTTGAAAACCTGGAAGCAGATCCATGTATCGCCTATTTCGACAAGCTAGCTTCATTATCATCCGATGGGGATATACTCGACTTGGAGGCTATACACAGCCACACTTACAATATTGCATTATACAAACGAAGTAGATGGGTGAGAGAACAAGAAAGAGCATTGCGTCATCAAATGAAAGAGGAGGGTAAGAGAGAGCGCTGGGGGCCAAAGCATGATGCAATAATTCGACAAAAGTTCTTGGATGACAGCATGCAGCTTATCAATCATGAGAAGCAGATTATACGTCTGATAAACCATATGCGCATTTACAACCGATGCTTCGTCGACAGAACCTCAGGTAGCAACCGCGGAGACTTGATTGAGAAGAAACTTTACCCATGGATCAACAACGCCTTACCAACTTTCAAGCTGTGGAACGGTAAAATCTTGGAGGAGGGAAAAGTTCCAGTGGTCGACGCTAGAAAGGTTTTTGACGAGAGTGGTACCGCAATTCAAAGATTGAAGAAAATGAGTAATGGTAAGGGAATAGTTATTCCGATATTACCCTCTCAATTCAGAAAACAGCAAATAGAGGAAATTCAAGGTCTCATAAGAGTCCTCAGAGCCAACAAAAACACCCTTCCAATTCAAATTGTGTATCGAAAAGAGGATTTGAATCAAGATGAGATGAATTTGTTGATCAGTTCAGCAAGGACAGAAATCAGGCGTTTTCCATACTCGTATGAATGGTTTCACAAAACAGAATACGGAGAAGACGTCGAAGTCAAATTTATGAGCTCTCGTGATTATCCAAAGCAAGACTTGTGGTTTGTCGATACGTCAGGAATACTCAACGAAAAACAGCATCCTCACATACGAAGGTCCCCCTTATTCGTAACTCATACCTTTGCCATAACTTTGGCCGCAATCTTCAATTCGTTTGAGGAGTACATACTACTTCTTTCCTCATTCATACTATTAAAGCAGGACATACAATCAACTTTCAATGATCCTGAGTATTTGAAATATGGTCTTCGGTTCTTCAAGTCGAGATCCGACTATGACTCTAAACAAAGAAAATCACCACCAGGTTTTCGTGAATTATCAAGCCTCATTAGGGGATACTTGATGCCCTCTAAGGAGGATTGCAAGATTTTTGGCCTTCATGAACGTTCAGGTGACTCACCATCGTCCCGAATTTTCGACCATGACTTTCAGCTGCTTCAAGATCCCACGGTGATGGTGATCAACAAATCGAAAGTACTTAGCGGGCTTCTTTTGTCAGCGAATCTTCAGCTATATCCACTCCTCCATGGTCGCTTTCCTGTTGCGAAAGAAGAAGTCAATCCGGAGTATTTCTGGCTTGGACAAGAAATTGCTGGAACGAATGCAAAAGTCAATTTCAACCAGCCCTCCGCAGTGGTTGCTGGAATACAGACACCATTACAAAATCGTGACTTCAAGTTGGTCACAGCAAGCCACGAAATGTGTTCTTCTTCTTGGGCTCAATTGGATCCACAAGATGAATCACAGCTCATGTATGTGACTAGCCACCAACTTGAAAATTATTATCTGGGCAGAATTACGTTCAGGCAAGACATTGCACTGAAATACACCAGTAAAGAGAAGGTTTTGAAAGAGCAGGAAGATGGTACTCGAGTTGAAGTGGAAGAAGAGAACACCAATACTGTTGAAAAGTTAGATCGAAATCCTCTATTCATGGAGGAAATTTTTAGACCCATTGATCTATTGAAACCGATCATTGAGGAAGATTATAGAGAACCACGCCAATCATGGTACAAGCAAAGCAATTTTGGACATGATAATGACCATCCGTTGTGGTGTGCATACGACATTGTGGGGAGTCCTAACATACAAGAACGGGGCCTCATTATACCAATCAGTGAGAAATTGCAGGCAAGATACAATTTTCTTGTGGAAGTTCATATGTACAAGTTAGAGGCTCTTGATGATTAAATACATATAAATCATATCATTTTTTTTCTTAATTCAATTTGTCTTTCGAGAAAAAAAATCACGTCACAGACAGGATTCGAACCTGCGCAGGTAAAACCCAACGCCTAAACTGCTGATAGCAGGGCGTCGCCTTAACCACTCGGCCACTGGGACATTTTTAGGTGAGGAAGCCAATATTAGCGCCTATAAAGTACAACAGTAGTATAGCCGTATCACTTACTTTTACTAGCTATAAACTCGGAAATATTATCGATGATGTCTTGACGCTTGGTACCGGACTTTATTTGACCCGGATATTTCTTTGCGAATTCGCGAAGCTGAGGAACATTGAAATTGGTCCAATCGTTAGTTTTCCACGCAGTGAGCACAGACTCTTCTGTAAGAGCAGGTCTCTGTGCTTTGTTTGCAGCATTATGGGGTTCTTGACTAGTTCTTTTCCTTGATACAGGTCCTAAGTTGAGTAAATGTTGTCTTAGTTCACTAATAACATTCAAAAGTTTGGGTGTCAGCTGAATAGCTTCCCGTAAATCATCTAGTCTCAGTAAGGTTTGATCGTTGTTGAGCGGAGAGCGAGATTCGTCGCTTAAAGCAATTTGAAGAAGCTCGTGTTTAATGACTTTGTAGAAGTAATTGACTGAGGGATTGGCAAACTCTCCTGGATTATAGTGGTTCAAATAAAACAGCCCAACGACATTTTTGAACTTTGTTACAAGTTCTGGCGGGATGGACAGTTCTTCTTTTTCGTGATGAAATGTGGAATCGTTCAATAAGTAGTCAGGCAACAGCCGTATGTCATCGAGCCATGGCATACGAGCAAGTAGAAAGCCCTCTGGGAAATCTTTATCGTGTGGAATACTTCTTTTTGACATTGAAATTCCTGTTGGATAAAGAGCAAATAACGAAGGCAGCGAATTGCGTTTTATACAACCAAATACAACAGCAAACTGGCCTAGCTTAACACAAGAACGATAAAGCGAGGCGAGAGTTAAATAGGAGTTGCTGAACCCACCCTTGGATGAGGCAGCTTTTAACCCATTGTCAAAGTCTGGCATTACAAGTGCTGGGGCAGATGAGGTGTAGTATGGTTCAAAGTTTTCAGTTGCCCTGAATCCTAGCAACTTTAGGTAAGGTGGAGACGAGTAGGTGGGTGCTGACTCTTTCTCCTCCTCCCCAGCCATATCACCAATATCTTTGGTAACTACTTCATGATTTTCAGGATCATGATCAAAGGTATAATTCTTTAAGAAATCGAGTTGTTTCGAATTCAAGAAAAGGACTTCACTATCGCCGATATCAAAACCTCTTCTAACCCCTGCCTCATCTTGCTTTTCTGCTAAGGTAGGCTTATCATCATTATACTGAATTTCCTGTCCAGTTGCATCATCCACCGTTTTGGAGTCAAGTTGAACCACTCGTAAATTCTCTCCCTCATGATGTAAATGCTTGAATTTCTTTAGTTTTTCATGTCCATATAGTGCATAGCCCTTAATTGAGCAAGCAAGTCTTCCGGCAATATCAGTATTACTATCACCAAGAATCAAGTCGCATGAAAATAATATACGTTTGATTTCCTTGAGTCTCAAAATGGCACTTCGTATTTGCGAAGCTACAGTAGTCTGATTTGCTTCTTCAGAAAGACCATCGAAAAATGTGTCGTAGTAAGTTTCGGTTTCTCTTGATTGTTTTTGGCGGTTGAGGTAGTTTGTGTTGAGGAAGATTTGTTGGTAGATCGAGATATCAAATGGCTTTGGTTCGGTGTCGCTAGGAGGGTCCATGAATATGGGGCTAATATTTATCTTGTACTCTTCGTAGTTGTTGATCATTTTCCACAAATTTTGTTTGATTTTCTCGCCCTCTGGTGATCCATCATCATTGAACGGCTTGTCATTATTGCTTATCCATACCATTCGTTTGACATTATAATGAGACCTTCCATGGAACTCGTCCAAAATAGTGTTTAGAACTGAAGAGAGTTTTAGACTTCCCTCAGCTGGAGGAAATCGCTCATCCAATATCTTTACATTATCAATATGGTCCTGAATCATGTCGTTCAAGTTTTTCATATTGGTGGAGTTGATATCATTCAATGTAAAAATACGTTCCATTCCTGAATCTCGGGGAAACTTGCGGCCGGTAACACTGCAATTGTACAAGTAGATACCAACTCCGGTGCTTGGAACCGTGATTAAAAGCTCAGACATTAAATCGTTGATGCTGGAGAGTATTTCCAAAAATTGAGACCGACCACCAAGTTCTACTAATGGACGAAATATCGCTGGGGAAAGCTCAATGAGAAAGATTATCCCTTCGCGGATCTCATATTGTGCGGTGTAGTCTTCTTCGTCGTTCATGACGTCTACTTTCTAGATAGTAACGATTGCGAATTCGAAATGAATGCGAAATGAATGCGACTCCGCGACTTTATCGACTGCGAATCGCACTCTTTTCAATGTCAATTCGGTTCATAGTGGTGTTAAATCGCCAAGGGAAGTCCAGACTTATCAAGTGGTTCGACTGTAGATACCACAACCAAGACAAGCAAAGAATAGTTTCCGAGGTTCATAGGCTTATATCGACACGGGATCTGCGGCACCAGTCCAACTTTGTTGAGTTCCAAAACATCAAACTTGTTTATAGAAGGTATGCTGGACTCTACTTTGTTGCTGGAATCGACCTCGACGACAGCGAGTTGAGTTACCTTGAATCGCTACACTTTATGGTGGAAATATTGGATACTTATTTCGACAGTGTTTGCGAACTTGATTTGGTGTTCAATTTCCACAAACTTTACACTATTCTAGATGAGATCTATTTGGGCGGCGAGATCCAGGAGATCCTGAAGCAGCGGATTTTGGATCGGTTGCAATATATTGATGGTCTTGCTTAATTTACGAGAGCCGAGCCAACGGCACCTCAGTCTGCTGATGAAGCTGGCGCTCCTCGACAACAGTCCAAATTTTCAGAGCAACTTCGTCTATACCCAACTTGTTGACGTCGACAATGACCACCGAGGGGTCTGCGTGCGGATCCAAGACCTTGAGAAAGCACCGTTTCACCACCTCTTGAAATTTAGTTTGCTCGTACCGTTCTTCTCCCCAACTTTTTCGAGCCGCCATTTCCGCTATATCAAGGGTCAAAAATATCGTCACGTCTGGTTTGGGCAAGCCCCGATCTGGCGCGTATAACCACTCCACACTGGCCATTTCGGGCAGTGACGACGTTTCCAGCTTGGCAAGAGAGTACGCTATGCCCGAGTATATGTACCGATCCATGATTACGGTGTGGCCCGCTTGCAATTGGTCCTCAATTGACGCCGCTAGCTCCCATCGATTAGCACTGAAGAGGAGATGGGCCGCTTGGTCAGAAAGTGAAAAATTATGGTCCGTCAAGTACTGGTTAATTATTGTGCCGATGTTTGTCGACCGGTCGGGAAACTTGATGAGCGATGAAGACGGTATCGCATTGTGAAGAATCTGAGTTTGCGTCGTCTTTCCAGACCTATCTAGGCCCTCGATCAATATAAGGTGCCCGCGCATTCTTAGCTTCACTGCTAGCCTAACTACCCGTTCCTGTACCGCCAAATCATTAGACCCGCGATTTTCTATTTTTCGCGGGCACAAAAACAGCAATTATGGGTTCACATACACTACTGCCACCTTTGATCGCGGCCGCGCTTTCCGTTACTGGGGCTATAAATAGCATGATACTATTCGTTGGAATAGATACTAAGGAATGGATCACAATGATATTCAACTATAATATAATCTTTAAATCTGCACCCTGCCCACCTCGTAGAAACCCAATTTTCAGCCTCTTTTTTTCGCCAACCGCTCCTGTACGCACAAAACACTGCCCCCAATATGGGGATCGCAACCTTGCACCGGTGTCCCCTCTGCAATTTTTACAACTAGTACGTTGAGCGTGTGACTTTGCAAATACGGAATATTTGTTGCCTGCGTTTGCTACATATTGTCCCATTTTGATTTAGATTCCCATAGCTACCGAGGCAAGCCTACATATTCCTTCGCTTATACTGTGTTGCCAGCTCCATAAATATCTATTGTTGAATCACCAGTGATTCTTTGCAGATTTCATCCAATTTTTTTTCCATCTTGATCCCAATACTAAAGTTGGCTCTCTTATACTGTGCTAGAAATGTCGAGTTTGCAGGTACTTACTCTCGGATCAAACCCTAACCTTGCTTTCTATGCCTGGAGGTTACAGAATACCGGCGCTTGTAGCGTCTCCATAGTGAACCCATCCATAGATGCCGGGTCCATTAACTGGAGCTCGTCAGCTTTTGGTAAGGCAAACCAGTACCATCCCTACAGATGCTCGCAGACGTTGACGCAAATCGTGAAAGGTTCCATCAAGTTTGATATCGCCATTATTTGTTGCTCGTCGCTACAAGACTTTCAAAGTTCATGCGCCAGTCTCCTCCCTTACCTTTCGGACGAAGCTATAGTTCTTGTGGAGAGTACAGGGTATGTAAATCTAGAACCGTTTGTATCTAGTGCCTTACCTTCACGCCTGAACATCCGCGTGGGATCGATCATGAATGAGTCTGATGTCAAGCAGTTGTCTCCCAATCATTTTGTTCATCAGGTGAGAGCAGAGGACAATAGAATCTATTTGGGAACGGCCACCAATAAGCTGCTTGCATCTGCACCAAGTTTTAAAAGATGTTTCAAATTGTTCCAATTAGCGCAAGAAGACTCCAATGGAGCTCTCGCGTTGCTAAAATCTACCAATCCTAACGAGTTCATGACCTACCAATGGAAACTTGCCCTTCCTCGCATCGTTTTCAGTCCCTTATCTATCATATTTGAAACTGAGTTTCCTCAAGGATTGGCGGCTCAGATACTTTGTAAACCTTTGATCACAGGTATTATCAACGAGTGTTTTAAAATCATCAAAAAGATGGACTGTAAATTAGTCAAGGGTTTTGAAAATGAACAGAACTTGATGAAAAACTGGTCCAGGTGCTACCCCAGTGTTCCTGACAATGCCGATTTAATTCAATCACCCAGTTTGTTTTATAAATTTTACCATCGTCTAGACATGGAGCTCGATTTGCTTTTGTTGCAGCCTATCCTCCTCGGGGATGATCACGGTGTCAAAACTCCTTATTTGGAGAACCTCTACTCAACAATGTGTCAATTGAACCGACTCAATTCCGAAAACTCAGAGTCGATTTTTTTCGTCAGAAAGACTCCTGGATTCAACAACGCAAGAATGAATCAACTTGATGCGGACTTTGATGCGAAATTGAGCGAGTTCAATGCCTTAAACGAACAAGTACAACAATTGGAACTGAAAAAAGCGAGCATAACGTCCTATATTTCTGAAAAAGATCACAGGAAGAACGTTCTTGAGTCCGAACTTTCAGACTTGAATCATCGACTCGAAAGTCTCAAGGTCGATGTACATCAACAGCAAAAGAGCTATGAAACTAAAAAACGTGAACTTGAAGAATATAACGTTAATCATCAGCGCCGTGTTTCTGAATTGATTGCCAAGGAAGAAGAGCTTCAAAAGCAGAACCAAAAGCTTGCTGCCCAATCGACTGGTCCGAAAGTCCCAGAACTGCCACATAAACTGCCCCATAGCAAAGTGGCTAATGGAAAGAGTCCTAGGAAGAGTAATCCAAGGGACTCTACTATGACTGTCCCCAACGAAAACCTTCGTGATTTGGCAGATATAGCATTATACGGAGCTGCCTTGAACGGAGAACTGCAACCAAGATCACAGGATACATTTATGTCTGCCGAAGAGGTGGGAAACTATAATAATGGAACTGCTCGGGAACAAGACCAGTCTCAACCAGCGCATAACAATTCTATTCCTGGTAGTTTTCCCCATGACGAACAGCCAGTTCAACCTCAATTTTCAGGCTACCAAAACGATCCCAGGTATCAAGAATTCAGGTACCAAGGGCAAAGAGGACAAGAACAACGCATTGACAGAGCTCAAAGCTTGGGTGTTGATACTCGTTTAAACCAGCAGCATGGTATGAATGGCCATGTACCAAACTTACCAAATGGCTACCAACAATCACCAATGGACCAACATCCACCTCATGGATTACCTGCCAATGGAATGCCTCCGAACGCACTTCCACCAAATCTACGAGTTAATTCCATTGGAGGAATGCCCAAACAGTATACTGGACCTCCACAAGGACCACCACAAGGGTACGTCAAGCAAAGGCAGCAGTCCATTCCCAACAGCTATTCATACTACGACCAGCAAAAGGCATTCCCTCCACAGAACTCGGGCCAATATCATGGTCAGTATCAGTCCCATTATCAAGGACCTCCACCCAATTTCCAGTATAATCAACCTCCTCCAGGTTTTCCTTCTTACAATGAGCCCAGCTTTCAGTATGCTGCACCTATAGACCCAGGAGTGGAATCTAGATTCAAAACTCAACTGAGACGTCCCAATCGCCGTTCCGCTCTTCCACAAATGGGAACTGCTGGCTTGGAGGTAGGTGGCCGTGGAGGAATGCCTGGTGCAAATCCTCAACCTGTGAACAAACACAGGTCTATGCAACCTATGGCTCCACAACATCTGGGCCGCGCATCTTATGGTGGTTATGGAATTGCTGGAGGAATGCCTGGAGGAGCTTCTGTAGGAGCTTCTGGAGCACCTGCTGGACCTACTGGGTTGGCACCTCAACATACACATCAGCAGCCTCCACGAGCTGCCTCTTCACAGCAATTTCTTCAACTACCCAACTCCAATGTTTCCAGCACATCTTCAATGAATACTGGTGACACTCCAAAGACAAGCGATGAAGCGTCCAATGGTGTGCGCTTGCAGGTACCTGTGGCAGATGCCAACGCCAAACCTCTTGGAGGTCTTTCTAGTGCAAACAAGGATACTTGGGACAGTTCGCCAAAGAAGAAGAAGGGCTTGTTTGGTAAGAAAAAGTAATTAGAAATAGTACCTATGATTTTGGTAACTGTAAAACCTGTCACGTGCAGTCGCACTCCAATCAGTGATCAACATTTTGGTGAGAATAGCGATTTTAAGCTTTAGTATGGCACGATCATTTTATGAAAACGACGAGCGAATTGTAACGAAACCAGGCTACAATGCCGAGATCAACGAACAGTTGAAGGAGCAAGAAGGATCACACGGAATTGTAGGCTTCGTCAATGGAATGGAAGTGCGGACTTTCCCTATATTGGAGAAGTATGCCCATAAAGCCAGAGTTGTTTTGCACGACAATTTGTCATACTACGGAGCAGAATTATCTACTCAGTTTTCCTCAGTTTCCAATGAACTCAGGAATCTCTCAGATGAAGTCAAATCCGTAATAAAAGAGCCGGTATTACCAGCGGGTATTTTTGTGTTGACTTCAGCATTGACCGGTTCCATTCTCGTCAATAGACGAATGCTCCCCATAAGGTTCTTCACCCCAATTGTGTTTGGAGGTGTGGCTTACAAGTATTTTATGCCACATTCATATATTGCAACCGCTGATAAGATAACTGCTTATGAACAACTGCATTTCCCCCAGTTGTATGAAAAACACATTGAGCTCACAAATAAGGTACAAAGTGAACGTAAGAATATTAACGGTCAGACTGAGGAAGCCAAAGTACAGTTGCAAAACTCCATCCATAACATGCGTGAGTTTCTCATCAACTTCTTCTCCGAAAAGTAATTTAGTCATTAATGAAGCATGTTATTAAGTTAAGTAAGAATGTCATAGGTTGTGTACAAAAATAAAAGCCCCCCTAGTATCGTCAAGATATAGTTTACAATGCTCATCCAGAACTTGCGGTTCTTATCCTGAGGATCGGTGGCATTCTTGTAGTCACAACAACTTTTTAAATGCAAAATTGGTGGGTACATATAAACCAAAGGAATACATGCGAAACACCCAACGAAAGATACAAACTTGTCCAAGTTTTTCCCTCCAAACAACGCTATTAATGCAACGATAAGTATGAACGCCCATCTAAACATATTTTTCCCCCATTTGATCGACAGGGAATACTTGCCCTTTCTTATGAATATCTTCAGCTCGATTAACCGAATGGCCGGGAAAAGCTGGAGTGGAGTTGATAACAAAATGGCAATTGAGTATAACAATTGGGTTGCGATTATGAAGATGGAAGATTGTGGAAGGTTGAGGAGAATGACTGTCCGAGTGTGAGCTCCAAAAGTCATGTATCCCAACGATGCAATACAAACCATAATGACGGAGACTGTTGCCAAGACTTTTGCAAGAACAGCAGGGAAGTGGCTAGGTTGTATCATCGACTCTTCAATTGGAATGATCAAACCAATTCCTTCGAACGCAAATATTGCGACTCCAATAAAGAGAGAGAATTCGTCTTTATTAACAAGGTAATAAATACCTTCGCCAGGAGTCAACTGGTTCTCAAAAACTAGTGAGAAGAGTGTAAAGTATACTATGACAATGAGGCCGGTGAATATGAAAACATTTGCCAAAACCGACAGAAGTGAGAGCTTGGTGATGTCTCGAACAAGAGACACCGGCATGAGGAAAACAAGTTGCAGAATGATGATCCATTTTATATCCAAATTTTGGTAGCCAAAAACATTAGTCAAGAAGGCACGGAGGTTTTCAGCCGTGAAGACAATGTAGGCGGCAACAAACCCAATTTGCGAAATCACAATCGAGGTTAAAATCAAGTTCTGGAGCCATGGACCGTATAGTTTAAGGCCAATATCAGCAAAACTGGAAACACGAACTGCTCTCTTAGCAAGTACTAGGATCAAGTAGCACCAGTAGGATAAAAATCCAAACGTAGATAAGACCACAATTGAAAAGAGAAGACCACCATTGGAAAATGCCTTTGGTAAGAACAAGACCCCAGTTCCTACGAAAGCTTTGAGGAGGAGAAAGTATGCTTTGCGGTCGGTGGCTGTTCCTCGAGGATTAAACTCGGCTGTGTCCAATAGTAGCGCCGACTCTTCATCCATCGTGGTTTTGTTATACTCATAATGGCAGATCACCGCATCATCGTCCTCCAAATCTTCACCTGCGAAATGGCCGTAAATCGACAAGAATTCGATGAAATTTCTCGTGAAAACAGAAGGAGTCTGTCTAGCAATTGTGCCGTGTTGATGGCTCAATACATAGTTTCTTCGAAACCCTCCCGGAACATTTAGCGAGCTCGCTGATGAGCCCCGTCTCTCGTAAGATTGCAACGACAGAAAGCTATGTGAGCGACGAGGCTTATCCTTTGCAAATTTATAGATTCCATGGCTGATATCACCGCCTTCGTGCTTAAGCGGGTCCGAACCCACGTGTCTATACGCTGTTCCCATCAACTTTGGATCTTGTAGACCATAAGAGAAATCCTCAGGATTTGGTTCTTCGGGTCCAATATCTTCAATTGCAACTTCATTTGATCCAGGAGAACCCTCACGAGGCATACCATCGCCTAGAGGTGATTTGTTGTGGAGAAATTGATTGTTTTTGAAAGAATTGGAAAACGAACCTGCACGGCTTCCCGAGTTATAATTAGGAGATATCGAGAGAGGTGATCTCGTGAGTTTAGCAAGCGACCGCCGCCTATCTGGGTCGGCTTCTGTCGTAGACGGAGCTATATTTCTCGGCAGAGACATCTATAGCGACGAAGAAGTTGTTGGGGCCGTTCGCAGCGGGGCTACTGATAAGTTATCTCGAGCAGTATACAGGAACGAAGATAGAAGAATAGATTTAGAGAAAGGTTAGATGCAAGTTAGTGAGTTAAAGCGAAATGTTAGTAGGTGAACTAAATGTAGATTAGTAGCTAATAATGCTATAGTTTGCTATAGTTTGCAATGATTTGCTATGATTCTTGCTCTTGTTGGAGCATTGAAGCGGCCATGGGATGTCCCAAATCGAGAGCTCGCTTATAAAAGACTCGAGGATCTCTTCCAGTTAAACCAATGTCACACAAGTGGCCCATAAAGAAATAAGCATCAGCCAGTTGGAACTCATCAAGAGCCTGCTCGCACCACCATACTGCTTTATCTGGATTTGGACTTGGTATGTGCTTGCTGAGACCATCGGTGCCGTGCAAACACCATCTACTGAGTCCCAACATGGCGTCTTGATGACGACGGAACGAAAGAGGCGATGAAGCCGCCAGCATGTACCACTGCACTGATTTGTGGGGATTGACCTGGCGACCTAAATCTCCATTTTCATAAACAGTTCCGAGCTTTACTTGGGCAAGAATACAGTTGAGCTTGGCACTGCGGTTGTAGAACATGAGACTCTTGGTATAGCTGATGGGAGCACGCTCTAGCGACTGAACGACAAAAGGTTCATCTTCCGTCAAGTCGCCAGGGTAAATGCCCTCATAAAGTTTACCAACCTGATACGCAGCCATGCCAACAACTTCTTCGAGCTCGTCGCGATCTTCTGCGGTCAAATTGATGTCCTTCGATTCCAAATCAATGTCGGCAAGTTGGCGCAACAATTTGAAATACTTGACAGATCGAAGCTCTGGAACTTCGAGGTACAACATAGCCATCTTGTAAATAGCACGATTGTATCCGAGCTTGGCAGAACTCTTAAAATAATTCACAGCAGTGTCGAACCGGTCAGGAAACTCCCGTTCATAAAGCTCTCCCAATTTGTACAACGTTTTGAAATTGTTAGCATTTTGAGAAAGGCTTCTCTCAAAAGATTCGAGGGCCTGGGAAATGTCTTTTGTCATATTGTAATCTTGGCCGTATGTGTAGTGATAATCACCCATCAAGAGACAACCCTGAATGTAATATACTTCAGACTCCAAATCCTCCATCTTGTGTTTATTATCAAGCTCTTTCACCAACTTTTCCAAATGAGTAATGCTGGACTTGATAAACTGTTTTTTGTTGTAACTCACCTGGTCTGCCAGAACAGGATCGCCCTTGATATTAATGTAAGCATAAACTCGATAATTCGTAGCACGAATCAACATTTTGAGCCATTTAACCCTGAACTCGGAGGACTTTTTGCCTGAAGCAATTAATTGACGTAACTCGATGAACTCTTCAATCTTTTTGTGTATGATCTCGTCTCCGGTCTTGACCTTGGGCAGCATTTCTCTTCTGCGACCTGTGGTACCCGGAGTCATACTCATTCGATTTCCAGGACTCATGCTACCCATTGGTGGCATTTGTGTCATTGGTGGCATCATCATTGACATTCTATTGAAGTCAGGCATGGTATGGCGCCTGTCGTAATCTGGGTACGGATATTCAGCCATTGGGTATTGACCTACTGGCATAGGCTGCATGGGGCTTACCGGAGAGTTACTAATTGACCCAGGGACCGAAATTGGCTTCATAGGAGGAGTCATGATATCTGACAAGTTTGGGTTAGATGATCTCGTCTGGTCTATTATCAGCTCTCTTTTTCTTCTATTATCGTAATTGTGCTTTTTCTTAGTTTTCTTCTCGTTCTCCATCGAAGCAATGTGCATGTTACTGAGATCTTTGGCAATTTTGCTTGACCTTTCCGAGATTGAACCCACTCTGAATTTTGATGAGGCACCACTTTGAATTGAATTGTAAGAAGCAGTAGATGCATTAGATTCCTGTCTTTCAACTCCGACTTTAGGCGGTGAAAGATCCAGCTTATCAGCATTTTCCTTATCTTCATCGAAAAGATATTTGCTGTAGTCAGAAATGTAACGTTTCAATTGTTCATTTCCTGGATCTGCAGAGTCCTCTGTCTCTTCCGCCAATGCATCGTTCTCATCCTTGTATGGGGTAAACTCCTTGGGCTTGAAGTTGAGGTCTAAGGAAGACACTCTGTTTCTAGATTCACCAGCAATCAGGGCAGATTGATGTACACTCAGTGGGACAGAAGGGTAACGGTTGGACTTGATACTCGACATGCGAGAATTACGTAGCAACGAGCTGTCTGTATCGGGCTTCATTGAAGCTATGGAGTTGCGTTTTTTGGATGCAGATTGAAGCAGCAGCATCAGTCTTGAATGTGGAACCTTAGGAGACAGTGAGCCAGAAGACGAATAAGGTGGTCTTGGAGCCGTCATGGGGTACTGTTGCTGTTGCATCATTTGCATCATTTGTGGTTGTTGCATCATAAATTGTTGCATAAAGTAGCTGAATTGCATTTGCATCTGCGGGTTCATTTGCATCTGATTCATCTGAGGATTCATCTGCATCTGGTTCATAAGATGATACATTTGCGGGTTCATTTGGTTCATTTGATTCATTTGGTTCATTTGGTTCATTTGGTTCATTTGCGTCATTTGGTTCATTTGCGTCATTTGTGGTTTCATCATTGGGTTGGCGTATCCCATAGCTGGATAGTTTTGTGACTGTCTTTGAGCCAATTGGGCATAGTATTGTTTCCATTGTTCGTAGTATGGGTGGTCTCTGGGAATACCATTTTCCTGAGCCAAATCGGTTTCCGATTCGCTTTCATATTCAGAACCAGATCCAGACTCAGAAGCTATTTCTGACGTTGCATCCTCGTCGGAATCGTCCGATTCTTCCGACCCGGTTGCCGATACTTCATTGGAGTCTACCGAGCCAGAGGCAGATGCCAATGCCGGTGCTTCCACTACGGCAGGAATGTAGGCTGGGCTCTGTACATGGTGAGCTTGAGATACCTGAGGAGCCGGAACCTGAGGAACCTGAAGAACCTGCGAGACTTGAGAGGCCAGAGGAACTTGTGGAACTTGAGTCGGTTGATGGACCAGTTCAGATACCGGAACCGGCTGGTTTCCCAGCTGGAAATGCAGATTGACAGGACCGTTATATGGCTGCGCCTGGTAGGCCGGTCCTCTTCGACTTTGAGGCGAAGCTTGAGGCGAAGTGCCCCGGTATGGGGATGGTTGTGGAGACGTTCTATGAGTACCCCGAGGGTCAGGCAGCAATTGAGTCACCACCGGAATATCTGAGGCCGGTTGGAGAGCGAGAGGTACCTTATTGACGGAGTCAATAGGCTGTTTGGTGGTATGCAAGTCGGTTGAAGAGTACGACGAGTTGGAAGTTGTCAGCAGAAAGTCACCAACCGAGGAAAGTGTGTTGTTGCGGTTATGGGAGAAAGGACGGGGTTGTTCCTTGAGCTTCGAAAAGAGTCCCATATCCTTAAGATATAATTGGTAACGTGGGAAAGAATGTTTTTTCTTTGCGGCGGCGATGCGGCGCTATAATTAGATTTGTCGTTACGGGCGGGACGCAGGATGTTTGAGGTATGTTGGTGAGAAATCCAGGGTTGAAATCCTATTTTTTAGTTTAGGCAGGGCCCTAGAATTGCTGGGTGGTGGTTTTTGGCCATAGACAAAGGATGGTGGCTGTTCTTCGTAAGTTAAAAGTTCCCGATGCGGGTATATGGTAAACACGCGACAGCCAAACACCCGCATGTGCGAAGGGACTAAACCCGAGCGAAGCGAGCCAGGGGGCAGAGAGAGAAGGAAAAGGAAGAGGAGGAAGAGAAGAGAAGATGATATGAGTATAAAGGTGACCGGTTGGGATTCGGAAGGTTTTTTTATGGCGATTTTTCTTGATCTTGTTGGTCATCAAGGCTGTGCGTTCAAGGGCACTAAATTTCACAATGAAATAAAGTTAGGAACCACTGCATATTTTTAGTCGTGCTTTATGACTAATGGGTTCCACGGGAACCTAGGTATGCAGGCAAAATGAGCATCGTTTTGCGAGACGAGCATCGGTGTATACAGGCCAAGACAGAATCGATAATCGGCTAAAAACAGGCTTCTCCGAGCTCCGGACTGCATGTACTAGGTGCTTACTAACTTTATCTCCACTAATTTACATGTCTGCAATTACATATGGAGACCACACCAAAGATGTGGAGGATTTGGAAGTGACTAAATTCACGGTTCCAAGTGCCGTGGAACTGAATCAAATCCTCTTAAAAACACTTGCAACCCCCATCAATCCTTCAGATTTGCTCTTGATTAGAGGGGTCTATGGAGCATTTCCACCCAAAGTAAAGTTGTCCGAAACTGACCCGGTTGTTCACGTGGCTGGAAACGAGGGTGTTTTCGAGGTTACCAAGGTAGGGAAGAACATTAAGGGTTATTCTGAAGGCGATTGGGTTATTTTGACTTCTGGTAGATTGGGAACCTGGAGAACCCATGTTCTTGTAGATTATCCAGAGGGAGGACCTGAACCTCTTTTCAAGGTGAAAAGTGCCGGAGAAGGTGGTTTGAAAAAAATTGAGGGTGCCACGTTATCGGTGAATCCACCTACTGCGTACCAATTGGTGCACAATTACGTCAAAGACTGGAATTCTGATGGAAAAGATTGGATCGTTCAAAATGCCGGAGGTTCACATGTAGCCCAGTTTTTGACTCAATTTGCTCGCTTGTTGAATGTCAATGTCTTGTCGGTTATTCGTGGAGGAAAACCAAACCACGACGAGATTGTTAGTGAACTCAAACTGCTTGGAGCTACCGCGGTCATCACCGAGGAACAAGCTCAATCTGAACAATTTCGCAACAATGAACTCAAATCAATTTTCAATGGTGGAAACGTCAGACTCGCTATCAATTGTCTTGGTGGAGCACTGGCTACGGCTCTTTTTCTCATGTTGAGTCCTGATGGAGCCATGGTAACCTACGGAGCATTGACTAATGATCCCATTACTTATCCACTGAGATGGCAGCAGTATAACAACTTGACCACTCATGGTTACTTTCTTACTGGAAACACAAAGAGGAATCCACAACTGAAGATCGATACTTTGAATGCCGTTATCAAGTTGTATAAGCTGGGTAAATTACAGGTTCCACCTGCTACATTATTGGAGTTTAAAGACGGTAATCTTCTTGATTTGTACCTTCAAGTGATCAAGTCGGGCAAAAAGGGAATAGTTAAATACGAATCCAATTAGTTCTATACGCATCTATTACTGTACTGGATCAAAATCAAGCCAGTTCCATTCATTATTAGCCTTGTGGACATTTTCCGACTCAAACATGTTCATATTGAGCATGTTGTCGATTTCACCATTTTCGTAGGATTGTTGTGGAGGAGGTTGTGGTTCGGTATCATAGTGATGGTGATGGGATACAATATCGGGACTTATATGTTCATGCTTGAGATTATTGAAAAGACTCATGTTGTTGTGCAGTATTGAATCATCACGAATTACTGGTTGGTTTTGATCCTTGGGTGTAAATTTGTTCTGCACCGGTCGTAATACACCGTGGAGCTTGTAGAACAAACCACATGCATTACACAAGAGATCTCCATTATTGGCCCTTCTCCAAAGCGGGGTGGTGCGGGTTTGACAGTTGTTACACTGGAACGATTTTTTGGGGCTATTTTCCGATTTTTTGATGGAAGACTCGAGTGAATCGATGTACGATGCAAGAATGTTGCCGTCGTCGTTGCGTGGGGCCAAATCGGCCTGGGTGTTAGAATGAGCGGACTTGGGCACCGAGCTGGAAAAAAGCGATGAGGTTTGCGATGCAAGAGAGTTTGGATTGGAGTCGGGAGAGCAGAGGCCCGGGTCCTCTACTGGTACCACTTTTTCCAGTCCCGGTTGACCGTATACTTCTTGGCTGATGCGGCGGATATGGGCGACATAATCAAATTCGTCAAAATTGGGATCGTTGAAGAACTGAAGCGATGGTTCTTGAGCGGTCAGCGATGACGAGAACGGGTCTGAGAAGATATCAGCTTGTGTGGGGACCGTTGGAGGTGCGGTTTGTAAGCGTTCCAATAATTTTTTGTTCTGGATTCGCCAAGCGATATTGGCGATACGCTGATTATGTGGTAAATAATGCTTGTGATGGTACATTTTGAACACCTCCAACGACGCGTCGTCGTTATCGTTGACTAGCAGTTTGACATCGAAGGGAAGAGTCGAAGATTGTGACCGGTTTCCCATTGACTTTTTGCGCCCCGGTGGCTTACCACAAGGTTTGGCGAATAATCCAGAAGATCTCCGCTGTACGGACATCACAGTGTAGTTTATCGGAGTCGTGGTGAATGAAAAAGGAAGCCCTTAAAAATGTAAAATGAAAAAAGTAAATCGGAAATGTAAAATCGAAATTGAATTTCAAATTGGGCAGGCAGATAGTTTATCAAATTGCAGCGGCTATCTGTGGTGAAGGCACGACTTGATAACTAGAGATACGGCGGGCACCAATGGGATGGTGGGTGTTTAAAAATTCAACTGATGGACCTCAAAAAGAATCAAAAGTTTGTACCCCAGAATTCACGCAGCGTGACGTGTGGAGCCCGGCCAACATTTACCTCCTCATTCAACCCCACCTTTGGAACGAATGCCGTCCACGCCCGGACACCGGTGAGGGGGGGCTGAGAAAGGTACAAAGGTTAAAAGCAACCACAAAAACAGATTTTTGTCTAGTTTTTTGCATACTTCTCGTTCACTCCGTCTTTTTATGTTCCCCTTTTTGAACGTAGAACTTAATGTGTCGTATAGTACCTACTTCTTTGATTCCTGCCCCGGATCGCCGCTCCTGCACACCGCCTTACCCCACGCCATCGCGCTGAATTCGGCTGGGCGCGGATTCTTTTTTCATGGCTGACAAGGTTAAAGACGCCAGGCTTTACTCGGCCAATAAAGCCCGATATATTGGCCTCGGCGACCCGGACACTCCCCGCGAAGAGTTTGTAACCAATATTCATAGGGACACATATGCGTCGCTTGGACAACACGACAGTCTTTTGACGTATACCGCAGTAGCCATGAACCGGTCACCAGAAGTGGTGAGGCAACAAATGATCAAAAAAATGGTTCAGCCTAAAGGTACATAAAACTAACTATGTAAATAAAACTGAGGATCATATCATGTCAACAAGGGGGCTTCTTCGTCAACAACGGCTCTGGAGGTGCCCAATGAGCCGGTGATGGCAGCAATTGCACTCAACACAAACAACACGCCGGCAATCACAAAGGCGAAAATCCATTGCAAAGCGAAAACCTTGGTGAAAAATTGGCCCAAACCCAACCCAAACATGAGTGCGGCAGAACTGAATCCGACACCCCAATCGTTATAGGCCACCAACAACAAGCCGGGAGCAAGCAAAAAGTCCCAAATAAGCACATTGCTCACCACACGGCCCACAAACTTGTGGACGTGGAACATAACTGCTCCGTTCCAGAAGATTGCGAGCAACAACCACGAGAAGGGGAGTGCTGCGGTTGGAAGATGGATCAATGCCCAAACCTTCAATGGCTTGATCGAATAAGTTTTGTGAGTGGCATACAATGACAAGATGTTGAAAAAGTTGAGGATCAATACGATTTCACTCCACACAAAATGCTTGCGAGCAAACAAAATTGACCACAAAAAGTGGCCCACGTTGAAAAGAGTGAAATGCCATCCCACCTTTCTCGAGTAGTCCAACCGAGCATCGCCCTCATTGTTGGCAGCAGGAACAAATACCTGGCTCACAAACAGCAATTGCATCAAGAACAAAACCACCCAGTAGATAAAAGTAACAAGAATGTTGGCGGTGAATGGAGTATCATTTACATGGAATCCATTATGCTTGTCAGCAGGAGAACGTCCCACGAGGTATCTGAGGGTACCATAAACCGATAACACCCAGGAAACAATGGTGAAAACCTTGTGACTGTTTAAATCAGAATGTGCCATAGCAATTGGAAGGAATATATTTTTCGGTGCCGCATCTCCTTATATATTGCGGAGTACGGGTGATCACTTACATAAGGTTGCTACCCATTTCCATAAAAATACCATATACATATTTAACACGCTCCACGGTACGATTTCTTGTGTTTTCTGTGACCGGTGCCTTCCTTGTCATACGCGGCATGCTGAGCAGCCTTAACGTCCTCAACCCCACCTGAGGCGATTGAAAGTAAAATTTCGTAAATGAGCGCGTGTTGCTCTTTCTCTGATCCATGGTGCTTAACAATTTCCCTGGCAGTGGTACAGGCGTTCAAAAGTAATTCCGTAGACTCAATGATGTCTGTCATTAATTTGTCGAGAAGATTCAAACTCAAAGATTCCTTAACAACAACTCTCAAGATTTCAACATTTTGTTCGTTGGCTGGGAAATGGTAATTTGGAACAATAAATCCCTTGTTTCTCAACAACAATGAAATGATCAGTTGTGGCAATTCGGGATACTTTTTCCGAATCTCGTCTTTGAGCTTAAAGGCAATCACTGGTAAACCAGGTTCGTAGCCTTCATTTTCACTACGGGTTCCTTTCAAGGTATACAACTCATCTTGTCTCTTTGTGTCAACTTTCTTGTGAATCTCGGAGACCACATCGTAGTACTCACTCTTTTCTAAAACATTTGCCAACAAACGGGCATTTTGTTGACAACTTTCAAAAATTTTGGTGTATCCGTCACGACCCAAGTGTAAAAGGTTGTAGTATTGGTGTACCACTTGAAACCCAGGACGAGAGAAATTGAGTCCAAACGTTTCTTCCACTCCTCCCAAATAGTCCAATTTGAACCGAAGGTTCTCGGGCAATTGCTTGGCGTCTCTCCAAATCACCCATCCCAATCCGGCAGATGTCAATCCAAACTTGTGGCCCGAAGTATTGATGGAAACCACCCGGTCAACTGCGAAATCCCACTTGAGATTGGGGAACAAGAATGGAGCCACAAACGCTCCCAGGGCCCCATCAACATGGATCTTGATATCAAGACCTTTTTCCTTTTCAACCTCATCCAACAACTTGGCAATTTGCTCCACTGGTTCAAAAGCACCGTTAAATGTAGATCCCAAAATCACAAAAATACCAATGGTGTTCTCGTCAATATTCTCCTTGATTTTGGAAACGTCGATCACATGGCGGGACTCTTTACTGATGGGCACAATCCGGTCTTCGACATCAAAGTAACGAGCAAACTTCTCCAACGCAACCTGAGCACAAGAAGCCATGATAATGTTGGGGTTCTCGGTGGACTTTCCAGCAGCCTTCTGACGCAATTGCCAGCTTTTTTTCAACGCCAATCCACCCAACATGATGGCTTCGGATGAACCGGTGGTAGCGGCACCAATGGTGGTAGGAACGCTAACCCCAGTTTCTGGATGTGGGGTTGTAGGAGCGTGCCACAAGTTGGATAAGATGGAAATACATCTGTTTTGGAACTCGATCAATGAAGGATATTCATCGTTATCTGCCAAGTTTTTCGTGAGATTCTCCACCGCCAACCGCTTAGGAAAATCATTGATGGTGGTGGTCACAAACGAAGCCAAGTTAAGCGTGGGAATTCCATCCAATGTCAATTCCTCCAGGAGATACTTGTACACGAGTTCGGCATCGGTGGAGTTTTCCGGAATCAGAAATTTGGGAATCACCTGGTTGGAATCGTAGGCCGACAAGAAATGTTGATCCTTGGATAGAGTAGTCTTTGGGGTTCTATTGAGGAGTTTATGGGTGATTTCCTCCACGTCAAAGTGTTTAGAAAGTGTCATTTTGTAATTGGGTTGCAATTGTAAATATTTAAGGGATGGGTGGATGCTCCGGCATTTTATATGTGGTCGCAAAAGTGGCTTTGAGCCGATGCTTGCTGCCAAATTCCAGCCGGTATATACGCCGAACCGACATCGTGCCGGGGCTTGGAATGCAGAATCTTCCTAAGGAGAAGTAAGGAAAGATACATGCCCAGGCATTGAGCCGTAAATGATAGTCAATTGCAATAGAGAACGATTGCTAACCGCGCCATTAATGGCTGCGAATTTTCCAAGTTGCGGAATCGGCAATTACGGCGAAAACCAAAAGTCAAGCCAAGACCAAATAGGAGAAGACGTGACAAAATTCTGGCATTTCTCCACTTCGCTGCAGATCCTTGCAGCCATCGAACCATATTGTGCAGTAAGCCGCAGACAAATACGAAGTCTTGGCAGATTACTGTGGTGGATACGATGAAAGACAATTATCTTATGAATGATAATCTGAACGCTGATGAATGAAAATCTGAATACCGATGAGTGTAGTGAATACACTTCAGCTTTAGCTTTTCTTCGGTGTATTCTTGGATAAGTTGTATTCTTCTTGGCTACATTATAGACACCATGTTGATTAGCACTCTATATACAATGCTATCGGTGTAACGCCCTGACGGGCCCTCACGGATTGACGGCCCTGCTGGCCAATGCTCTGTACAATTACTCGACTTCGTCGAACTTTTGGCCCTCAATAAGATCGGGAATGTCCTCGTCAGCACCAGCGTTCTCTCCGCCCATCGATGGGGTCTTACCAGCCTGGATCTGTTCAGCCAATTGTCTCAAGATTTCCAAGTTTTCAGCTCCCAATTGAGGCAAGATTTGTGGGATCAACTGAGTCACATCCTTCTCTTGAGGGTACCCAGTGAACGCACATACATTGTGCTGAGCAGCGCTTTGAACACCAACACGCTTGAAGTGCAATACCTTACCATCTTCCTTGAAAAAGTTGGCTTCTTCAACGGCATTCACTTTTGTGGCTTTCAACTTGCCCAAAGCTTCCATCAACTTGGTGTCATCTTGCTCACTCTTGACCTTCTTGGCCTTGACTCTTTGTCCACCAACCTTCTTGGCGGCTCCTTGTTGCAATTTAGCCAATTTTTCGGGGTCTACAGGCATGTTAACTTTACTTCCTTCGTTGGCAAAACTGTCTGGGGTCTGAAAAAATTGTCTCGTCGACAAACGATGCGCGCACGACCAAATAATGCGGCGGGTGACGGCTGCGAAAAGTGAAGCATATAAAGTGAATGAGCAGAAAAAGTGAATAAGCATATATTATATAATATCAAGACTTTGCTCAAGTTGAGCCACCGACTTGACAACAATCTCCACAATCTCGTCGGCTTGGTCGTGAGTGAGGGTAAATGCTGGGGCAAACATGATATGGTCTCCGACTCCCTTATTGCAACCTTGCATTCCCATCACAGTGACACCATTTGAAAAACAAATTTTTTGAAGATTGGGTCCCACCTTCAAATCAACGTCAAAACATTCTTTGGTCACCTTGTCTTTGACAAGTTCAGCAGACCAAAACCCTCCAATACCACGAACATTGCCCACTATTGAACTGGACGATAACTTTTCTTTGAGTTGTTTGCCCAAATAATTACCAACTTTGAAAATGTTTTCCGTCAACTTCAACTCTTTGACTCTCTCTTGGATCTTAAGAGCAACTCGGCAGTTGAAAGCATGCCCAGAATAAGTATGGGCTCCCATGATTGTGCCTGATCCATTTACATAAGCAGCATGGATCTTTGGGCTCACAAGAACCCCGGCAATGGTCACATATCCCGAACCCAAAGTTTTGCCCACCAGCTGGATATCGGGGCCTTCACCTTCGCCCAACCAGTTTTCCCAGCAGTTCAATCCTCCATTGGGATTGGCGCGACCAGTTCCACACATCACCTCATCCAACATGAATACAACGTCGTATTTGTTGCACAATGCCCTAATTCCTGGTAGATAATTTTTTGGGGGAGGTGTGGTTCCTAATGAAGAGCCAGGAAGAGTCTCGACAATAATCGCTGCCACCGTATCGGCACCTTCACGCAAAATGACCTGTTCAAACTGGTCAATTAATCTGGTTCCATATTCCTCATCGGTTTCACCTTCGAGCTTGTTTCGATAAGTGTAGCATGGGTCAACCTTGATACACTGAGAAGAAGGCAAGAGAATGTCCTCAAACATCTTGGCTCGTGCTGAACTTCCAATTGACAAGGAACCAATTGTGTATCCATGATAAGAGCTGTTTCTCGAAACAAATTTGGTCTTCTTGGGCATATTTCTCTCCAAGAAATATTGCCGAATAATCTTGAGAGCATTTTCATTTGCTTCTGATCCAGAACCAGTCCAGAGAGCAGAAGCAAACGCACCCGAGGGAGAATTATTGATATAAAACTCAGCCAAGTCTTCGGCATAGTCGTTTCCAAGATACGCAGGATAAGAGTATTGGGTTTCTTTAGCGGCTTCGGCCATAATCTTGTGCACTTCAGGGTCCCCCCACCCCAAAGCACCAACGGCAGCACCAGTCATAGCATCTAAAAGTTGGGTTCTTTCTCCAGTTTCGGGATCTTCAACGGTAATGTAGATACCATCACCGCTAACTACCAGAGGAACTCTGGCTGCAACAGTACCTTGAAAAATGTGGGATTGCTTTGTAACTGTCATAAGTTTACTTTAGATTAAGATTGGAGTCTTAGCTGCTATTTAACTGCAAATTGACCACTTCTTATCAGCAGAGTACAAACACGCAGCGCTTATTGCCTAAAGCGGGTGCGGTTCCGGCTGCTTGGCTTGGATCTTATCACAAACATTTAACAATAGGATCATTAAGTTCTGGTTGGATATGGGTTCCGGTAGCTCAATTTAGTGTAAAACGCTTCGATACATGTGTTCCCGCTTGATTTGCAGCTTCCCTGACTGTGGCTCCAATCAGCGGTATATGCACGTTCGCGCTGTCAAACGGAAATATTAACTTGATAAGGCACCGGTTCCTTGCATACATTCGCATTCGTATCACCATCTCCGATCAGCAAATCTAGATGCTTTTGATCCACAATGCGTTGAAACGCATCAATGTGTACTTGCCATACACTAACTCTTGGATAATGTTGGCAGCATCAGTACCTGTGGCTCTTGCAACCGGTACATTATTTGTCTATTCCGTTTACAACACACAACTTGCCGATAAGTGTAATTTGGGATGCATCGCAAACAGCCAATCTCAATATCAGTGCTACGCTAGGTACTGCTCTTGGAGGGTTGCTTAGTGGAGTCATTACCGACAAATATGGTACTCAGATGCCGATATTATTCAGCTGCTTAACCATATCCTTGGGTTACCGATGGGTCTATATGTTGTATATGATGCCTGGAGCACCGTACATCTTGATCCAGTTGTTGGTGGCTATGTTCTTGGTTGGTCTTGGTTCAGTATCCGGGTATTTCAGCTGCTTAAAAGCCATTGTACTTGAGTTTCCCAACTTTCGCAGCTCAGCTCAAAGCGTCACCATCGCGTCATTTGCTATCTCTAGTTTGCTCTACCTGACAATATCTTCCAAGTTATTCAAGGGAGACACCGGTCAGTTTCTTTACTTTTTGCATGTGTCCTGTGGACTCATGTTGTTCGTTGGATTTTTATTTATAAGAGTGGAAGGTCATCATGATAAGATCCCGCTGGAGGAAACAGAACCCCTCTTAACTGCTGAGGAAACTCCCACATCAATAACCCTCCGACCTTCGGTAACCCGGTTAAAGGCTCTAGGAATAAAGGAGACCCTTGAAAGTCCAATCTTTTGGTATCATTATGCAATGTTCGCTATAATGCAGGGCCTTGGACAAATGTATATCTACTCTGTCGGATATGTGTTGAAAGCTGTCCATTATGCTTACAGCAAGGATGAAGACGCTACTAGCGTTCCTTCTTTGCAGAATCTTCAAGTTTTGCATGTATCATTGATTGCAATCTTTTCTTTCGTGGGACGTCTTCTGTCGGGCCCTCAGTCTGACTACTTGGTGCGAGTATTGAGGTCTCAACGTCACTGGATTGTAATTCTTGGTACATCACTAATGCTTGCTGGACACTTGTTAAACACAATGCCGTTGCTACAAATCACACACAACCTTCACAAGGCCAATATTATACTACTGGCTGTTTCTTGTCTTATTGGCTATGCCTATGGCTTTTCGTTTGCAAGCTTCCCTGCCATCGTAGCAGACTTGTTTAACATGAAAAACTACAGTTTCATTTGGGGAGTCATGTATACCAGTACTACGTTTGGTCTTACTCTGATGACGAAGCTTTTCGGAGCTGTTTATGATTGGCAAAGTAATGATTGGGATGCAGATTTAGGCAAATATGTCTGTGCTAAAGGTTCTGGATGTTACCGATTGACGTTTGAAATCACGTCAGGGTTATGTGTTTTGGTTATTGTGTTGATGCTTGGGTATATACGGTACTCTAGAGCGATATAGAGCATATTAACAATTTGTGTTATGTAAGGACATCTTTCAATTTTGTTCGCATCTTTCTTCATGAGACCATTAAATGCAGCTGAGCTCTTGAAATCACGGTCTCAAGACCATAAACTTGCAAAACCTCAATTTCTTTCGAAAAAGAAGCGCCTTGAGCTCCAGAGAGCCAAAGAAGATGAAGAACGAGAAAAAACTGAACTAAAGCGTAAAACCAATACACTCAAACGAAGTCTGCCATCAGAACCAGAAACTATCTTGGACCAAAAAGACACTTCAACAGCCAACAAAAAGCGAAAGAAAAGGTTCAATTTTGAGTGGGACGACGAAGAAGATACCTCCTCTCAATTGGAGCCAATGATGGCTTACCCTACATCGAACAACGACTTTCTACCCGCAGAAGAACACTGGCTGGACAAAAAACTTGAAGATATGACAAGCAGGGATTGGCGTATTTTCAAGGAGGACTTTAGCATTACGTGCAAAGGGAACAATATCCCCAATCCGCTTCGTTCGTGGAAAGAATCTGGAATTCCAACTACTTTACTAAATACTATTGATCAACTTGGATACAAAGAACCAACTCCTATTCAACGAGCTGCGATTCCCACGGCTTTGGGGCATAGAGATGTGGTTGGTATAGCTGAAACAGGATCAGGAAAGACTTTGGCGTTCTTAATTCCCTTATTATCATACTTGTCAGCTATCGACAAAGACTACATGGAGGTGGAACATAAGCAAGAGTCCAACTTGAACAAAGTATTGGGGTTGGTACTAGCACCGACTCGTGAATTGGCACTTCAAATCAGTAAAGAAGCCAAGAAATTTGCATCTGTTTTGGGCTATAACGTTGTCACCATTATTGGAGGACATCAATATGAAGAAACGGTAAAGTCCGTTCAAGATGGGGCTCATATTGTAGTAGCTACTCCTGGTCGTCTTATAGACTCGGCTGAAAAGGGACTTATTGATCTCAGTCAATGCTACCACTTAACTATGGATGAAGCTGATAGAATGATCGACATGGGATTTGAGAAAGCGTTACAATCAATTCTTTCCTTTTTACCTTCGACATCAAGTTCTGGATTTGGTTTGGATAGCACCATCTTCAAGGTAAAGAGCAGGATCACCTTGATGTTCACGGCCACGATATCACCGCCAATCGAAAAAATCACCAAAGATTATCTCCAAACACCTGCCTACCTTTACATTGGCGACGCAGGAGAAATTGTTGATAATATTAACCAAAAGTTCGAATACCTTGGTGATAATGTGGATAGCCAGGAAGAATTGAATGCACCTAGAACCAACAAGATGATACTGGCGTTGCGACAACATATACGTGAAACTGAACAGCCACTAATCATTATCTTTGCCAACTTTAAGCGAACTTGTGAGCTACTCTCGGTAGAGTTAAGCAACCAGAATGTTGGTTCTAACATTGTTATCCATGGCTCTAAATCGCAAGAAGCTCGAGAGTCGGCAATTGCTTCTTTCAGGGAACACAAGGTCAATGTCTTGATAGCTACCGATGTTGCAGCACGAGGAATCGACATTCCCAATGTCAGCTTGGTGGTCAACTACCATATGCCCAAGCGATTTGATGAGTATATACATAGAATCGGTCGTACCGGACGAGCAGGGAAATCCGGTGCTAGCTTGTCATTTGTTGATGATGGAGATTCGGAGATCTTGGTGAACTTGAAGTCTTTTTTGAGCAAGGGAACTAAGCGACTCCCAGATTGGTTGTTACGGCACCCAGCTGTTCAATCACTAACTCTCAAAGACTAGTCGTCATCATCGCTGGAATATCCACTAAGTAGATTTGTGGATTTTTTTGTAGGGACAATTATAGAACTTCCAAAAAAAGATGAAGGTTTTGATTCTAAGAGTCGTTGCTGTGGTTCAGGTTCATTAGTTGGTTCCTCTGGTTCCTCTGGTTCTATGATTTCCGGCTCGCTAGGTTTCTGTCTCTTGTGTGTCGTTTCCTTCAACAAGTTTTGGACCGTATTAACTGCTAATTCTTCTAATCGTCTTTTCTCTTTCTTTTGAGCATCTGGATTAGGATCTGGTCGAGCCCACCTTACATCTAAGATCTCTTCATGATCAAGCGACTGGTTGAGCATTGCTTCTTTTGCAAACTGCGCTGCTGATTCCAATTTGTATGTGATGAAAGCACATGCCTTGCCGTGAAGAACATTAATTTTTTCAATGGCTCCAAATTCTTCAAAATGTCTTGTGAGTACCAGCTCGACATTTTTGGTAGTATGGATGCCGGCTACATACAATGTTCGGTTGATTTTGTTGAATGAACCCACTCCAGTCATATCGTCTTTGTAATCGGCGGTTTTATCGCGGCCAAAACAGTCTTGAGTGGGAGGATAGTAGTCCAAGTCTGTCGGTATTCTATGGGCATAATTGCACTTGCGGCCCTGGTAACAGCAACCACGAGCGAAAAATAAGCATATTGGGCTATTGGTACCAGCCTTGGTGTATCCAGTGTCATTTTTGATGTTGACTCGAAATTTCAGTTTGATGAGATTTCTAGTGTTATCGCCTCCAGACCATTTGAGATACCAGATATTGAACACTGTACCAGTTTGAGGCGGTTTATCGTCATCTGTAATGGTTTCGGGGTCCACTTGGAGCCTAGCAGGTCGTTTTAGCATGGTTGATTGTAAAGTGAGATGCGAAAAAGCTGAGAAAGCTGCGAAGCTGCGAAATGGCTGCAACCAAGAACTATTTTTCATTCATTTCTTTCCTTTATTTTTATTTTCCCTAACTTTTACCTAACATACAAGCATTACTACATAACATTGAAGATGAAACTGAAACCAACGACTCCGGCAACAGCTGCAGCTTTCTTCCACGAACCACCTTGGTAGAGAGCATTACCACCAGAGGAAGATCCGGAAGAAGATGATCCAGAAGATTCAGAAGAAGAACCAGATGAACCAGAAGATCCAGATGATGCAGATGAATCAGATCCAGATCCAGATCCGGAAGATTCAGATCCGGAACCTTCCAGTGCGGACGAACCAGACTCGTCTGACATCATATCGGAACTAGAGTCTGGCATCATAGAAGACATTCCAGACATCGCAGACTCAGGCATCATAGAAGTCTTTGATTCAAGGGCAGATTTCGCACCAGAAGCCTCGCTCATGGCAGTCATAGCACCACTGGTGGCAGAAGCAGCACCAGATTTGGCAGAATTAGCAAGGCCAGTTGCTTCTGCACCAACACTTTTCACAGCGCTTGCAGCATCTCCTCCAGCTCCACCAATTGCACTTTGAGCGGCACCAGCAATAGACCCAGCGCCCGCAGCAAGAGAATTAGCGCCTCCAACGACATCAGATACAGCGTAGTTAATTGCGTTCAAACCCATTTCGATATTTTTTGATAATGATTAAATTGAAAATATCCTCTTTCTTATATACCTCGAGAAAATCGACCATATGCAAGGGTTCGCAATCATATGTGTCAATAACTTGCTGGAACCTGCCGCTGCAAGCAGCGTGTTTACCGTACCTACATGAGATTAACTACGTAATATCCTGCACATCCCCGCTTGTTCATGGCTGAGTAGCTACACCTGATTGTTTCGCACCAACGTTCACAATCTGTCACTGCCCTGAAATAGCATTGTGTAGGTCACGTGACTCAACGAAACAGATCGCTGGTATTTACTACCAGCAAAATAAGGTTTGATCGAGGAATACAATGCTTTCGGTGGAGTTTATGTTATCCCGAAGACCTGGTAGCCAAACGCTGACTCTTCTGTGTTGTTGATAACTTTTGATACCTCGTTTCAGACTGCCCTAGAATTACTCGTTTTGGAAAATTGCGATTCCGATTTCGCGATTCGGGCTTATGCAGGAACTACAACAAACAAGGCTTAGAATCGGAATGACCTGTGAAAATGAGTTGCAGGCTTAGAATAGTACAGTAAGATGCGTCACGCTGCTTATGGCTTCTCTATTTTCAAAAAGTGAAAATTTGACTCTGCCGTGGTGTTTGGTTGCATCCGCTGACTTTGCTGTGTGCCGTACCCTATGTACAGTCCTCGAAGTCGGTCCAGAGATACAGTCGCTTGCCCGAATCCCGTCGCGTGCGACTTCCGGATTAGGTATGCTGATCCGGCGCTATCTACAAATGTATAAAAGTGGTGATATGCCTCATCATCTTTAATGTGCGGTCCAAATTCAACATCTACCAGCTCTGGCAGCGGAAACAGTTGTTGTGGTGCGTCATGCAAATGCGGTAGCAGCTGCCTGTGTGCATCTTGTAACACCACAAAGTTGTAACTACATTTCATTTTGAAAAACATATACTCAATAAATATTCATTTTATTATCGAAATCACTTTCTTGGACTTAATTGTAAAGTCTCCTTCTTGATGGCAGCTCCCAACTCACCATTCACCTTGGAGAACATTTCAAACACTCTGTCTTGAATGTGAGGGTCAGCAGCTTGAACATGGACAGCAACATTGTGAGCCAAGTGAGCTTGAGCATTAGGATATCTTTCCATAACCTTGTACAAATCAGATGCCTGCTTGTACTCATCGTCAGTAGCCTTCCAGTGGAATGGACAAGCAGCACCTTCCCAAACTTCTTGTTCTTCTTGCAAAGAGAATTGCTTGAATTCCACTGGGTGAGAAGTAGCCAAGTAGTTGGGGTGAGCTCCCAAGTTACCATTAACGTTCATTCCACCATCTCTCATGTGAGGGTTGAATACAGCACCGGTAACAGGACAGTTAACAGGGATTTGAGTGTAGTTAGTACCCAATCTGTGTCTGTGAGTGTCAGCGTAAGAGAACAATCTAGATTGCAACACTGGGTCGGCAGATGCCTCCATGTAAGGAACGGTGTGAGCTGGAGAGAAAGCAGCTTGTTCAACCTCGGCAAAGTAGTTCTTTGGGTTTTCGTTCAACACAAATTTACCGAATCTTCTCATAGGGTAGTCCTTGTGAGGCCAAACCTTAGTCAAGTCAAACACCGAGAATGGTGCTTTCTTGGCCTGCTCAGCGGTCATGGTTTGAACGTAACAAGTCCACGATGGGTGGTTACCAGCAGCAATGTTCTTGAACAAATCCTCTTGAGCATAGTCTGGGTTGGAGCCTGCCAATTCACCCGCTTCCTCGTTGGTCAAGGTCTTGATACCTTGGTCAGATATGAAGTGGACTTGAACGTAGAACCATTCACCCTTTTTGTTAGACCATTTGTAAGTGTGACCCGAGTAACCGTTCATTTCACGATAAGAAGCTGGGGTACCACGGTCAGAGAACAAGACCATTACCTGATGAATTGCCTCGTAGTTGGTGGTCAAGTAATCCCAGAACATGTTAGCATCCTTCAAGTGGGTTTCTGGGTTTCTCTTTTGGGTGTGAATAAAGTGGGGGAACTTGGAAGGATCTCTGATGAAAAACACAGGAGTGTTGTTGTAAACCAAGTCCAAATTACCCTCTTCGGTGTAAAATTTGGTGGCAAAACCTCTTGGATCTCTGGCGGTATCAGCCGAACCCATCTCACCACCAACGGTGGAGAATCTGGTGAAAATCTTGGTTTTCTTACCAACTGTGTCCAAGAACTTGGCTCCACAGATATCGGTGATGTCATCGGTCACCTCAAAGTATCCGTAAGCACCAGATCCTTTGGCGTGAACAACTCTTTCAGGAATTCTTTCTCTGTCAAAATGAGCCAAGGAGTCAATCAAGTTGAAGTCTTGGAGCAATAATGGACCATGCTTACCCACACGTTGGGTAGCAAAAGGTTCTGGGATGGGACATCCATTAGAATTCGTAAAGGTTGGAGCCATTTTATGAGATTATTAGTGGCTAAATTAGAATCGGGCCCCCTCTTATATACCACGAGCGGGGTTGGAGAATCGGCTGTCAAATACGGGGTTTTGTGTAATGTAAGCAAATTCATGGGGTCCAGACCTGCACTTGATTAATAACCACTGCGAATGATTGGCTGGTTCTGGCCAGACCGCGGATGTATCAGCGGATTATCGGGGTGAGGGGAGTGTGAAAATTTGAAATTAACTTTAAGTTTTGAAAGATGAAGTAAATATACAAGGACACGAGATGAAGAATGGATGTGTCGAGGTCAATTGAATTGTGTAGCTCTTTAAATAATCAATCAATTATTGGTGAATGTCATATCTCTTTTTCGCACCTCGGTGCTTTCGTGTGGGGGAGCGCGATATCCCCGTGTCACGTGACGGCTCCTCCCGCACCCGTTGCGTTTAAGTGGTGAGACATATGTGAGACATTTATTTGGTGATTGGCCATGTGGTACCTGATAATTGGGTGATGGCCAGAAAGGCATGGTGATGCATGGTGTTTCATAGGCAGGAAGTGAAATGGCCGGAATATAATTAATTGCATTTTTTGCATTTTTTGCAATTTGCAGCCGTGCTTTCTCTTCAGAAACCTCACTTACTCCTCTAATTCTCGATACACTTCTATTACTTATTCTTCCTTCTCGTCATTCACTTCCTTCTCTTTTTCTGAAAGCTCTTTTCGCCAGTCTTTAAACTCGCTAGTAATCATAGCTTGTGCCTTTGATTTTTCATCTCCAATCAATTCAGCGACTGAAAAAGAACGTGATCCCGGGTCATAACTTATACGATACGCCCCATTTTCGTTTGTGGGTATCACTTCTGTGAGCCATTCGACAACGGCTCCGTACCATTTGAGAGCATTCATGCATACTATTTTCTTACTGGGTTCAGTAACCTGATTTTTTTTGAGCAAAATCGGTATCTCCTCTGTTGAGTACATTTCCACACACCTCAAAATAAGATTGTCGTCTCGGAACCCATAAACAATCTTGCGGATCCCTATTAAAAAACTTTGTGCCCAAGTTTTAAACAATTTTCGCTCAAAAGTGACAATGTTACCAGGAGTTTCTATGACTCTTGAAGTCTTGAGCTCCACGTAATGAGGAAGAGGATCCTTTTTGCCATCTTGTGGACGGTAGTCCCATAAACAATCGACTTCACCTGCCAATAAAAGCTTGACTTTGCCGATACCGGTTCGCACCACCGATATAAACTGTTCATAATTATTGACAACCCGAATATTTCTCTTTTCAATTTCCAGCCTTGAGCACTCTGCCCATGGTTTGGGTAATGTTGTTACCGCCTCGAACTTGTAGCCGGAATATTCACATCGGTCCATATAGTCTTTCTTTGTAGGATCCGATGGTTGTGACTGACGTCTTTTCAACTCCAATTCGTCGTCGTTCTTGATGAAGATTTGCCCATCAAAGACGGCGGCATACAAGTTTATTGGATCTTTCAAATTGTAAGGAAGTGCCAAAAGCTTTGTCATAAGTCCTCGAAACGTAACGATGTCTGCCGACACTTTTTCACCAGTTTTCTTTTCATGTTGTAAGATACTTTTCAAAAGCGATTCAAAATCTCCCAAGTTCTCAGCTTCTGGGATCTTCTTGAAGTCTTTATAGCCTGCTCCTAAATCCACACCTTTATCTATTTCAGCATCTGGAAAATAGTAGTGGCTCAATTGGGTAACTGCCTTATCAGTGTCGTACTCGTAGGCACCATTTATGTCTCTCGAGTAGCAAAAGAGCTCCTTGGGCTGTTTCAAAGCGGTGGTTTTAGCCCGGGAACTGAGCGGGAATGTCTTGATCATTGTGGGTAGATGGTGATATGGCACGGCTTTTCCTCGCTCTGCGCGAATACTCAAGTTGTGCAGGAAAGATCACCGAGAAGCTCCACTACTTCCTCACCAACGACATGGGGTGCAAAGGCGCGTGGTTTCTACTCGTGGCAGCCGTGAGTCTAACGTGCGTAAGCGGTGATACACTGCTCCTGGAGAGCCAAATATTGAACCAAACGGATGAATCCACCATTAATTCTTTAACAAATACAGCAGGCCTGGTTTCTAATACTCATCTATCTCATCTGAAAAACATCGAAACGAAAGAAATACGACCCAAAACAACTAATCTCATAGAGAAGATCACCTCCATTGCTTCATCACAAATTTCTACTGGTTTTCCTGATAGTTTAATACCTACTCCTTCATATCCATTTTGCACCACGGGCCCTGGCTGTAATGTTTTCCAACGACCGTCGTCCACAAGTCCCACGAGTGGTGTAGAGATGCGTGTAACCGATGAGGTGGCATCGACCTTTCTTGAGTTGGAAACCCAAAACTCACATACTTCAATATCGATCGACCACCAGGTTCCCACCAACATTTCCGTCTCCAAAAATTCGTCTAATATTACAAACGAAGACATAGACGAATGCCGATTCATGTCTTTTGAAGAGTGGAAGCGCCAGAAGCAGGAAGAAGCAGCCGCCGAATCGGTAAGTGCTTCTTCTGCCAGTGCCGCTTCAAGCGCTGATCTGCTTAGTTCACATACACTTGCAAAAGTTAATACGTCAACCGTGGATACCACTTATTCAAGCCCTTCCAATATTGCTCAGGAAGAAGATCAGGGCCGAGTTTACAAAAAAAAATTCAATTATGCTTCCTCGGACTGCGCTGCCACTATCATGAAAGCAAATAGCGAAGCAAAGGGTGCACTGGCCATTCTCCACGAAAATAAGGACTCATATTTGCTCAACCAGTGCTCGTCTTCCAACAAGTATGTCATTATCGAATTGTGTCAGGACATTCTTGTCAGTGAAGTAGTGATGGGTAATTTTGAATTTTTCAGTTCAATGTTCAAAGACATCCGAATTTCTGTTTCCGACCAGTTTCCTGCCACAAAGTGGGAAGTGTTGGGTGAGTTTGAGGCAGAAAACGTACGAGACCTTCAGGTTTTCACCGTGAGAAATCCGCTTATTTGGGCCCGTTACTTGAAACTTGAAATTGTTTCTCATTATGGTAACGAATTCTACTGTCCCATTTCCGTGGTGAGAGTTCACGGAAAAACCATGATGGAGGAATTCAAGGAAGAACAAAAGGGTGTTGACCAAGTACCCTCAATGAATATTACTATTGCTACTGATGTGGCTAACATCACCACTCAAAATCTGAACAATTATAGCACACGAGATGATGAGTGCAGAGTAATACTTCCTCATTTATTGTTGCACGAATTCCTTCAAGATATCAATGGCACCGACCAATACTGTGCAGCTGTCGCTGTTGATCGAGAAGTGAAAACTATTGAAACAACAGCTACCACGCAAGAGTCAATCTACAAGAATATCATGAAGCGATTATCATTGCTTGAGTCGAATGCTACCCTATCATTATTGTACATTGAGGAACAAAGCAAGCTCCTATCTACCGCATTTACTAATTTGGAGAGAAGACAAACCTCGACTTTCAATGACCTAGTACAATCTTTTAATATCACCATGTTATCTCAGGTGAAAATCATGAAGGAAGCTTATGAGCGAATACAGAAAGAAGCAACCATGCTCCTTCAAAACCAAGAAAACCGGTATCGGGGAGGCTTAAGCGACGCCAATTATAAGCTAGGAATGTTGGCTAATGATCTCCGGTTCCACAAGAGAATAATCATCTTCAATACGTTGATAATTATTTGTCTTCTTGTATATGTGGTTTTGACGAGAGACACTGCAATTGGCGATTACATTACCAAGGAAAAACGGTCCCAACGGTGGGGACAGTTTACGGTGAGTAAGAAGAGTGCTTTGAAGAGAAAATCCAGAAAGAGAGCGAACTAAATCTAATGAGCTACTGGCTAATTACCGCGAGTATACCCTAGTCTTTCAGTCTGGTGTGCAGTCCCTCTGCGAACTCACCTAAATTATCAAGCGCCACCAATACAATGCGGGCCATTTTATTAGGAAGTACAGGGCTTGTTGGGTCCCTGGCATTGAAGATCTTGAACGAATGTAAGGAAATCGACTCTATATTCACAGTAAGCAGAAGGGCTCCAAAGGTTGAAGGAAGCAAAATTGACAGTGTAATTGAAAAAGATAGTGACGTTTGGGGTGACATAATTCGAAAGCAAAAGGATAATGATGTCTTCATCAGTGCGTTTGGAACTACCAAGAAACTTGCTGGGGGAAACGAGGGCTTTTTGAAGATCGATTATGGCATTAACTACGACGCAGCTAAGGCTGCGAAAGATGCTGGTGTCAAGACATTTGTTCTAGTTTCCTCTGGAGCAGCCTCTTCTCTGTCCCCCTTCTTTTACCTCAAGACGAAAGGTAAGCTAGAGGACGATATTGTAGCATTGAAGTTTCCCAGAACAATTATTATCAGACCTGGAGTTTTGTTGGGCGAACGTGAAGCCTCTCACGGATTCTTTGAAAGCTCTTTGGTGAAGGTGGCGCTGTTGGTGAAGAATAGCGTGTTTGCTTTTCCATTGTACCCAGCTTACGACGAGGAGGTTGCAAAAGCTGCTATTTTTACGGCACTTGAGCCGCTCAAGTCCACTGAACCAGAAGTGGTCATAGTGCTGGGAACCGAGGTGAACAAGACGGCAAAGGAATATGATGCCAAATATTCAGGTAGTACGTGATGCTGCACTTTCTTAACTATTTGATGAGACTCGATTGCCTTTGATCCATGAATGTACGTGAGTAATTTTCTCTATTTACAAGTATTCGTTGCTATTATACCTCCTACTCGTCGCTATCGTCTCTGCGGCCATATGTGTTTCTTGACTGAGATCCATAGTTTCTCTTTTCGTAGCCACCTCTGTCATTGCCGCGACTGAAGCTTCTGTCGTTAGATCTGTTGCCATAGGATTTACCATAAGATTTGTCTCCATAGGATTTGTCTCCATATGATTTGTCCCCATAGGCTTTGTTACCATAAGATTTGTCTCCATACGACTTGTTTCCATACGACTTTCTGTCATTACTGTAAGAGCGATCATTGCCGTACGAACGATCATTACGATCGAACAGACGACTCTTATTGTACAGGCGACCGCTATTACCATATCTGTCATTGCTGAATCCACGGTCAGATCTGGAGCCACCATCACCCATAAATGTTCTCTTGCTCTTGCGATCGTTGGACAGTCTCATGTCGAAACCACCTGGAACATCAAAGAATTCGGCAGCATCACGTCCTGGCATACGCAAGACTTCAGAGACAAATCGGCGCCCAACACTAAGCTTCGCAGAAGGATCGTTCAAAATGTGTCTGTATAACGCAAACGATTCCTCAACAATTCGTTGCTTGTTGAATCGGTACACACCTGAAACTGAAGCAGCAAAACCTAAGAAGGTACGCAAGAACTCCTCAAGGGCGTCTTGCTCGTAAGAACCTAATCTCTGGAAATGGTCTGGTGATGTTTCATCTTTGACATATTCGGTGTCTTCCTTGAATACAATTCCTCTCTCACGTTGTAACGTTTCAATAAATTTCATTTCAGGTTCAGAAATGAAAATTCTGGCTTTACCACGAGCACCAGCTCTAGCGGTACGTCCAATCTTGTGAATATAATCAGCAACAGAAGAACTTGGACACATTTGAATAACATGACTGACATCGTTGAAATCCAATCCTCTGGCAGCTACGTCTGTACAAACCAAAACACCATGTGATGTCCGTCTGAACTCTTTCACGGTACGGTCTCTTGCAGATTGAGACATCTTTCCATGAAGACGTAAAATTCTTGAGCCATACTTTTTGGTGGCCGTTTCACTATCATATAACTCTTCTCTCTTAGCACGTTGTAACACCCGGTAGTAGTACTCAGTACCTGTAATTGTGGGCAAAAACACAATTGCTTTGAAATATTTGTCGTTGATATGGTTGAGAATGTAAGAAAACGAAGCTTCAAAGGAATCTTTGATAGACTGTGTTCTCACTATACCTTGATGAATGTTCTCGTGACTTTCTTCTGCGTCTTTGTCGACACAATTGATGTATTCATACTCCTTTCCAATGGTTTCATGGGCAAAGTTGGTTACGGCATCATCCACAGTTGCACTAAAGAGAGCTGTCTTAAAGTGGTTGTCTGGTTCAAGTGCTTCCGCCTTGGCATCGCGCAATCTTTCCTCAATCACCTCCAAGGTAGGAGCAAACCCTTGGTCCAAGAGTCTATCTGCCTCATCATAAACCCGGTATTTCAAATCTGAAAACATGGGCAACATTCTAGGATCACGGAGAATTGCTTCCAAACGACCAGGAGTAGCAATGACAATAGCAGCCTTGGCTTTTGGGTGAAGATCGTTCTTACGTCCACCGATCAATACAAACGTATCTGTCTTGCGATGAACATTACGGGTCTGGTGTTGTAAAACTTTCTTGAATTCTGCCTCGATTTGAAGTGCTAAATCTCTGGTTGGTGCCACCACAAGTGCTTGAATTCGTCCCTTTTGGGTCTGCTGTGGGTTCTCAAGCGCCGCCTGTATACATGGAAGAGCGAACGCTAATGTTTTACCAGTACCGGTCTTGGCACGGACAACAACTCCGGTCTTGGTATCCATCATAGGCATGATGGCACGTTGTTGCACCACGGTCATATTCTTCATTTTGCTGTTGTAGAGTCCTCTAAAGATCGATTTGTCAAACTTTCTCGATGCTTCGAGCGAAGTAAACGGCACCTCAATGCTTTTCAATGGGGAAGATTCTTGATGAGCTTTGACAGCCTCATGGTCAATATCAGCCTTGGGAGTTTTTGTGACAACTTCTGGTTCCTCCCAGCTTCGCAAAGAGGAGGAGAAGAGCCTGGTGCTTCCATATGATTGGTATCTCGACCGAACCTGACGGCAAAGCGCCGTCCTAATGGCTACTGATCGTACCCAAGACATTTGAAAAGTACCTACAAACTTGTGCGAAACTAAATTTTCCGCGATGGCGGGCCATCTCCTGCAGATAAATCATGCGATCCTCACCATTTTGATTTCACTCGACCACAAGTATTATCAATGTCTCATATTCAGGAACGAACAGAGCAGGAAACACGAAACTTTTTCGCTAAATTGAAAGACAGTTATGCCGCAAGGTTCTCAAGTGCTACCTCGGTCATTCAAAGGGAAGTAGATGGTGATAGTGAGGATGATACGTTGATCCATCGAGCGTTCGTCAAGTACTTTGACAGCGTCCACCAGCCATATCCAGAATGGTTGGGCGAAAAAAGACTGAGACCACTGACAAATTCGTACCAGAGCCGTACTTATCAGGGCCAGCAGCAACAGGCGCAAATGAACTCTCGTCCCAGACTGTACCAAGAACAATTACAACCAGTTCGTGTTGAAGACGATTATTCAACCAGCCAACAGCCAACATTCCAAAGGGGAAATAGCTGGAGTCAGGACCGGTCACAACACCAGGAAACACAATCTGCACCGGCAAGGACCTATACCAGATCGTCAAGTAGATTACAAGACATGTACAATCGGTCTCGAGAACAGTCGGTACCGGGAGCTGGCTACTCCAGCCAATCGTACCAACCAGCCCGGACTAACAGTGCATCTGGAAACGGGTCCAGTTCCAGACTCCGTGACAAAATGTTCAGCAACCACACCCCACCACCTACATCGGGATCACAATCTGCTCCACCAACAAGGGCAACCTGGGGAAGAAAATGATGCAAAAGTTGCTGGCAACACTCATTCTATGAGACCATTTAATTTTCGAAAGTTTGCTTCCCAATAATCTCGCTGGCTTCGAAACCATGCTGGTAGTTTAGTATCTTGTGGTAGCTTGATTTTTATTGCATTAACTTCCTCAAAGGTATAAGGATTTTCTTTGAAGCTTTTGTAGTAGTAAAATCCGTATTTTTGTTGTAGTTCGTTGTCGTCGGGTCTTTTGAATGAGTCTTTGAATTCTTTCAACGATTCGCTGAAACTTCCCTTGCTGAACGAGTCACGGGCTGCTCGTCGATCTGGAGCTCGTGCACCTTGTCTGAATTTGATATTACTTGGACTTGGCCGCACCAAGCTGTCTATGGAAGACCTTCTTCTCTCAAAATTAGATCGAGTTGCGGAGAAAATCATGTCGCTGGTAAAGCTATTATTACGACTTCCACGAGTATACCTTGGAGAAGATCCTGGTGTTACTGAATCCACATCTGGCTCAGAATCTCGTGAAGTATCATTCTTCCTCAGCTCTACGAGTTTCAACAAATTGGTTGGAATTTGAGGCGAGGCTGAAAGTAATTCGTCGTCCATCTCATCATCGTCTATACTCTGGGTATCGCTGTTACGATCATCAAAACTTGCCTCATCGTCAACTGACGTCCTCGAAGCGTTTCGGGATTCTCTCCTAAACTCGGGGCTCTTGTAAAGAGTTTTTTCTGGCTGCTTTGACTCGCTATTGAATCGGTGAATCTCATATGCTATTAGTTCAGGTTCCACCAATTCGAGAAAAGTTTCCGCAAAATAGTTGTTTTTCGTCGAGGTACCAGCAAACGTACGGTACTCATTGACTATGGAGTTAAAATTCCACTTTTGAATCTTGCGAAGAATGCCCACGAGAGTCAGCGACGAATCCACCAAAAGTAGGTTGTGCTTCGTCTTGTTTAATAGCAACTCAAAAGCACGTAGTATCAAGTTCTTCTCTATAAGCATCCACAGATCATTTTTGTCCTTTGTGGTATTGACATTGATAGGCTCGAGATCATTAACATCGGCATTTCCCGAGCTCGAAGTCGAACCATTGCTGGAACCTTCCTCTTCTAACTTCCCAGAGCTAGAATTGACTCCAGTATGATGATGGTTCGAGATTTTGAGTGCACCTAGGTTAAATAGCTCGACGTTATTCGCTTCAATAAATCGCTTTAATGGACCAGGAGGCTTTTCTGCATCAACTATAACAATTGATTTCAAATTGAGAGTTTCTAGAAACGGGAAGTTATCCTGGTCGAGCTTGGAGCACCTATAGATACCTGGCTCTACAAGTCCACAATTTTCCGGGGGTACAAGCATGTTAAAGTGTGGTGTGGTTGAGCCCGATTGTACCTATGAAAGAAGGTTCACCAAAATTGGGTGTGAGGATGCGAAAACCTACAGACATACTCTAAAGTCAGTTTATTGTACTTCATCCTCTAATGATCAAATCGTCTGGAATGGCCTCGTACTCTCCGTAGCCCATCATCAAGTTGATGTTCTGCAAACATTGGGTCGCAGCACCTTTCAACAAGTTGTCAATGGTTGCAACCACCACCACTCTATTCTCAGCAGAATTCACAGCAAAAGCTCCAACTACAACTCCATGCTTTCCACTAATGTCCTTAACAACTGGAGCTTCTCCACTGACAGTGATAAGCTGTTCTCCTTGGTATCTGTCCTGGTAAATGTTTCTAATCTCGCGTGACGTTAACGATTTTGGTTTGATTGGTATGGAGATGGTGTGTGAGATTCCCTGAAACCATTGGGCAACGTGAGGCATGAACGCAACTTCCAAACCCAACTGGGTGCTGATTTCACGCTCGTGGACATGGTCAGTCAAAGAATAAGGAATCAAGTTGTTGGTTAAATACTTGACATCATTCTTGGGAGAAGGTTTCGTTCCAGCTCCAGAGTATCCAGATACTCCGAAAATACTTGGTGTACCAGAAATGTAGTCGACCAATGGTGCAATGGCACATTGTGCTGCCGTGGCATAACAACCTGGATTAGACACTCTTGTGGCCGAGGCAATCTTGGTTCTATCGTTCAATTCTGGAAGACCATAGACCCAAGTACCAGTAGTATCAAATCTATAATCAGCAGACAAATCAATAATTTTAGACTTTCCCTTGGCGCTCTCGATAACATCGACAAACGGTTTACAGACACCGTTAGGTAATGCCATCACCCACATATCAACTTCTCCATTGTCCTCCAACTTCTTGATGTCTTCAGCTTGAAGATTGGAATACACAATGTTGGCTTTGTTGTAGCCCTTCAACTTTTGGCCTGCCAACTCACGAGAAGACACATGAGAAAGCTCCAAGTAAGGATGCTTGTCAATCATGTTAATCAAGGCTTGTCCAGTGTATCCACGAGCACCAATCAATGCCACTTTGGCACGCAGGGTGTTGGTTCCCTCACGAACAGGAGGGTTGGGGTTGGTAGTGGAGTAAGCACGGAAGGAGTTTCTGGAGGTGTGGTATCCACGTTTCTGAGCAGATGTGGAAAATACACCCGAGTCATTTTTCGAAGACAACGACGAAATGCTGGAACTGTCAAACTCTTTGATCAACTGCGAAACCTGTTCTGTGTTCAATCCGTACCAGAACAAAATCTCGTTATTCTTGGCGAACGAACCATCCGATTTTGAAAAGTACCAAGCCAAGTTGGCATCGTTTTCATTCACCACCCAGTAGAGAGAACTAAAGTCCTTCTTAACAGCACTGAAGATGTTGTCAGTAACGTTATTGAGCCAGCCAGTTTTGGACGATAAGAACTTGTCGAGCTTGGGAAGTTTTTCATTGGTAACAATGGCCAAAACCTCTAATGGTTCATCTCCATACAGTTTAAAGTCAACTGATTCCAAGTGCTTCAAGTAGGATGCTACCGAAAGCTTGCCAGATTTGATTTGTGGGTCTCTTGACAATGCACTTCTGAGCAAATCAGGGTTACCAAACTCCAGCAAAGAGTTTCTGTTGATCAACTTGTATCCTCTTCTAATCAAAGTACCGGCACCAGAATCGGTGAACAATTCTTTCTGAAGATCATCAACATCAATGATAGCCACAGACGACGAACGAGGCAAGTGTTGAAGAAGATCGTGGATCTCCTTGATCTTCAACTTGGTTCCGTACTTGACCCAACTTTGTTTCAACAAGTCTTCATATTCTTCATCAAGATTGATAACGCTGACTTTCTCACCGGTCTCTCCGTTGATAATACCTCCCTTTTCGTTCAAGTACACAATCTTCAATGGTTCAAATTCACGAGCAAGTTCTCCAGCAGCCACATCAGCATTGACGTTCAAAAGTTGTCCGGAAGGTGTCTCGGCTAACGAGGTCAAAATTGGCAAATAGCCCGCCTCAATGGCAGCTTCAATTGGGGTTTTGTTCACGGAATTGACCTTACCAACGAGTTGGTACTTGTCTTGATCCAAGTATTCGGCACCAAAGACACCAGCGGTAATTGGTCTAGCACGAACACCCATTTTTTCAAGGGCAGTAACCAAACGAAGATTTTGTTCCAAGAAACATTTTCTAACCACTTCCATGGTCTTAGCATTTGTGATCCTAATTCCATCAATATACTCAGGCTCAACACCCTCGTTTTCGAGAAGCTCATTGATCTGGGGTCCAGTTCCATGCAAAACGATAGGATACAATCCAACATGGTACAAAAACGCCAAGCATGAAGCCAATTCATTGAGCTGTTGCGTGATGATTGCACCGCCCACTTTGATCACAGCAAACTGCTGTTGCGATACAGAGGTAAAGTACTTGAGATACTGTTCCACCTCCCTTTTAGACCCAATATTGTTGAGTAATTGTACCACGGTTGACCTGGTAGAATATGGTCTGGTTTTCGAAAATGATTCAGAAAGCCCATATTTCATGTACTTGCTTTGAGAAGCTGTTCTACAGTAAGCAAGGCTATACAAACCATGTCTGCAAGCTCTTTTGAGCCCCAGCACATTTCTGGACAACATTGTGCAAAGAATACTCTCAATGATTTTTACAAGTTTTTTTCGTATGGTTTCGGTTTTGTGTAACTGACTCATTATCACCTGCATCGGGTAACTCGTTGCTTAAGCGCGGTCTAAGATCTATTGCAACCTATAAATCATTATGGATCCAATTCAACAATGGATGGTAGACATCATACATGGTAGTTGCCAAATGTTGGATCTGGGAGAGCAGATCCTGTACCTCGTGTCTTACTGGGTCAAAGACTCTGTTCAATAAATCTTGATGTTCTGCAGACTTCGCAACTGAAAGCTGGCGAAATTTGGCTGCAATAACCAGGTATACTTGGGAGTTTCCAGCCTTAATCTTGGCAACCTCCTTCTGGAGATAATGGGACATCTCTAGTGGTTTTTTAATGTGGACTTCTCTGCTCAATTTTTCAGGAATTAGGCTGGTTACCATTAATGGGTCGTACATCTGCGAGTCCAAAGTCGATGATACTATTGGTAAGAGAGATTTGACCTTGTGCCACTTATTCAAATAGTGACAACAAAGGTAGGTGAGGATGGTGGTCTGTATGGTGTTATTAACATTTTTCTGGATATCCAATATTTCGTCACCAAAGAGAACACTAAACTCATTAGCACCACCAGAAGATTCTAGTTTCGCAACAGGGTCCTTATGAATCCCTGATATAAAGAACAGAGTCCAGCAACCATAAAACTCGTGATACACTTTGGACCGTGGCACGGACTTTTGAAGATCAGGTACCGCAAATGAAGCTCGAATTGAAGCTCCATAATTTATCACTTTCCATTTCAAGCTGTATGACCGAAGAAACCGACAGTACTTTGGAAATCTTAGCTCAGGAGAATTGGTGCCCATTTTGACCAGGTATCTGTTTAAAGTCATCAAGAGAAGACAATTTTCAAAGTGTCTGAAATGGGTCAAATTAACAAACTGACAATGGCGTACCCACAAGTTCATCACTTGAAGTTCCACTTGATGACAAAGATGGAGAATGTCTTGTGCACTTGGTTGCACCTTTGATAAAAAGTTTTCAATTTTTTCCAGAATATCAGCGAGAATTGTAGAGTATGAAGACACTTTCAAAATCAGCGGTGCATAAATGTTGGCAAAGCTCTCCAAAGTGTGAGTCTTGGTACTAGCAATCCAATACCCCATCTGCTGAATACCATATACTTGTCCTTCATCCAAGGCAGCGAACAGCTGAACAAAATCCACAACAAGTGTAAAGATTCTTGTAAGGGCATGCGAGCATTGTTTCACCAATTGCGGTTGGCTCGAGCCTTCGAAATGGCTGTAATGGTCGTATAGCGTGGGGACATGAAAATTGAGGCATAATTGTTCATAGTGTAGTACTTTATTGGTTTCTGGGTGAATTCTGATTCGTCCAGTGTTCATTTTCACCAGTTTTTCAGGTTCTTGGAGCTTCTTGACCCAGAATTTTCGCCAAAAAAGAGAAGGAAAACATGGTGGGAGGACATAGACAATTTTGTCAATTTTTACTCGACGACTCACTTCTTCCAAGAACGGTCGGTCATGTTTGAGTTCCACTATAACCAGTCGATCGCAATTTATATCTGGAAATTTGCGAATAAGAGCCGTACTGGTGATGGCTTCGATATCATTAGTGATTTTGGAAGTGGTTGGAACTGTCTCGACTTTGGCTAGAAAGTTCATTTGCTTGGCAAGTTCCACCTTTTGTTTCACATAATCTCCATGAGATATTCCTCCACTTTTCACAGCGAGGTCCATGATTTTGGAAGCTTGGTTAGCGATGATTTTGCAATCTTCAAGGTGACGATTTTTGTATGTGAAGAAAAGCTCACAGTACTGTCGACACAATCTTGACAATGTCAACCGACAATCGCTGAACCACCTTAAATCTGCCCCAGGTAAGGCAATAGCTTTTAGAGCTTGAAGAATTGACAAAGTAACTTTGTATAGCAAGAGGGTAATTGAGTTGGATACCAAATCATGGTGAGAAGTGTCGGTATTAGTGTTGGTTCCAGAGTGCGAATGTGATATGATAGAGTCCTTTATATCCGCCACTAGGACAATTCCATAGAGCAAAACCGACTGGTAGGTTACCCCAGGCACTAACTGAGACAATACCGAGCGAAGAATGCATGCTTCTCTGCTATTTTCTCGAACGAATAAAAGTGACTCAGAATAAGATAAAGTGTCAAGTTTGTCGAAAACTGAATTTTGATGAAGGTAGTCCAAATAGTTCCTTAAGAGGTACCGACGGATGTGGAATTGGATAAATTTCACCAGTTTTTCAAAGGCATCGGACACTTTGCGACGACTTTCTTTTGGCTCATTTTTCAAGTTGTTGGTTATAATCGGTTCGTTTACCAAAAGGGCAATATTCTGGGCTCGAGTCTTTCTTTCTCCAAGTATTCGCCGCCTTCTTTCTCTCGCAGCATTCATTTTGCGGTTCATTTGTAACGACAATCGGCATCGTTGAAGATGAAACTGTTGCTTACGATTGATTAATTTAGTTCGAATTTCGCTCATGGTTTTCTGAGCTTTCAATTGGCATTGCTGAATGATTCTCCTTCGGCGTTCAAGGTGTCCAGAAAACTTACTTTTAGAACGGCATCTGGACGGAGTTAAACATCTTCGAATTCGCTCCGGAACAACAAAAGGCTTCAATTTCTCGGTGGAAGTATCGGAAACTTCTGTGGCCGAGCCACTCAGCGGGATATCATGGGCAGACTCATTGGCACTAGAGCTGGTCATGATAAGTTTGAGACAATCTTTATCACTCCTTATCTAGCAAATAATGAGTTTAAATAAACCTTTATATGCTAAGAGTCAAACCTTAGAAGTTGAAGGATGTCTATTTATACGGAGGCACCTCGTGGTATGCCGTAACAACGCCCACCCTTACCTTGAAGTTTGTTCTGCTTTAGGGATGTGCTCTTCTCCATGTTTCTACCTGCATGGAACGATGGCTTGCAGGGTTCGGTGCAGGTGAGATTTTCGCAGCCAAAGTTAATGTGTGTAAGTCTATAAATTAAGTATACAAATATATAATGCAATTATGGCTTTTTCTTCCAAAGTTTGTTGAGCTTGAGCGACTGCGTCCTACCCACGTCCTGAGCGGCTACTTTTCGCGTGACGCTATTCGCCAGGTGTGGAACAGAAACCGGACTCGAGGCAGTGGATGGAGGAGATCCCATCGCAGGAGTGTGTGATCTGCTCGATGTGGGCGAGTGCAACTTCAAATGGTTGAAAAAGTTGGTGATCGACGATGCTGAGGAGGAAGTCGAGCTGGACTCGAGCTGCGGCGAGGAAAATGGGATGAATCTATTCTTCTTCTGCTTATATCTTGAATTCGAAGGTGTTGGCGAGAGAACTGGAGAGTCCAATCCACGAGCTGAGATTTGTGGAGAGCGTGGGTTGGTCGAATCCGTAGACAAAAAACACAGTGGAGCACTTGAAGGGCAACTGGGAGGTGACTCTTCAACACTCTTTGATTCTCGGTTAAGATTAATGAATGGGATGTATGCGTTTTCCTTGATAAGTTGAAGGATTTCATGCTGGGCTCTAAGAAGAGCGGAAGGGCTCACGGGCCCGGAGTCGGCTTTATCGGCGTCAATTATCTCCTGATACGACATGTTAGAAAGGTTGATCTGGAGGGGAGCATCGTGATGGACGTATGTGAATATGATGTGGTTCCACTGGTTGGTTAATAACCTAGCATCCTCATTTTCGGAGGTTGAGTCCTGATCAATACCATCATCGAGCGACTCCTCCTCAGTGCTCTTGTCACGCAATGTGTCCCAAGTGCTATGAAGATCTTTAGCCGGATGTAAATCATCGATGCTGGATACGAATACCGAGGTTGGAACAAGTTCGTCCGACTGGACGGACATGACGGTAGATGATGGTACTCTTTTGTGGAACAAATTCTTGTCGATTTTGGATGGATGCGGTAAGTCATCAATAGAGGTACTTAGAGACCGGTTGAGAAATGCAGGTTTTGGTGAAAGTTTGTTGGAACTGGTGCTCTCGATGTAATCTTGGATGGTTTGCGGGTAGATCTTGGCATAAAAATATTCGTATTTGTAGATGTCGATCATGAATGCAAGATTCTCTTCACAGTGGAGCTGTACAACTATCTTCTTGAAAGATTCCACTCGATCTATCTTTTTCTGGTCATGAAGCTCTCCTATAGAGTACCGAAAACAGTCATCGATCAACTGATCGAGTGACGGTACTTTACAGCAATTGGACACTGTGCACTCCTTAGGGCTATTTTCTAGTTTGCACGTACCCAAATTTTCGGTGTCGTCTTCAAGCCTAAATCTTTCTGCCAACGGTACCGCCTTATAAGGCACTGGAGACATGACATGATCGGTGCCTGAAAGAACCATAATTTTAAGTTTGGGAAGCGGGGTATTTTAAATACGGGAATAGTTTCAACGCTGAAGAAATGCAAGTAAGCTTGGCGATTGATAAATGAGTGAATTTACCTGCTATGATGCGTAAGCGTTACAAACAGCAAATGGCGTGACCGTGTTATGCTCAACGGTTGCGATGGCCTTGAAAACGTGGTGTTTATGAAATTCAAGCCAACTATCTGTATGAGGGATGCAGTTGTATCCAGGTAGTCTGGAGAGCTTGAAGATTACCTATTCTTGTATCTCTCTTGTAATTAAGTAAAGAAAAAAGGTACAACTTCAAATATTTCGTGGCGCAGAAAAAGAAACCAAAAGGGTTCCTCAGCTGAAATAATAATACAGCCGGACGCCAAATGTAGGTATCAACGAAAGATGAAAAGCGTTCAAGCGGAAAAAAGTGTACGGCTTCACGGTTTTATGAAAAAAAAGTTTTATGAAAAAGAAAGAATCACAACTCCTCACCCTGCGGGATGAGGACTACTAACCAGCGAAGGTGCATGAATCTGCACCCTTGAATATGCATGGCAGCCGCCCATGCTCATCTATCTGTACGATCAATGTTCTAGAAGATACGAAGAATTAGAGAAAGAAGTGGAAAACATGTAGTCGAAAGGAAATATGGAAGATCCAACGAGTTCCAGCTATCCATGCCAACTTTTGTTATTGTCTCATTTGTCCTAATGCGCTTTTGATGCGCAACAGCTGACGCAAGCGAATTGGAAAAAGAAATAAAAACGTTGCGGTTGGGTAAGCGACCTCCAAACACCCACAGCATTCTTGGATGCATTGCGCGTCTCTGGTTGAAAATTGCAGGTTTAACCGGCATCATCGTTCCTGGCATTGCATCTAAATAACGTTGATGGCGAGTTCTTACATCTGTGAGTGACTTCCTTATTTGGTTCGATCGAAGTGACCCAAACTATATCATTGGCGAAAATATTTTTCAATGTTACATTGTTCAATTGCGCCCGCCTTGATCCCCCAATATTGTCCGGTTACCCCTGCCCGGAATCGGAGTTCATCATGCATCAAATTTATGCACCCTTAGTTTCGAAATTGTTTTGACTCGTCTGGACTCTGCGCGTGACCGCGCGAAGATTGCGTTCACGAAACACATTTAGTAGGGCTGTAGGTAGATCAATTGGTAAATCAATTGGCAGATCAAATGGCAAAACAAACCAGCAACGTAGTATAAATTTTCAAGTTTTGGTTAATTATTTTTCTTGGCTTATTGTAGGTTACGATCAATCTACATGAAAAGCTATTTTCGTCTTTTCGTAAATTAAATGCAACATCTTTCTCCTATTGTTTTTTTCGCTACATCTTTCTTTCTCAAATATATCCGATGCTTCAATTGAGGCTCTTACACCCAGACACCACAAGTCCGATCGGCGCGCGACTCCACAATTTATTGATAAGCCGATAACCCCTGGTGTGATCAGTTACCAAAACGTTAACTCTATTCTTTTTTAGGAATCTTGAGATCGAAACCGGTATTGCACAAACTCCATATATTCCCCAATTAGTACTTGACATTTCAAGTCTCGTCTTGGCATCTTAACCTTCATCCCCTAATCTACTATTGCTGCAAACCAAATCTGATCACGTCAAAAATACGCTTCCAGCATGCTTAGGAGATTGATCTGTAGCTCAAGGCTACCCTACGTGTTTGTTCAACGTGGGTCTGTTTCCAGGAGCTTAGCAATCAATTTTGTGCGTACTTTGGCTACCTATCAAGATTACGATATTGATCTTATCACATTGAGAAGAACTCCAAAAGGCACCGGTTTACGGGAGTTTCCTGATCTTGCGTTTCTCACTGACTATGAGCCGCCTGCTTCCACTCCTCTCAGCTATGATGTGGTGAAGAAGTCTTTAAACTTACAAACTGATAACCCACGCTTTGATTTTGCAGTCACGTACTTTTATGAGTTGACCCAATTTCTCAAGTTTGTCGTCAATTCGTACGACAGTAAAATCCGGTCCTTTGACCAATTTACTACCACAGAATTTTTGAACTCATTGTACATCTTCAAGGACATGTATTCCAAGGGTAAAATCGATACCAATATTGAAAAGGATCGGTTTTACAAAATGTTTGATGGCGTCTTGAAAATCGTGTCGAAGTACCCTGAATTCCCTTCCTATCTAACCCCTCAAGTTTTTAATCAAGCAAAGGTGCTGGCATCGACAATTGATTTTTTCAGAAGTGGAGCTGGCTCCTTTATTGGTGAGCTTTCATGCCTCTCCAACGAATTGGACTTTTCTGCGGTATCCACTGCAGAGGTTTGTCGCTCTATTGATGCAACTGCTCATGAGTTCGATGCCATATTGCTGGAGAGCGATCGTGATGCTTTCTTCACAGAATCATTTTGGAGCTGCTTCATCCAGGTTCATAGGTACAAACGGCTTCGTGATATCTTGAAGTCATGCAATATCAAACCTGTCACTATTGCCAGAGTGTTGGAGGACCCTTCGTTGAGCTCGATTACTTATAAGGTGTTTCAATTATCAGGAGCACAAGAAAAATTGGACTCTTTGAAACTGCGTTTCAATCCATACGTCAGCTACATCTTTGCGGCTAGTCCGTCGTCGAACGAGTCTCACTGGGAAAACTTCTCTTCCTTTGCTTCATTATTGTGCTCAAACTTGGCGGAAAGTACTGATGATTTGGTTTACACATTTTCGAAGCGAATTCTTATCTCTCTCATGCCCCAGTTTTGCAATGGCACAGTGAAAGACCACGAGTTTAAAGACATGTTCGACTACCTGGCCCCATCTGATTGGTTTCTATTTGATGATTCATTCCAGAGCAACTATGAATTGAATGCCGTGTTCGAAAGTGGGTTGTATAGAAAGAGGCTTGGGTTACAGATTTTGCGGTATCATTTCGGAGAGAAATTCGAACAAGCTAGCTTTCTGGGTGAAGATGTCAATAAATTGTTGAATTCACTCTCTGTGAACGCCCATTTAGTCGCGGCTGTCGAGGATGCAATTATGGCCATTTGTCATTACGAGCAGGCTTGTCCATGGAATAGTGCTGTTATAGATAAACTACTTGATGACCCAACCATTTGCGCAAAGCTTGACACAGCTTACGAGTGGTTTGAGTCGGATAGGAGCTTAGGGGATATCGATTTGCGGCACATCAAAGCTAACGAATCTGAAGAGACAAAACCAGCGGTCGATATGAGTAAGTTCACCACAGAGTTGGCCGAGTTCAAGGCACATGATCTTTGCAATTTTCCCTACTCGTTATTTCTGCCGGGTCAATTGTGTGCCATTTTGGACTCCCAAATCCTTGAATTCCAAATGGACTCATATGATTCATCATCGGCTATAAATGATGAAACTATACTGAAGTATAAGGAATTGTTGGCTGCGTTTGAAGGATTGTCGCAAAGTGATTGTGCCAATCTTGATAAGTATTGCGGTCAACCTGTCGGTGGAGCATACTTGCAGATTCCTGACGATTCAAATATTCATGAGTTTGTTACGGAACTTTCTGCCTTTAAGGAAGATGTTTTAGGAGGTAACAACTTTTCAGGGTATTCACGGAACGATTTGCTTGACCTATATGCCTCTTGGGTCAATCACAGGCATAGCGATTCTATCCCACACCTAAGATTACAACGCAGTCTCGAAGCGTTACTAAGAAATAATGGTGGGTACACCTTTGTTCTTGACTCCATTATCAATAGCCACAAGGTGTTCGCTGAGGTTGAAAAATCTATCAAAGCCAAATCTAACTACGTTCAAATTCCCGATGAGTTGGAACTCTATAAGTTCACCAATGAACTCTGCATTGTGAAAAACGTATTATTGAAGGGTCAAGATTTCAAGTCAGTGACTCTGATTGAATTGTTGCAATCTTTACTGAACGCTCTAGCTGATGAGCTGCTTGTAGAGATTCAAGATAAATTGTTCAATTTCATGCGGTTAGAAGGGCGTTTGAGAAAGCTATTTGCTATTAATGGTGGCTATGTTGCTATTTTGGATACCCTTTTGCATAGTCAATCTGTTTTTGAAAACCTTGACAAGACTGTTAGTGACAAGACAAAAGCAATGGATTACAAGCAAATTCCAGATGACTTTCTATTGGAGGACTATATCGTTGATTTGATGCAATTACGAACGGAGATTGGAAGCAGCTTCAAAGATTCTGATGCAAGCTCTATTCTTGCCAAATTGGCTCTGATGGCGACCATGGAAAAGAAGTTCAATCTCGAGAAAAGGTTGATCTTGCGCAAACTTTACCGTGTTTTATCGGTACTTTTCAAACATAACGGAAACCAAACATTCATCTTGGATAACGTCATTTTGAACGGAGAGGTGTTTGGGCAATTTGAGGGCCGCAAAAAAGGGCCCACGAATGTTTCAGACCTTGTTGCTCGTCACTTTCAATTAGTTCGCAACTATGAATACTTGTTGAGAGACATTTGTGCAGCATTAGGAGATCCTATAAAGGTCAACTTTAACGAAAAGCTTCAAGAGTTCTCGAAGGGAAGAAGCAAGTATGAACGTCCTCTTATCAACGATTTGATTCGTGAGCTTTCTGCACTAAATCTGCAAATAAAGCACTACCCGCTCCTTCTAACCAAGCTGGTGAATGCTCAGGTTAAGTCGGTGGACGAAGCACAAAAGATTTTTGACAACCATTTGACATCTATTGCGAACATCAGAGACACTTCATCGGTCGATATGTTTGACGAAAGTGGTGCCCGCATTGTGGCTTCTAACCTTGACAAAGAGCCAAAGCTAAACAAGTACAACTTACAGGAATTCATCGGTGGAGAGTCCTCGGCTACAACGAAACCCAAGTATTCGAACATTGATGATCTCATGTCTTCGGTTTCGAAATCACGTTCGGAACCTGACTCGTTTAGTGAGCAAATGTTTGGAGAACCGCCATCAGTTCAAAAGGCAAAAGCTGATGCGAAGAATCGACTCGCTGAAGAGGATCCCGAGGAAGCAAAGTACCTTAGTGGGATGACCGCCGATGATATCAGAGACAACTATAACCGTCGCTCAGTACACAAGTCGAAAGTCGAACAGTTTTTGAAGGATGCCAAGGAAAAGCAGCATTTGGGTCAAGAGCAAGAGTTTAGAGCGAACAAGGCTTATGAATGGAGTAAAAGTATGTGTCATTCGAATAGATCGTTGGAGTCGCACAACTTTTTCAATCCCTTGGAAGTGAAAAAGGATGCTGGCAAGAACAAGCAGTACTTACTTTTGACCCAGGATGGTCAACAAGTGGTATCGCGCGAAAACCCACTTGGCCCTCGTCATGTTACCGAAGATATGTATACCATTTTGAGTCGCTTTGGCGAAAAGGACGCGGAAAAGTTCATCAAGAGTGTGAATCGGCTTCAAAGAAAGCACTGGAGGTTGATCGGTGGTGGTGAAAAGGGAGAAAAAATGATGGTTTTCGAACGTGAGATTCGCAGAAAAGGAGGAAAATGGCTCGTACGGCTCAAGTCGGTATTGGCGACTGCTGGTGCCTTGTTTGTCCTTCTTTTTGGTCTAGACTGGTACTGGACTCGTCCCAATTCCGTTTCGAGTGTTAAAAGAAGGCCAGAGCCCGTCCCACAAGTGATTCAAGTTGAACCACCGGTGGTGAGGGAGTCCACGATTAAGGAAAGCACGCCACAACAACAGCCACTGGTATGGAAGAGCTTGTTGTGGAAGTCAAAAGACTGAATGTAGTTATGTTTAAAGAATTTGTTATTCATCTCTTCATTAATCTTCCATTTCGGTGGCATCCGACAGGTCTTTAGTCACACGAATGAACTTTAAGATAGTGGTTCCACCGGGCGAACCATTCCAGTTGCGCAAGTTCTCCACCGTCTTCTTGTCGCGAATGTCCGGCACTCGGAATCCGGTTTGGTAAAGTTGTTTATCTGTTTCAAGTTGCTGTTCCAATTTTTGCTGGCGAGTAGTGGGAGGACGACCAGGTCTTCTATCAAGCCTCAAAGTGCTCAATTCCTCGTCAAAACGAGAAAGGTAGCTTTCTATGAAAATCTTGATCTCCTCCATCAGAAACGAAGAGTTTCCTCTGTTTTGGATCGCTGCTTGGAAGAATCTCAAACTTTCAAGTTCTTTCATCTTGTGTTCCTGGGAATTTCTCTTTCTTTCTGTCAATTTTTGGTCTCGCAAAGTGGCACGGTTCAACTGCTTGAACTTGCGGCCCTTTATATGCATCTGTCCCGAGTGCTTGGACACATTTTTGGCGACTTTTTTAAGACTGTGAGCGATGGGCATCGGTAGTGATGAAATGCGAAAATCGAAAAACCAAAATCTCAAATCAGCGATGAGGTGCGCCAGAAACTGGGGAATGAGGCTGGGGCAATGGATGTCACGTGCGGGGTTTTGTTCTCATTTTTTCTTGTCGCATGAACGTCAAAGAGAGAGCCATGGTAAAGTACACGGAAGACGAATTGCTTGAGTTTCAGGAAATCGCCTACAATCCCCAGCCACAGGTGTTGGACGCGTTCAACCAGATGGTAGATGAGGTACGCGAACATGCAAATGCTGAAATAGAACGTCAGAAGCATTTGAAGTGGAGCAATGGCGACACGTATATCGATGAAAATGGTAATGAAAGACCTTATCATCACTTGAATCGTCGCCGGGGATCGCGTTCTGGCGCCAAGCCAAATTTGAAGAGAAAAGGTGCGGAATCGGTGACGGTAGATGATGATGGATGGGCTACTTTAGCTAAGCCAAAAAAATCATTTGGAGCCGAGGAAGCAGGCGAAGAACGGACCAAGTTCCGGGACAGTTTAAAGGATGGTTCGGTGAAGGCACGGCCCAACAACAAGAACCTTGGATCGTCCAAAGCAGTGGATCCTCGTGATGCAATTGCTGACAAGAACACCATCAGTTTCAATGCTTTTGAAGCATTGGGAGATGACAGTGATGACGATGACGAATAAGTGTACATTTAGGCAATAAATAATCTGTAACTAGACGACAATCTCGTCGTCGCTGTCGAAATCTTTGACGATGTCATTGACGTTCGCAGTCATCATCAGCTTAGACAATATAGATCCGGCATTTGGTTTGATTTTGGCACTGGCGATCGACGAAGTGGAGTTGAATACGAAATCGTTCAGGATTTTGTTGCCGCCCTTGTGTTCAAAAATCAGCTCCTTCAAGTCAGCCACCCGTGGAGAGTTGAAGAAACGGGGCTGCTCTGACGTGAGGACTGACCCATTACTGTAGTCATAATGGTTGCGACCATTATTCTGATAATTGTGGACGAGCTCGGAATGAATTGATGTAATATCATTGGCATTGCCGAGTCCCAAACCAGCACGACGGTACGATGAACTCGAACCACTTTCACTAAAGCTTGACGCTTCAGAAAACACTGGAATATTTGAGGGCAGTTCATTGTGGGAATGTTTTTGAATTTCAAGACGAAGTAATCTGTTCACGTTGATCCAAGTTGCCGTAAACCCGTTTCCATTCACAAAGTCTTGTATTGCTTTGCGAGACGTATTGAAACGAAGGACTCCATTGCGGTCTTGGTGACTCTTGGGGTTCAGATTCTTCATTACTTCAAAGTTGGTGGGATGTGCCAGCAACTGTTCCACCCATAATCCATTCAACTTACGGTACTCGATGTCCACCAAAAAGTTGGCATAGAATGAAGATTTGGAAACGTAACCTTGAAGTTCCGTAGGGTACATGGCATCCAACGACCGGAGTGAGTAGTACATCACGATATGTGCCACTGTATCCTTGACTTTGTCTTGGTGTTCGATTGAACTTTGGTTGAGAGCTAATTGCCAATGGAAGTAGTAAGGAACAAAGTTGGCAACAAAGTTGATACCCAACGTCAGTAATAAATCCACAAGCACGTCAATCAACACAGACAACACTTTGGCGTCTACCTCACGCAGTAAATACCTGTCCAAATAAATGAAAAATTGACAAATAAAGTTCTCCAGTTCGGTGATATAATCGTTGAAATCGGGCTTGGTAAACTCATTGATATCTTGGATACTTTCGGAACTAAGGTTGCTTACCTGGGTTTTCTTATCATCTCCCAGAACAAGTTCATGCTTCAAGAAATCTTGGAAAACCTCCAAGTAGCGTATTTGGATTTTTGAAAGTAGGTTTTTAGGTAACTCACTGTTGGAAGCATCTTCCAGTGGAGGTGCTAACAACGGCAAACTTATCTCCCAGTGCTCAAGAGTCACTTGGTTACGAGTAATGATGCTCGACTTCTTGCGAAGGGTGGTGAGTATATTGGCAATGTCACCCAAAAGAGTCATTACCAAATCATACACCTGCTTTGATTGTGAAGGTGACAGTGGAGCCAGAAGAAAAACGGTATCAATTTTAAACAAGATCTCTTGGACTGAATCTGGAACCTGGTCAAAATAGTAGATATGGGTACTCAAGTTGCAGATACATTGAGAGTACAAGGAAGAAAGTTGTCGTACTTCATCAGATTCAAACTTTTCAGCTTGGGTCAAAAACAATTTGCTTTGCAATGTCAATAATTGTTGCATGATATCTGATATCGAAAGTCCAATCATATTGACATCCAGGGACACCAATGCCAATACGTAGCTGGCATAGTGTTTTTGGAGTTCGAAATCCAAGTCCAGGGAATCAAGTTTTTGCAAGAGCGATAACGCAGTGAACCGAAGTTGCACCGGGATCCAGGTTGTACACAACGCAAGGAAAGAAGTGCCCCACGAGTTGGGGGCACGAACAGTATAGCAATGTTTCACCAATTCAAATGTTGCCTCGACAATTTGCGACAGAGATGAGGTGTTGAAGAGAGTACGGAGGGCAGAAAATGCTTCTTCCACAAGAGTTTCTTCCAGAATAGACTGTTCGGATCCATTTTTGTAGGTACTGAGCCTGTTCAGGATCACTCTGGAGACGTGTGCGTCGTTTTCCACCTTAATCTGTGAACTGACACGAGATTTCAACTCCTCCTCGGTGACATGCTCGCGGACAAAATCAACCAAAATTGGCATGCAAGAACGGATGAACTTTTTGCTAAGTTTGGAATAGCCCAGACACGAGAAAACGTATCTACACGAGGTGAGCGACAATAGCTTCCATTCCAACTTATTAGGACCCTGTTTGTTTTCACCTATATTGACCAATTCCTGTGACAAATCGGAGAACTTACCCACAAAATCTTTGTCACCAGAGAAAAGAGCCAGGTCCAAATGAGTACAAAAAGTACCATAGGTCAGTACTACTTCACGAGCCACGGCAATATCTTGGATTTTGAGCGCCAGCAGGAGAATTGAGCAAACATATGGAGCAAAGACATTAAGATTGTCAGCACAACGTTCAATAAGAGCAGCAACAATGGAAAGACTAACGAGAACATTTCCCGTGCGATTATGGTGGGAGTCAGAGGCGGTTTTGCGGTCCAAGAAAACCGAAACTTTTTCCAATTTAATTCGACGGGTCAGAGCATAGTATAATAAATAACTGAGCTCTGATGAGTTTGGTTTTTTGTCGGGAGCTTTACCAGCGGGATAGCATTGAAGGATCAACTTTTGATGTTTGGAGTGAAAGACCCTCATGACTCGGCCGCCAAAAAACCAGGTTAAGAATATTAACAACACTTTTAATGAGTTGTTTCTAGTTGGGTTTTAACCGACGCTTTTCACAGGCTTCCCCCGCGCGCCAAATACGGCTATGGTTTTGCGGTGCATTGGATGCGATCGGGTGCGAAGACATGAGAAATCGGCTGCGTACATCATTGTTCTACTTGTAGTGCTTTTGTGCTATTTTTCTAGTTTTGGTGTAATTTGTTCCCCTCCAGCAGCTGATCGCAGAGCCTCAACTAGTGCATAGAGTAAGTGCCGACGATGCCGCTTTATGTTAAGGGTGGAGCCTGGACCAATGTTGAAGATGAGATTCTCAAAGCAGCGGTTTCCAAATATGGTCTAAATCAATGGGCTCGAGTGTCTTCGTTGTTAACAAAAAAGTCAGCAAAACAAGCAAAAGCTCGTTGGAATGAGTGGTTAAGTCCTACCATAAATAAGTCTACTTGGACTCGAGAAGAAGATGATAAGCTTCTTCTGTTGGCCAAAATTATGCCCAATCAGTGGCAAAGTATTGCTCCTGTAATGGGACGCACCGCGGCAAGCTGCTCAGACCGGTATAATGAGCTCATCGAAGGATCTGTAGCCGTGGCACAGGCTGGAGATGTGAATTTGAACGCAGAGCTGCAACCGGCCAGGCCAGATGAAGCTGATGATGAGGAGATGGAACTTTTGGCAGAAGCCAAAGCTCGGTTGGCGAATACACAGGGAAAAAAGGCTCAGCGGAAAGCACGAGAACGGATGCTTCGGGAGACATTACGGGTATCTCAGCTTCAAAAGCGCCATGAGCTCAAGCAGGCAGGTGTTTCGGTGAAACTGCGTTATTCTGCAGCCGAGTTGAACCATATCCCTCACGAGCGAGCTCCAAGAGCGGGAATATACGATACAACCGACGAAATAACTACAAATGAAACACAATTGTCAGAGTTTGACAAGAAGGTTGCTAGAGCCGGGGTTGAAAACGCTGGGAAAAAGAGAAAGAACAAAGACGATGACAAAGAAAAGAACCAACAAAAGCATGATTTGGAAGTGGCGGCAGAAGCTGTTAATACTTTGGAAACAGAGCAGCTCAAACGACGCAAATTAAACCTTCCAATGCCGGGACAGGAGACCAATGCAGAAGCAATTGACGATCGTATTTCGAGCAACGTTGCTGCGATAAAGTCTCGTATGGCTGAAACAAGCGCTTTGGCCTCGGCGAAGAATGAAGATCAAGCTTTGGTGCAGCCTAAGTCTAGTTCCGAGATACGAAAGGATGTTAAGAAGGAACGCAAAATGTTACGCCATTACATTACCGAGTCCTTGTCTCGACTTCCTCCTCCACGCCACCATTCTGACTTGGTTTTACCCAAATTTGAGGACGATCAAGAGTCCATTACCATTCCTACTATGGCAGTCGATACCGATGCTGGAGAGCACATGCGTATGTTGGAAACCTTGCGCTTGGTTGATGAGGAAAGGGCCAAACTTCGAAGATCGCAGGCGATCCAGAAGGGCCTTTCTGTGCCTCATCCTAACCTGTTAGTTGACAAAAAGTTGGAAGGTTTGGATAAGTTGATTGCGGACGAACTTTTAATTTTGGTTAGATCCGACTACAAAAGGTACGAAGATCCGCGCTTCAATGCGGTTATGGTGGAAGATTTGGCTGAAGATGTTTTCGAACGTATCCATAGTCAAATTGATAAGGAGGTTCCTTCAAAATTGCACCCAAAAGTACCCAGTCTCACCGAGCTTCCGGCATTTTCAAAGAGTATGATGGAGGCACATAAAGACCTTAAATCAGAAAATGCGGCACTAAAACTGCTGCTAGACGCTCAGTACACCACCGACAACGAAAGTGCCAAAAAACTAGCCGAGTCAATTCTTGATGCTGCTGCTCGATACGCTCAACAGACCATCGATGTCAAGTGCTACGAAAATATTCTTGAAAAAGAGAAATTGGCCATAGAAGCCCGATCGGCTCGATTACATGAAATGGTGGACTCTATAGTCCGTTCAGAACATTCCATTGCTGACCGATTGAAAACTACATAATCTATTTAGATCTCTCTGTGTGCGACTGCAGAGAAGCCCAAATCATATATACTGTCGCACTTGCAACCGTCACCACAACAAGTATAAGCTATGAGTCTCTATATTCCGCTACGACAAACATTGCCACTTGATTTGGGCAATGAGCTAAGAAACTGTATCCAGAAACACTATTTCCAGTCGCCATCAATGTTCGATCGAGAACTCGCCGAAATCACAAAACTTCGCCAAGCTTTAGGAACCTTAAAAGATTTAGAATTGACCCCTGCCTCCGAAAAAGATATCAAAGCTTATCTAGTAGCACTCGAGAGTATTATCGCAAAGTTTCCCGACGAAGTTGCCGAGTTTAGCTGGTACCTGACTTTATATAGCTTGACAGGACCAGATCGAGTTCGATCTGTAAAAGTTGAAAGAGAGAATGTCATGTTCCAGCTAGCTGCTGTGTACTCCCAGATGGCCCATAAAGAGTCTAGGTACAGTGACGAGGGTTTAAAGCGCTCGTGTGCTTACTTGCAACGTGCAGCAGGCTGTATAAATTCGTTGGAAGGAAGTCAAATCTTTGACAGAAATACTCTACAATGTCTTTCATTTCTCATGCAAGCGGAAGCTCAAGAAAGTTTTTATAACAAGGCTATAAGTTCAGGAACCAAGGATAGTGTGATAGCTCGTCTTGCAAAACAAACGTCGGATTACTATACCTTGGCAATTTCTCATGGTGATGCCTCGGACCTTATTCGATTAGAATGGATTAATTTTATGCAAGTGAAGCGGTACCATTTTGCAGCAGCTTCTCATTTGCGTGTTGCTACGGTGAAATTGGATGAGTTCCAGTATGGAGAACAAGTTGCACATTTGCAGGCAGCAAGCCAACATTGTAAAACGGCATCGAAGTATCTGCGATATGTGGACAAGCTAGTTCTAGAGGATCTTGGTGGTCTAACTTCTACAGTTAATGAAGCATTGAAAGTGGCAGAGTTCGATAACGATTTGGTCTACTTGAAACCAGTACCAAAAGATTTGAAGCCTATTGTTGGTGCTCCCATGGTGCAAGCTATTGAGCCTGTCTTTGAGAACAAAAAGCAATATTTTACGGACCTTCTCCCATTCACAATAATTAAAGTTGCCCAAGCCTTCCGGGAAAGACAGGACAGCTATATTGTTTCCAAATTTGTGGATCCTCTGAATGCATCACTCAAGATGATGGCACAATTTCTTGCTGAGAGAAATCTCCCTGCTTCTATCGACACCTTACAGCGACCCGAGACCATGCCCGACTCCATTATAGAACACTCGCAAGAGATCTGCTCACTCGGAGGTCTACGAATCATCGAAACATCATTTGACGCAATCAAAAAGCTAGCATGGGAATGTGAAAATCTCGTCAATGGATGCCAAGAGCGTCTTAGAATAGAAGCAGATGAAGATGACATATTGCGAAAACTCAAAGGAAATAGGTGGAGTCGTCTTTCGTCCAAGGAAGCTAGTGCAGAACTTCAGAAGAAAGTAACGAGCATGAAGACATATTTGGAACAGGCTGAACAAGGTGACGACCACATCTGGGATCTGTACGAAACCATACGACCATACCTCGAAGCATATTGTGGAGGGTTTCGTGCATTAAAGGATCTTATTCCCCCTGCTCGTATTGAGGACATTGACCCTCGAGTGAGTGAAGTTTTGCTACAACTTCGAGAGGCTGTTAATGAGGCATCAGAATTGACAAAGCGTAGAAAGAATTTTCTTCATCGTCTTGAAGTGAAGGCAAGAGACAATAACATTCTTCCACGAATAATAGAAGAGTATAAGAAGAACAAAAGCCAGCAGGTCGATACTCAAAGCATGGAGATGTTATACAGAAAGCATTTGCAAATTTTCAACGACGACAGTAATCATTTTGAGGATTTGAAGCAGCAACAAATCCAAATTGAATCTAAAATCGACAAGTTTAATAATGAATTTGTCAGTAAACTTCAATTGGTGGAGGCTAATCCAAAATCTCCTCGACAAGAGATGCTTGAAACTTTGGAAACAACTTACACGAAGTATCTTGAACTAGTGTCCAACTTGAACGAAGGATCCAAATTCTACAATGATTTTCTAGGTCGCGGAAGTGTCATCCTCAAAGAATGTGATGAGTTTTTGTTACAGCGAAGAGCAGAAGGTCGGGAACTCGAACTACTGCTTTCAGAAGAGAACGACAAGTCTACCAGCAAATCCTACGATGAACATGATCCTCTTAGTCTGGTGGTTTCTCCACAGGCAAAGCCTGGGGCTTGGAACCCAAACCATGGTATCGTGTTTGATTAGCAATAAAACAATAAACCTGTTCGTGGAGAGTTACATTTCATGGTCTTTGCAGCCTAGTTGACTCTCCTGCATGTTGGCCCCATCTTTCGCGAGACACAAAACTGTCGCAGCTCTTCTATGCTACGATGGTTTAGGTACTGGAAAAACTTGATGACAACCAGACCAAAGAAGAACATTATAACCATTGTCGGTACTACCGGCGTTGGCAAGTCACAAGTATGTATCCAAAAATAGTTTTTTAAGAGTCAAAACTAACGCAGTTCAGCATTGACTTGGCTCAAGCTATTAATGGCGAAATCATCAATGCCGATTCGATGCAGGTGTATCGTGGGTTGGAGGCCATAACAAATAAGCATCCCATTGCGGAACGACGAGGAATCCCCCATCATGTTATGGATCATGTAGACTGGAAAGAAGAATACTACATTCATCGGTTTACCAAAGAAGCGAATACAGCCATAGATGATATTCATTCCCGAGGAAAGGTTCCCATAATAATTGGAGGTACTCACTACTACTTGCAGAGCTTGCTTTTTGATAACAAGACCATCACAGCAGAAAAATCTGATCTCACCGAAGAACAGTCACAGATTCTTGATGGCCCAGTGGAGACACTTTTCAGTACCTTACAGCAATTGGACCCGGTAATTGCTGGCAAGTTCCATCCACAAGATGGGCGTAAGCTTAGGAGGGCTCTCGAGATCATATATACCACGGGACAGAATCCATCTGAAATTTATAGAGACCAAAAGTTGGAAGAATTAGAGGATTCGTCTCTTCGATTCAATACCCTTTTATTTTGGGTTTATAGTGATCCTGAGGTGCTCAAACCACGTCTAGACAAACGAGTCGATAATATGATGCAGGGGAGTGCAATTGATGAAATAAAGAGCTTGTACGAGGTTTATAATGAAATGGAACCTCGCCCTGACTGCACGTCTGGCGTGTGGCAAGTTATTGGATTCAAGGAATTCTTACCGTGGTTATCCGATGGCCAGCATTCTCTGTTTTTGGATGGAGTAGAGAGAATGCAGATACGAACTCGACAGTATGCCAAATATCAAAGTAAAGTGGATCCGAAAGCTTTTGGGTGTGGAACTTCAAAAAGAAGCTCGGTTTGGATACAAATACGGAGGTAAATTGTACATGCTCGACGCCACAGATTTGCAAGTATGGGATCAACTGGTAAAGAACCGTGGAGTATCAATTGCAAATCAATTTCTTGAAAGCGGTCCCATTTCAGTTACTGATGCACAAATTCCCGAGCGGTTGCAATCGCAGTTTGATTTGAATACAGGTCTTACAAGGAGTAACAAGACTTTGGGATCAGAGTCAAATTGGAAGCATTACGAATGTTCTGTGTGTAAGGATAAATCGGGTAAGCCATTGGTTAGTGTTGGAAAGGAACAGTGGGAAATTCATACCAAGAGCCGCAGACACAAGAAACAGGTAGGATACGAATTGCGCAAGATAAAGCACGAGGAGCTCAAAATGAGATATAAACGACCTAATGAGGAGAGTAAATAAGGAAATATGCGCCATCGTTCTCATCATGCGGATTCTTGCATGTTTGGTTTTAGCAGGTTAACTTCCGAATATGCAATTGTGCATATCCGAATATCAGCCCACTAACCCATGTGGTGAACGATTTACATATGTCATCTATACACAATTGTAGAATTTTGGTCCACCTTCCTCTATTTTTCGATTATTTTGCAACTGAATTAGGCGATTGTGATAAGCCACATCCTTGAGTCCCACCATAGTGCGGCACCCACTTTGACTTGAAACCTGCATATACGCTTGTGCATCGGTAGGGGCACGCCGCAAGTGAAAAATTCCTCACAGTGTGAGAAAGAACTTTATGATACGAAGCTTCTCATTCACTGCACCATTCTAACCATTGAGTGATTGGAGGGGAAAGAGAAGCGAGAACAACTCGAATTACGTCCTCATACTAAGTTTTGCGAACTTTTCACGCATTCTTGGATCCTACGTTCTCGGTACAACCCTCTTACAAATGTCTCTTGTTCAGCACCTGTATTGACTAAAAAATTTTCTATAAAGTCAATAACTCCCTTAAAAGCAAATTGGTAAACCGTTATGGGTTTTCTATAATAGCGTGGGCAAAAGCCCTGTCGTGTAGGTCGTAAAATCATAAATCAGCAAATGAAAAGCATCTGCTTTCCAAGACTTTTAAACTGGGACTTCTTGGAAGTTCCTTTTCTTTTCCTTTCTTTTCTTGTTGTGGTTTATTGTTGAAGATGGAAGTATCAAACTCGGCGTTCAACTTTTCTTCAACCTGCAAAAGTTTCGTGTCAAGCTGGCATAGCGAGGTGTCTTGTTGAAGTTGCAAATTCTGAAGATCATGAGTCGAACACCATCCTGATTCCTGAAGCCTCTTGTGTGCTACCTCGAATGCATGCACCACCGTATCACGCTGCTGGTGAAGAAACGAGGAGTAATCCAAAAGTTCATCCAACGTGGTGAGTTCAGAAATGGATTTGATGCGTTGATGTGAAGTTTCCATAGTACTGAGCATCCCAGACAGCACTGACGAGGCCACACTAGTAGGCTGAGTGCGTGACGTGGAAACGCTGTCGAAATAACTTTGCTCCACGTTGGAGAGGGTTCTCTTTGAGGCAAGTAAATTGTCAGAAAGAGTCACCACTGGCGATGCAAAAGGTGGCGTTGATGGGGTATCAAGACCACGGAGTTCCTTGATGGCGGAAATCGACGGAAATGGATAACTTCCCGAGTTCATACTATCGCAAGTGGAAAGCCCCCAGATCGTTGTTGTCAGTGGCGGAGGTATCAACCAGTAAAGAAGCAGTTCTGTTTTTCAAAGCATTACTGGAAAATGATCCAGTGGGGATATTTGGTGAGTTGGTGGATGATCCTGGCTTTGAGACGGAAGAACCGTTGCTTGACAACGAAAGTTTACGAATGGTATTTCGAATACTTTTGAGTCGTTTAAGTGGCGACGAGTTGTTATTAGTACCATTTGTCGACACGGTGGTTCCCGGGGTTGATGTTGGAGCGATCATATGGCTCGTGAGTGACGTTTCCGAAGGAAATGGTTGCACGGAATCGGTTGGCGAATCGAGACGATAAGCCTCAAAAGTCAGCGATTGCAAAAAATCGGAGTAGTTGGACTCGCGTCGAGAATCATGGTCTGATCCCAAACTATCTGATCGACTTCCGGCTCTGCTAGCAGCACCACTGGTGTGGGAATCGAGGGTTGACACGGGAGAATAGGAGTTGGTATGTATCCAATCAACAATAGCATTTGGTGCTTGAGGATCTATGGAAGATGTAGACGAATCCGGAAGGGGAGGCAATAAAGATTCTTCTTCGGTGGACGAAGGTTCAGGATGGATCGGGGCGATTGACTCTTGTCGTCTATAGAAGGTTCTCGTTCTTCCAACACGATTCCTAAGCCGTTCATAACTTTTGAGAAAACTTTATAGGTGAAAAGAATTTATATGAGGAGCCCACTAAACAAATTAACAAAAGGAACAATAAAACAAAAAAAAGATTGCCCGTTTAGCGCCACTTCACCCCTATCTATAGTTTTTGGCGACTAAGACGGAGGATGAAAAATTGTGGCCGCAGATGCCTTAGGAGGAAATGGTTCATGCACGAGGTATTTTTTTGTCGTTGGACAGGAGGTCCCGCATCGCGCATGCAGCGAAGCCGCGTGTATCGCGGCTCATCTGCAGCTCAGATAGCAATAAAGGGAATGTATAGCGCGAACGGTAGCCAAGATGCAGATGTGGTTGTGGGGAGATGGCGTCGGTAATGCTTATCGCCGTGCTTTAGGGGGGTGATTTGCGAAGCCATCGGGGCGGAGTAGTCCGGTCCCCGGTAAGCAGACACGCCCATTTTTGGATTTAGATTACAATTGATGAAATATTTGAGTAATGGGGGTTTTCTGTCAAGAACTCGGCTCGCATAGTCGAGATCGGAAATGGTATGCGCTCCTGCACGTCATGCATGTGACATGCGTATATACGACGGTCTAGACCATCGCCGCCGGTTATACACAGGATTGTTGTGGTGTACTGGTGTCGCACATGCCTTGCACGTGCAAGCGGTCTAGACTCACGGTGACCCCGCGTAAACCTCATTTTGGCCTCAACTCCGGCCTCCACTCCGGCGCACCTCCACCGGCACGGCACTGGTAAAGCTGAATGTTAAATTAGCTATGTAGGATGTGTTGTATCGAATTGATCGTGGGTTGGTATGAATGTGATTGCTAGGATAAAACTTTGGAGATGTGCATAAGCAAGTGATGCATTAGCTGTAGCCTGCTCTAATTGGCTGCAAATCGGTAACGTGCGGCATAGGGAAGGTTTTGGTGTTTTTAGTTGTTTTCATGCTTTTCATTCATATCGAATGAGTTTGAAACTGAGATTAGCTCCTTGTGAGCTATCGTTGCACTGACAGTCTTATTTCCCTTGTCGACTTTTCATTTCTTTATCCTTGCTGATGCCAAGAGATCTATTTTCCAACCTTCATTTCGCATTGGGAATACTGCTGCAACGCCGCAATGAATACGGCGTAATTGACATCCGTGTTTCCGGGCTCCCAGTATATTTCCGTTAACCTTATATGCCAGGGAGGAAAGTTTTGGAGGTCCAATGATGGCCCAAAACAAATGAGGAGATCGGGCTCCGGGCCCACAAGCTCCACAAGCTCTTCATCGACTAATTCCACCGAGATATCCTTGATGGAAAGTTCCTTATTGGCGGCGAGCTCACTCATGGTTTTGGTGAGTTCCAAAATGGTAGGCTTACCATCCACGCGCGAAAGTACGCTAATGGTGAGATCCACATTAGTACCCAATGCTGGGTGCGAATACGCGGTGGCATTGGTGTGAGGGACTCGCACCGCAAAAGTGGGGATGGAATCGGTACCAAAATACAATCGGAGATTTTTCGATACATACCGCACCAATTCACTTATGTGCAGCTTCACTACTCCATCATGCTCGTAAATCGTGAGGTGTGGAACTCCTGCCAGCACCAGCCACGCCGCTAATTCGCTGATATCACTAATAAGTCCATCGACTCCTCCATTTTCATCGTCGTCATCACGTAGATCCAAAATGGCAGCCACTCGACGTGGCAATTTATCGAGCTTGGTCACGTCGTCACGAATGATCTGCGGGCTGCGGCTCGGGTGGTATGTAAGATTAAGGACTTTTAGGCGCATCCTGCGATACACATATTGGATATTCTTGTAAATGGAGGTCAAAAAGAATACCCATAAAAGTACCAGATAGTAAAAATAATATGTGAAAAAACCAGTCAAAGTTTGGCGCTGTTTGTGTAGACTTGTTGTCACCTTGGGCACCACCGTGGATGCCCGCTTGGCTAGACGCCTCCGCAAGTCGCGTTGCTCAGAGATCGACGCCCCAGTAGATGCCATATGTTCTTGGCTGGCACAAAATGCGACTTGTCAATCGTTTTCTTCCTGCACTTAACAAGGCGGTTGAACCGCTCGCTGGCGGGTGGGCCGACAGCGCCATTAATTGCACCCAACACCAGCCCCACACATTTTCGCGCCAAGGTTTTCGCCTTGAGATCATTTGAAGACACCATCTACTGCTGATCGTTTTCCGTGTGCTGGGCATAACTGAAGACTCTTGGGCTTGCTGTGTACTCTGCTAATACACCTGACATAGTTGCTATCTCTTTGCAACGAATTTCTCCACTTTTTTATGGTTTTGGCTAGGTTGGCCGTTTCAACAGATCTCATCTTTTAAGCTAAAAGCCCCCTCATGCGACGATGTGGAGCTTTCTAGATCGCCTCATGTATGACAGTACAATTGAGGAAGAATACTACAGGAAAATTCGACAAAAGTCTTCGTCTCTGAGTGCTATCGTTGTGGGTTTGGTGGCTGCTATGGGAGGATTCCTTTATGGTTACGATACTGGATTAATTAATGATATCCTCGAAATGCGATATGTTTCCACCCATTTTCCTTCTAATGGCTACGCGTTCAACACCCATGAAAGAGCTCTTGTCACCGCCATTTTGTCACTTGGAACGTTCGTCGGTGCAGTTTTAGCGCCATTAATATCTGATACATACGGCAGAAAGTTTGCCATAGTGGTGCTGTCTGGACTATTGTGTAATGCCGGAAACATCATCCAGGTGGCTGCATCGGATATCGCCTTGCTCTGTATCGGTAGGGTGGTTTGTGGGATATCAGTGGGAATTTTATCTGCTTCGGTACCATTATATCAAGCCGAAGCTTCTCCCAAATGGGTGCGTGGTTCCATCGTGTATACCTATCAATGGGCCATCACATGGGGCTTGTTGATCGCCCTGGCGGTGTGTCAAGGGACTCGGAAATTTAACAATTCAGGTTCTTACAGAATTCCCATTGCTCTTCAGTTTCTCTGGGCCACCATTCTTTGCATCGGTATGTTGTTCTTGCCAGAATCGCCTCGATTCTACGTGCAAAAGAACAAAATCCAAAAGGGCCTCGAAAGCTTAAGTAAACTTCGACGCTTGCCTACAGACGATGCCGATTTAATTGAAGAATTGGTGGAAATCAAGGCAAATTACGATTATGAAATGCTGTTTGGGAAAACCTCAATTCTCGATTGTTTTCGCAATGGTGGTGGACGCCACAAACAGGTACTTCGTATGGTCACCGGAATTGGAATCCATGCGTTTCAACAATGCCTGGGAATTAATTTCATCTTTTATTATGGTGTGAATTTTTTCTCATCAACAGGTATGGGAAATTATTACCTCATGTCATTTATCACCTATGCGGTGAACACCCTTTTCACCATTCCCGGTATAATTCTTATCGAAGTCATTGGAAGAAGAAGCTTATTGCTTTGGGGTGGAACAGGTATGTCAATTTCCAATTTCATCATTGCTATCGTTGGAGTGTGCATCTCTGATAACCATATTAGTTCCATCATCTCGGTATCTTTTTCGTGCCTGTTCATTGCATTTTTTGCTGCGTCATGGGGTGGATGTACTTGGGCATTAGTTTCCGATATCTATGGTATTTCCATTCGTCAAAAGGCTATTTCCATAACTGCGGCAACCAATTGGCTTGTCAATTTTATTTGTGCTTATATCACCCCATATCTCATTGACACTGGAGCACACACGGCAGCGTTAAAGAATAAAATCTTCTTTATCTGGGGTGGATTCAATGCCGCTGGAGTGGTGTTTACCTATTTTATGGTGTACGAAACCAAGGGGTTAAAGTTGGAAGAAATCGATTACATGTACCTCAATTGCGACAATGCTCGGGTATCCACGAAATTCAAGTCGCAAAAGATAGACTACAATACTCCACTACTCCAAAATGACGTTTTAATGAACGAAAAATCCAACAATGATCCACAAGAGCCGGTCTCTAATGGATCAGCCAGTTCAAGGCTGGACAACAATTCAGTCCATTCATCATCCGATTCTGAATCCTCGGACGATCCACCCTACAACAACAACCTCACAGACTACCAACGATACCTTTCATCCTTGGGTGCAATGGAAGATAAAGTTCCTGAGCCTATTCATCCTCCAAGTGTGGAGCATGAACATGATTTAAATCCCATCATTGCACGGCAATTTTTCGAAGCGCCACCAAGTGAAAGTGATAGTGACAGTGAAGGATCTAGTCATGCCAGCATTGGAGCAGAAAATGACGAATCAGGAAGCTCAAATACTACATACTCTTCATGAATTGAATGAATGCAATTGAATTTTCGTACTGTACATAGGCAAGGGTCCCAGCCGCATTGAAATAAAGAAAGTGAGCCCTCGGCCGTGCGTCGCACCTTCCCAAAATGTTTGTCATTATTCCCAATTAGGCGTCATGGAACCCCGAATGGAAACACCGTTTCGGACCGAAATAATACGTGAAATCTGTCCCAATATTATTATGGGGCGTCTATGACATCCTGTGACACCGCCGGAAGCCAAGGAATTGCTTCCGCTACATCCTTATGGAGTGTCATCAATTGAGGTCACAAAATTTCAATTGCACCATAAGGAACCCTCGGAAAGCCCCCTAGTCGTCTAATGCACAATGCCCTCGGAAATGGCCAACAAATGTGGTGCGACATCGGAGGTGCATGGGATGGACATCCGCACACCAGCCCAGCGACCTATCCAAATTCTGGCATCGACTGCAACAACGATGGATAAGGCGACGGTACACCAAGCCATTCGCGATGACAAGTTCTTGCTTGCAAAAGAGTTGATTAGAGAGCATCCCAAATTGGTGAACGAGCAGGATGAAGATGGACGTTTACCACTTCATTGGGCGGTATCTGGAGGCGATGTCGACATGGTGGCGTTTTTGGCTGCAAACATGACTCAAGCGGAAATTGACGATATGGTTGATAATTCGGGATGGACTCCTGTCCATATTGCTGCCGCAATCGGTCGTAGTGACATTCTTGACGTATTATTGACCCATGACCCTGTACCGGATATCGACCTAGCCACAGGTAGCGGAACCACCGCACTCCATTTGGCTGTCAGCAAAAATCATTATGATGTAGTGAAGCAATTGATTCAAAAATACCATTGTTCGACTCGAACCAAGGATAAGTTGGGAAGAACAGCGATGCATCGAGCGGCGGCAATTGGATCGCAACCCATAGTGCGAACGTTGGTAGATGCGCGAGCCAATATCAACGCTAAAGATTCAGATGGATGGACTCCTATGCACCACGCACTTGCCGAGGGCCACGGAGACGTGGCTAAACTACTTCGGGAGTGCGGAGGGGATCCCGAGATCCGCAACAACGACGGGCAACTGCCAGTGCAAGTTGCGGTGGATGATAATGTGAGGAAGTATTTTAGCGAGTAAAGTAAGAAGAAAGAAATGAAATGAAGGGCTACATGAAATTTAGCACAGTAGGCTGAAAGTTAAACTTTAGTTGTGCTGCAAATTAGGCTGTAAGTTCGGCTGCAATTGTTTGCAATCCTTTCCTTGCTGTTGCTGCAAATACCACATTGGGCTGTTTCCTGCACACTGTCGTGGTTTTTTTCTTTACCCCTCGGTTTTACCCTCGGAAGTGGCCAGGTGACCCCTTCGTCACCTTCCCGAACGAGCCGAACTGCAAATACTTTGCTATTTCAGCCGCGATAAACATGACCCGGCCCAATGCGGAAAGTCGGATGAAGCTTGCTTATAAAGGCCGGAGGTCAGGAGTACTTGTCGCATATCTCCAACTTTATAATGTTAGCCATCGGTGACTCAATTTTGAGAATTATCAACTTTGTCTTCCTTGTGATTGCATTAGGATTGACCGGCTCCCTTGCCGCAACCACTGTTTTCCAATCTAATCCTCAAATTAATTTTGGTGTGTTTGCCGCTGCTTTTGCTATCCTTACTTCCTCATTCTATGGTGTTTTAGCTTACCTCTTTGACGGATTTGCATGGCCATTGGTATTAGCCATCTTTGACTTTTTGAACTTTGTTTTCACTTTTGCCGCTGCTACTGCAATTGCTGCTGGTATTCGTTGTCACTCATGTTCTAATGAACTGTACCTCAAGGACAACAACATCACTCAAGGTAAGTCTGGTCGTTGTAGAAAGGCCCAAGCCTCGGTTGCCTTCCTTTACTTTTCCGTGTTTATCTTTTTGGCATCGCTTGTGTTTTCATCCATTGGTGCTGCTAGAGGTGGTATGTTTGGCGGTTCTCGTAAGTCGGCTCCAAGAGTTGGTGTTCCAGCCATGTCGCAAGTATAAGATTGATACCGTGTTGTTTTAAAACGGTTGACGTACATAAAGTGTCGACTGTATAATATTATATATACTGTTACCCAAAAGCTATTTTTTGGCTCGTTTTTTCTTTTCACGTTCGTAGGCATTTTTTTCAGCTCCCTCAGTGGTAGAAATGCTGCTAACAATATTAGCCATCTTTTTATGATACTCCTCATACATTTGCTTTTTGTCCCGAATTTGTTCCCTGGCACTAAACCGTCCTTGCTTCCGAATATCTTTCATCGTCAGCTTCTTTTCCTTCTTCAATTGATGCTTCATCTTGTTAATTTCCTGCCTCTCACGATTAGCATCATAAGATTTTTTATCAGGATTGAAATTCTCTTCAAATTTGGGAGCATAAGTAGGTATTGCCAACGCCTTGTGTGTTTGTAATGCTAATGGCACCCGTTCCTTAACGGCATTTTCGTGCAACTTGACAATTTTCGTCAAAATGGCTGCAAGATTCGTCAACTCATTGTTGAAATACCTCGCCAAATGGGTCAATATCGGTATGAGAGGTGCGGTTATTTCCACAATGCCGCTATTATCTCTCCACATGCTAACTGACCGGTCACATAACTCCAAAATTCGGTCCAAAAGACTAAATTTGAAATCTGGAGAATCTTCACTCAATCCACTGATTGAAATTTGCACCTTATTCTTACGTTTGTCATTGGGTTTCAAATTGAATTCTGGCTTTCCTCCCAATTTTTCAACTTGCGGTACAAGTGCCATCAATGCCCTTTGCAAGAAACACGCCACTTCGGGAACATACCGCTTCGCGATTCTCTGATAATGAAGTACCATATCACTGAGGTAGACTGCCTCAGCTAATTGTTTCAAAGAAACTTGTCTGAATTGCGTGCTTGAAATCGCTTCGTTCATCAAAATTAATGCTGGTGTCACCACAAGGTGATAGTGGTCCGATGTAGAAAAAAGCACTCCGATCACCGCGAATAAAACCAAGTCCCTTGTCCTCAATTTCTGGTCCAATATATGGTTCTGGACTTGTTGCAATTCGGTTCTAACGTTTTCCACAAGTGCCTGGTTGTAATTTTCAGCGAGAGGAACAAGAATAGAAATGTATGTTTCCGTTAACTCTTTATCCTTGTCGGCCAAGTAAAGAACATGCTGAAAAAGAATGCCAACAAAGACATCCATCTTCTCTTTGTTTCCAGCTGCCAACCGAGGATGATGTGACTCAACTATAGAGTTCACCAAACGAGGCTGTTGAGAAGGTTCAACGCCTTCTACTATAGAGATGAATTCGGTTTGTGTTGAAGGAATGGCATGCTTTGCAGCTTTTGGTTTACTGCTCTTTGAAGTCACCTCAGTTTCCAGTTCTTCATCTGAGTCCGATGAGGCGCCATTCTCAATGCTGACTCCTTCCATTTCGTCCTCGTCCTGGTCATTCTCCCAGAAATCGTCGTCAATATTATCACCACCTTCAGATGCAAAGCCCAGCATACGCTTCTCACGCTCCTCTTCAAGCTTGCGCATTTTCTCAGCATGCTCCTTGCGAAGCTCCTCGTCAGTTTTCGTTCTGTCAGCAGGAACAGCACGACGATCGTAGGTAAGTTCACGTACCCGACTATCGTATTCTATTTCTTCAGCCGTTTTCGATTTAATGGGTTGTTTTGGAACGGGTTGTTCATTCATCACTTGCATAACATCACCAAAGTCTTCATCAAGGTCCATAATCTCATCTTGGGTCTTGGCAAACTCTTTCTGTCTTTGCTGTTTGTAGAACTTGGACTTTGCTATCACTTCTTTCATCACCTCAGCCTTGGATTTTCGGCGCAATGGTTGTGCCGAATTTTCATCTGCATAAGTAACTTGGTCTCCCAACGACTCTTCGTCAGCTATCGCCTTACCTCCATGTGTGAGAACGAATCCGTCATCGTCGTCTTCAGCACCGTCTTCTTCATCATCGCTTCCCAATGAAAATGCATGCTTCTTTTTGTTACCGGACTCCCGTTCCCTGGCAAAACGAATGAGCATTTTCTCTTCTGCCGTCATGTTTGCATTGCCCTCTCCGAATCTTCGGTCTACCAAACCTCCCGTTCGTCCTCGGAATTTCTTCTTGGCTTCATGCTCACTTTTCAATGCCTGTTCTACCGACTGGTTGTTTCTACTTGCTTCGTTATGCTGTTTCGAACCTACTTTCACAAACTTGCCCTTCAGAATCGTAGTCACATCATGCTTGGTTCTATTGTACCGATTGTCAAACTGGTTAAAATCGTTACGAATCTCACTTATGATCTTGTTATGATCCTGACGCCTCGTTTCCGAGGGAGTCTTTGCGTTTTTGTTTTTTCGTTTGACATTCGTTTGGCCAACGAGGCCTTTCTCCTTGAGCGACGCACGTAGCTGCTTGAGTTGGGATCCCGCCATCACTAGTGTGCGATGAGCATCGGTTCCAACTTTTGTCTTTCAGTCTTTGGATTATGTAATATATGTGCTGTGCTTATATTTTTCACCTTCCAAGGTCTTGCTTGTAGAACTGGTTGATCATCCCAAAAACCCCAGCACTCTTGCCCTGTGGTAGTTCCTCTTCCTCTAGTATATGGTCGACGTTGTAGGTGGATTCGGATATGCTTCCAGGCGGTAATCTGGTGCGCGGAAGTTGACGCAGCTTTGGGGTTGGTCGAGCTGCACGCTCTCGATCGTCATAACTTTCAAGGAAATACATGTAAGATTTGATCATTTTATCGTCGCCATTGGGTACCCCATTGTCACTTTCTTCTTCCTCTTCAATGTCGTCTCGCTTAGTGCGGTGGGAGGGAGACTTTTTCTTCTTCTTGTTGAGATCGTGCATCATGTTCTTATCCTTCTTTTCAAAGTTGAACATGGCAAAGTAGCACACATATCCTAGCCCATCAACATAAACGGAGTATTCTCGTACAAAATCTATAATGGCACCCGATTGACTCAGCAATTTGAACCAAAGAATGAATGGGGTAAGCACGAGACTTAACAACTCGTTAATGATGACAACGATCTTTAGGCTGAATAATTCACAAAATTCGCCCTTAACCTCGGCCGTGTGTAGCTTTTTACTCCACGTTGACGGCATGTAATGTGTGAATTGGGTCACATAGCGAAGACTAGCTTCTGGATCATAATAAAACGGTGAGCTGGAATTGGCACTTTCCGTCGACGATGTATCGGTAGCCAACGAGCCAGCAGTGACTGCCCATATTGTTCCGAAAATACTGATGTAAAATAATGCAGATTTGTTTTCTGTGAGCTCGAATGCCCAAAAACTGTGTTCCTCGTCTTCAAACCATAATCCCATCACGACGAGAACAGCCGTGATTGCACCAGCAACAAAGTTGACGAGGGTCATGATATTAACAACCAAAAATCCTCGAGGAAACTGGTTAATATAGGTATTGGCTGGTCCTATGGAGAGCTGAAGTCGCTTGACAAAAAAATGAGGTAGCTCATTAAACTCTCGTAACTTCCATTCTGCCCAAGGAGTATACTGGCGAAGACCGATCAACGACGATGGATTCGTCTTGTATTCGTTAAAGTATCGGAAAAAGTACAACAAAACGAAATATACCACAATAAATGGACACAACAAAAGGTTGATGATTGCTGCCATTTTGAACCGGGAGCTCAACTCCTTTGCCAACATATTTCTGTTGTAGTCTTTAAGGACATTGGGGTTGACTTGGCCCTGGTTATTGAAGACAAAGTTGTAAATACAGAGCTTTAAATTCCACTCCAAGGTGCGTGTCAATACAGCCCGAGTATTAAGAATTGGATTTAGCACAGACAACAATGGAATCTCAAACCCCAAGTTTAACGTATCCTTGTTGATCAACGCTATGATATAATTCTCCTTGCGCATTATTCTGTTTGCAATATCATGGGCGTTGAGTCTGACTTTGGATTTCAAGTCGTTCACATAATGCAGCAGGCTGGTGAGGGTATTGAAATCTTTAAGTTCCATAAGCCTTTCAACAATTGTAGCCCATGAGATCGTCATAAGCTCATCATCGTGAGGGATATCGAGCAATTGACGGTAAAAATTGCGGATTTCAGATAGTTTATAGCGGAAATCAAAGTATAATTGCACAATGCGAAGTGTGATGTAAATAGCAAATCCAAAAAGTAGTAGCTTTGCCATTGCCGGAGCTTTGGAAATGTAATGTGGAATGATGAGGTCTGACAATGTCAAGCTTTTTTGTCCTCTAGACAAAAATTTGTCGTAGTCTACACCCCAGGCTAGAAAGGATGCGAAACCAATGACAAATACAAGAGTAGCCAAGTCCACGATGCGCCCTAAAACGATGTTCATAACGCCTCGACCACGGTAGTAGTAATATAAATCGGAGAGAAATTCGTCCATATTAACAATATTGGCCCACAAGTACAACGCTCTTTCTCTAGAAGGAATGAACACACGTCCACGGGCCTGCCGCTGGTACATGGTATGGAACGAAGGAAGTGTTTTAGTTTTTCTGAACTGAACCTGAGCTTCATCTGTCGAGACTGCACCATTGTTCAAGATTCCGTGGCTTGGAGCAGATTCTGTCATAATTGGAGCATTTTGTGGTTGGGGATCTATCTCTCCATACGGCTGAGTAGGAGGCTCGTATGGTTGCATTTGTATGTCATTGGCATGAATTGACGGTGGTTGGTCTTGCAGCAGAGAGCTGCTTTCTATGGAGGAAAGGTCTGAATCGGACTCCAGGTCTAATAAGTGGTTCAGACCACCATCGCGGCGGATCATAGAGTCGCCTACTTGAGATTCTGGGTCATAATACTGGTAATTATCGAGCTGATTGTAGATGGAATGGAAACCAAATATACGTGAGAGAAACGTATCGTTCTCGTTTTGCTCGCTAGTGTTGCCCTCAGCAAAACTGGAGCTCAAATGAACATCAGGCATGAAGTAGTGGCGCTTTGATAAGGTGGAGTGGATGTTAAAGTGATGATTGTACTGCAGGTGGGGTCCTGCGTGTGGCTCTCCTGCGTGTGGCTGGTCAGCTATCTAGTGAGAGCCAAAGAAGAGAACGGCCAAGAGAGAGGAAGCCAAGAAAGAGGAACGAGAAAAAGAAAAAGTAGAAAAGAGGGGAAATAACAGATGAGAGCAAAGCAAAGAATGGTCGAATCATAATAGAATTATAATAGAACCATTATAGAACCATTATAGAATCATTAGAAGAAAATGAAAAGCTCTATATAGTAAATTTGAGAGGTAGCTGGCCTCATGTGACCTCTGTTTACTAACGCTTATTTTCGCCCGCTCGTTTAGGCTTTACTCGTGGCTGTAGTCTGTCGTTGGGTGCCCTGTCTCACCCCTGCATATGCCTGGGAAATGCCCATTGTTCTGACCCTTAAAAAGAATCTGCAAATTTGATTCGCTTCACCATTCTCCTCTTTTGTGGTTAATGAATCTCCAAAGCAGTTTTCGCCGAAACACTCGAGCATTCTCGCTTACAATGTATGTGTCATTTTTTTTAAAACTGGCTTTCGTGATGGAAACATGTGGCTTTATAGTTTAAGCCGCTCGTTACGTAATTCATCTCTTGTGTCAATTTCTTTTTTGACGTTCCCTCCTCAACAGGTGAAAAGAAAGCACAGCTGGAAATAGTCCTTGAATTACTAAAATTGCATCGTAGACCCTAGGTGATCCCGTGGCTTCTCCCTCGTGCACTTTTGAGAATTGTACCTTCCTATTTCATCTGCTCTTATTTTTAGCCTTTCGCTGGGTGCACTGGGTGCACTAACATTCCTTGAAAAAATCTCTCTTCTCAGCCATCTAAAACTCCATCTTATTTTCAGGGCAGCTAAACCTCCCACAGCCTCGTATACACTCAAACCCCCTTTTCCCAGCTTCCATTTTTAGTATCTTTGTAGCACCTACCACGCCCATAACCAGAAGGCTCGTTGTTACACAAAAACACGAGTGCGCAACTTTGCACAGCCTGAATAACAAAAAAAATAGCCAAGACTAACGGGCTGACGACAAAATATTGATCAAGATCGATAGATTTTCTAGTGTTTAACTGATCTGTGTTTCATACAAGAACAGCAAAAGAGCTATATAATCTACTTTTCTTTGGTTCTTGTTTTTTTGCATAACCTTGAAATCAATACTATCCGTTTTTACGTTCACCCATCCTGATATATTGGTGACAAAAAAAATCAACAAGTCTGGAATATCGCTCGTTTTTGATCCAGACATAGCTTAATCCTCGAACCACTACTAAAAAGCAGTCGTTTCCATTTGCCTGTCGCACCCCTCTTTGATCATGGCTCAACGTGATCTCACATATAACAGTCCCAACGTGCCGCAGGACGGCGAACAGAACCCGTTTGCCTCTCCTCAAGATGAGGATCTGTCGTCGTCGTTCGGCTCCAACCATATCTCGTCATCTCAGCTGGACGATACCAACTTTCATTATGGAAAACCGTTCAGTTCATACAATGGTTATTACCTGAAGAATGGCACCTCATCGAATCTTCTTTCTCATGAGACATCGTTGGAGGGAAACAATGCCCAGAACAGTGACAATAACATACAAGTACCATCGGAATATGATAGGTATCCTCTGATGGCAGGTTCCAGGGTAGTCTCTTCCACGTCTCTTTCGTCACACTTGTATCAAAACAAACAGACACCAAAGAGTGATGATACTTCGCTGAGCTCGAACAAGAGCACAAATCCGTTCATTGCGGCCACAGACTTTAGTCCCTTTGGTGGATACCCTGCATCGTCATTCCCGCTTCATATCGACGAAAAGGAACCAGATGATTACCTTCATAACCCAGACCCCATTGCCGATGCTCTGTATGACAAAAACAGATTCATGTATGATTTGAAGAACATGGACCGTCGTTCTATGGGTGGCCTTTTCGGTATCATTTTTCTCGTCATCGCTGTGATTTGTGTGTTTATTCTTTTCCCAGTTCTCACATACTCCGGTGTCGCCGACCATTATACTCCAGAATCATATGAGATATTAACACACTATAAATATCCCATATTGAGTGCTATAAGAACGAGTTTGGTGGATCCTGATACTCCTGATGAGTACCTCACCAGAAAAGTCACTACGGGTACTTGGAAATTAGTGTTCTCGGATGAATTTAATAAAGATGGTCGTACATTTTACGATGGTGATGATCAATTTTTCACCGCTCCAAACTTCCATTATGCTGCTACTCATGATTTGGAATGGTACGATCCAGATGCTGTCTGGACTGAAAATGGTACTTTGAACCTTCGTATGGACGCTTTCAAGAATCATGATTTATTCTATAGATCAGGAATGGTTCAAAGTTGGAACAAAATGTGTTTCACCCAAGGTATGATTGAATTTTCTGCTCAACTTCCCAATTACGGAAATGTTTCAGGTTTGTGGCCTGGTTTGTGGACAATGGGTAACTTGGGTAGACCAGGATATATGGCAACTACAGACGGTGTGTGGCCTTACACCTATGAAGCCTGTGATGCTGGTATTACTGCTAACCAATCCTCTCCTGATGGAATTTCGTACCTTCCTGGTCAACGGTTGCCTCTGTGTGCTTGTAGTGGACTGGACCATCCCAACGTTGGAACTGGTCGTGGAGCTCCCGAAATCGATGCTCTTGAAGCTGAGTATGCTTCAAACTTGAAACTCGGTTTGGCTTCCCAATCTATGCAAATTGCTCCTTTTGACATTTGGTACATTCCTGATTACAATTTTGCTTCCATTAACGACGATACGGTCACTTCAATCAACTCGTATGCCGGAGGTCCCTTCCAACAAGCTGTTTCTGGTGTTACTACACTCAACAATGCGTGGTACGAAAAATACGAAGATCCCAAATTTCAAATGTATGGATACGAGTATCTCAATGACGATGACGATGGTTATTGTACTTGGTATGTTGGTGAGCCAACGTTAACGGTCAAAGCATATGCATTGGGACCCAATGGTAATATTGATTTCCGCCGTATCTCAAAGGAGCCTATGTCTGTCATCATGAATTTGGGTATTTCCAATAATTGGGCATACATCGATTGGCCCTCGCTCAACTTCCCAGTGACGATGAGAATCGACCATGTGCGAGTTTACCAGCCGGAAGATCAAATCAGTGTAACATGCGACCCTGAAGACCATCCAACCTACCAGTACATTCAGGATCATCTCAATGCATACGAAAACGTCAATTTGACATCTTGGGAAGATGCCGGATACTCGTTTCCGAAGAATAAGTTACTTCATGGGTGCTAGTTTATGTATATGTAAAATTATTTAAATTTACCATAGCAGATACTCGTATTCACACCTCCAAATCCAAATGAGTTGCATAAAGCCTTGTTGACGGGCATTTCTTTCGATATGTTGGGGACAAGATCTAGGCTAAAGTCTTGAGCGTCGTCATCAGCATGGTGTCCCGCATTATCTAGGTTAAGTGTAGCAGGTACAGCATTATTTTTGACCGATAAAATCGTGAATATCAGCTCCACGGCTCCAGCTGCTCCAAGAAGATGGCCAGTGGACGACTTGGTAGATGACACAGCAACTCCAGGAGTTTCGTGAAGTGCTTTTTGGATTGCTCGGATCTCTGAACGGTCACCTATAACGGTGGAAGTTGCGTGAGCATTAACATAGTTTATTTCTTCTGGTTGGGTATCCGCCATTTTTAGTGCCATTTTCATGGCTCGATAGGCACCATTTCCATCCTCAGGCGGAGCAGTAATGTGATGGGCATCACCAGCAAGGCCATAGCCCAAGATCTCGGCATATATCGAGGAAGGGTCTACTCCACGATTAAGAGCATGTTCAAGCGATTCTATCATCAAGATTCCGCAGCCCTCTCCGAGCACAAATCCATTTCTGGCGCCATCAAATGGACGACTAGCTTTTTCTGGCTCATCGTTGTAGTTTGTAACCACAGATCGAGCACGAGCAAAGCCGGCGAGAGCGAGAGGGTGGACCAGAGATTCTGTAGCACCAGCCACCATTGCGTCGGCGTAACCGTTTCTTATGAAATTGTAGGCATCACCAATGGCATTTAGTCCCGTAGCACAGGCCGTGGATACGGTATGATTAGGACCTCGTAAGCCAAATTTCATGGAAACATTTCCAGCTGCCATATTGGTGAGTAATTTTGGAATGAACAACGGTTGCACCTTTCGGTAACCTCCGTTGGAAAATGCAATTGAGTTATCATAAATATCGTGAAATGAACCAATTCCGCTGCCAATGGCAACTCCCACATTATCGGCGTTTCCATTGGATGTCCATTTGGCGTCGTCGAGTGCTTCTTGTGTAGCTGCCAATGCATACTGAGTAAAAAGTGCCACTCTTCGAGCATCAGAAACCAGAGGATGATCGGCTGGGTCCCAGCATCCGTCCTTAAGCAGACCACTAGGCACTTTTCCTACCACTTGAGATGGTATTTTGCTCCAGGATTCATCGTAATCTGGAAATATTCGAGTCGAAACCAATCCACTTTCATTGGCCATAAGACGGGTCCAACAGTGCTTGGTGCCTACTCCGAGGGGCGACACCATCCCCAAGCCGGTGATGACAACTCTGGTCATTGGTAGAAGAAGAGTAAATTGGGTTGTCGCTGAACCTCATCGCGGGTGATAGGATGTATGGGGTAAGTGCATAGAGATACTATTGCTCCAATATCCACAGTTGATACACCTCCCACCTCTTTTCGTCGCCCACCACAAAGTTGTATGGGCTGTCGTAGATTCGTTCTGGTATATTTGCAAGTTTGCATAGCGATATCCATTTTTCAAAATCAGTGGTGCCAGTAATATCTTGTAGATTGATGGCCGCTGGTTCGAATTTGGAATCCTGCAAAAAGCGTAGTAACCTTTCCCGCTTGAGATTAGTTGCTGGGTCATATTCTGGCTTCTTTTTTGTGGTTCTTTCGTACTCTTCTTGGTCCAGTAACATGACTTTGAATTGGCGGAAAAGTGACTCCATTAATTTGGACGGTAGGTGCAAATCTGTCAACTCGGGATGTTCCAGTAGAAACTCCTGGTAATGTAGTTTCTTGATTGCCTTCTTGTGCTGCAGTAGAAGGCTGAAAAAAGACTGGGCTTGTGAAGGATATGAACTATCCTCAGTAGGTTCATTCTCAGATACATTTTCTTGTACCCATTCATTATAAAGTTGTTCTCTTTGGTTCTCATCCGTAACTGAAAAGTAACGACTGTCTTGAGCAAAGTCTCCAGCAAGTTCCTCTTTGACAAGAAACCACGGGTCCATCTTATCGATTTTATCACCAAGCGAAGAGAGCATTTCAAGGAACTGTTCACGGTCAGCCACGGGCAAATTGAGGTCAAGATCTAGTGTATCCAGCTCTTCAGAGTCAGAGTCAGAGTCGTCTTCAGAACCGTAACCCTCCAATAAGCTTGGTTTTGCAGCTATTCCTTCTTCTTGAAGAAAACCACGTACCAATGCTTCTGTGGATTCTTGGTCATTTTGAGAGCTTGAAGACCCAGATTCCCAGTCCTCGTTGCTCTCGTTGTCACTTTCCTTGTTGCTTTGAGTAATGACTTCTTCGTTGACACTTTCGTTGTGATTTTCACCTTGGCTGGGGAGATTCGTTTCTGGACTTTTGTTAACTGCTCTTGATTTATTTGCCTTGGGTCCATCATCCACCTTCAATCCCCGAATCTTGGCCATAAGGACTGCCACTTGATCAAAATTCAAACATTTCAAGAACTCGTCTTTGCTGATGGTAGTATCTTCAAACACATCGCTGAGCTGCCAATACGATTTATTTGTTTCCTGGTTGTAGTAGAAGTGTTTGGCGTTGTCTGTGACCACGAGAAACCATTGTCCGTAGGGTATAGGATGGAGAAGCCATGGTTCCATAGCAGGGTGAGACTGGTGAGCCTGAAAGTGAGACAGTGAAATTTGAGAATCAATAAAATAATGAGAGAAATAGTGAGAAATGAGCGAGATATTTCCAGACTTGTTTTAATTTTGACTTGTTTAGACTTTTACTTGTCTACAATAGATATTTGACTTGTCTACTCATGAATCATTAACTTACCAACATATTCACGGACATCTTCATCCGTTTCTTGTCTGGGGTATTATAAGGTTTTGCATCGATTGGAAGCGGTGATGCGAAAGAAGCCAGCCCTTCGTCTTCACCGGGTTCCACAGAGGTCTTTTTGTATTCGAACTGGTCTTCAGTGGCGGTAGTATTTTCCTCGGTTTCTTCGTCATCTTCGTCATCTTCGTCACTATCTTCACCTCTCTTGGACCGCTTGTACAGCTTGCGAATTCTATTCACTGCCAACTCCGATCCCTGATGGAGATTCTTGGCGTGCCGAAGAAGCAAGTCTCGTCGAGAGAACGGGCGTGAGCAGATCCCGCACACAAATGGTTTGAGTTTGTTATGTGTAGAAAGTGTATGACGAGTGAGATGTTCTTCGCGAGTAAACGCTCGATTGCACTGTTTGCAATTATAGATCCGGGAGTTTCCCGACGCTGTTTTCGTGCCATATTTGGCCAGATACTCTTCTTCGTCGCTTATGGACCCGACAGTTGGAGTTGGAGGCGCCTCGGAGCCGGTGGAGGTTTCCAGAATGGAGTCATTTTTGGCTCGAATGGCAGTTTCTGAAGCAGATCTGTTGCGTACTATTGAGGACTTGCCAGAAACGTTCTCTCGGGGTGTAAATTTGTTGTCGTCGACCGCTGAAACTGGTCCAATTGCACTTGGAACAAGCGGCTGAATATGATGGAACCCTGTTCTGGGGCTCTTTTCGGGCATAGGAAGATCACTTGTTTTGTGAGACCGTATCGATGAGTGGCTGACTCTATGGGCAGCTATGTCGACGATAGAAGGGGGTTCGTTCATCAATAGGAAGAAATTTTTGGATTTCGCGGGGACGACAATTGGCCAAGTTCCATATTATATTCGGACCTCCCCCGCCGCCGCTCCCCTCCTCTGCGATGCGCGGAACCTTTGTGTCACCTTCTTCCCCGCAAAAACTGGATTTCAAGGCTGGATTTTTGTGGTTGGTCATCCGTTGTCAATTGCGACCGTACCTTTGATAAAGCTAAAATTTCTTCAAAGGTGGGTGGGGACTGCCTTCATAGTTGGACCCGCCTAATGTCTAACCCCGGTCGCAACTGCAAGCGTGGGGGACACAATTGCGGGGGAGCGGACACTCATCTTAGTTGCCGGTGCAGTGGGTGTAATGAGGGGTAGAGCACTGAGACTAAAGGTGGCTTTTCAGTGCGCTCGATTACTTTGCTATTTCAATGCCGCATTCTACATTGGTGACCAACTTCAAGTTCTAGGCTGAGGCGTTCCCCTCCTCGGCAAAATTGCCGTGCGGCGGTAACCGCTTATTTTTGGCCCACTGCGGCTTTGCATCCAAACCTAGCGAAAGTAGGGCTCGTACATCCGCCATACCCTGTCCATAGTATCTCTTCCCCCGCCCAGGGCGAGTTCGTGTAGGTCTCTTCTCCACTCTTCTTGTAGCTGGTGAGGGATAACATTGTCTGTCCACAGAAGAAGTCTAATTACTTCGAGAAAGACATGGCCGTTGATGAGCTCGGAGTCCTTGGTGGATCGCAACCATTTTTCGATACTGTTTAACAGCTTGAGACAGAGTATGTTCACCTGCTTGCCATGAAGTCTCACTGGACGGCTACGCATTCTCCTCAAGGCTTGGTAAGCTTGATACAAGATCACCAACGACGGAGAAATCGATACCACTCCGAACACCAATTGCTGCGATTTGAGAAGCTTGTCAATGCCACTAATAGCAACGGCGCCATCAACCTTGGTTTTCTGGATCTGGATGAGGAGAGCCCGTACTAACGATCCTTTGATCACCGCTTTGAATGGACTGCGTAAATCTTGCTCGTATCTCAGCATTAACATGGTGAGATTTCCATTGGTGATGGCATGATGAATTTCTTGCTGAACCTGAGCTCCGTCTTTCTTTTCGTAGTCCACCACATAGTCGACCACCATTCTTTCCAACAGATCAAGGTCAGATTGTAACGACTCTTTTGTGGTGATACTAAGGTCGCTTCCGTCATCATGGCGCAATACACTCATCATATTGGAAATAGGTTTGATCACCCAGTTGTTCCAGAACCCAACCACTGTTTCCACAAAATTGAGCTGAAACCACTGTAAGATGTCCCGCCAGTTATGGTACGCTTTGAAAGCAGCTGCTGGTCCAAAGTTGATAGCCAATGCCAACCCGGGCCACCAACGAGTGTAGAATCCGGGAGGTGCTGTGTTCTTGGTGTCGCTTTCTTTCTCGAATTCAACCAATTGACGAAGTACATTATTAATTCGTTTTGAGGCACTTTCGTCTTTTTTGGTGATATCCAATATCGACTCGGCGGCTCCAAGTAACTTGTCAATATTGATCTCTGTGATTGACTGGGGATTTTCTTGTGGAACTGTATTCAACAACTCGCCTATGGTTCGTGCGTAACGATCCATACGATGACGAATATCACGACGGTTCCTTCTAACATCCTTAGCCGCTACGCTGTATGGAATGTGGTAGACAGCTGAAATCATGTTTATAGGTCCCAGTTGCTTCTCAAGCATCATAGAAGGCGATACCTTGTGGATTGCCGCTTTTATACTGTTAACGGCTTTGAGAACAAAATCTCTCATCTCTTCGTAGGCATGGTAAACACTATTGTCTTCCTCCACAGAAGAACGAGCCTGTGTTTCCACACGCAAAGGTTTGGGGTCAAAAGTCGACCAAGTAGTCATGAGTCGTGCTGGAGAAGTTTGCAAAAAATACAACATTTTACTGGATGTGGAATAATGGAGTCCGTCCCAATAACTCAATTGATTCAGCGAATCTAGTGTCCGTGAAATAAATGTCCGAGATAAATGGCTGTAAACCAAAAGAAGCAGGTAATAGTTTACGAGGGACGTGACAGTGTCATTTTGTAAGAATCCTTGTTCATTAGCCACAGTATCAGAAATCTCCAATAGTTTAGCAATGTCGATATTTGACAATGCAACGCTTCCCAGCTCAATGCCTAGAAGGCTGTATAGCTTTTGAAGTACTGAACGAGACGTTGCATCCAATTGGGACGATTCGACATCGGCCGATACAAACTCATTTGTCAAGGAATGCAACTGGCTAAAGAGTTCAGCAATTCGAGCCGATAAAGGGTCCGACATAACAAGTGAAGTGTATGGAGTTGAATGTGATGTCCAAATCTATAATGATCCCTGTGTTAATCTGAGCGAAGTAGAGTTCGCAATCAAGATTTGCGAATTCGCAACTTTGTCGCCGCACTACAATTATCAAATATGCTACCATTACAGTATGTATCTTTCTCCGTCATTTCATGCTCAGATCACTCTTCTACTCCTCCTCCTTCTTCTCGTCTAAAACCCCCAGCTTCTTGATGAGCTCGTCGATTTCTTGTTCTCTCCAGATTCTATGCGTCACTTCATCGGTGGCAGGTCCTCGAGTAGCTTCATTTCCCGTAGACTCGGGTGCACTCTCAGCTTTATTCAACGACAAAGTTGCAAATTCCAACTTCTCACCGTTCAAGTTCTGGCTATCCATGGTCTTCAGTAACACCTTCACTGCTAGCTGACATGCCTCTTCCAACGACAAATCGTCCTTGTAGTCCTTCTTCAACAACGTTTGCGCTGCAGAGTTGTTGGCTCCAATACTGGTGGCTCTCCATCCAGAATAGTTACCGGATGGGTTGGAAGTGAAGAGCTGGAATTGGTACTTGTCATCATAACCAGCGTAAAGGAAACTTACACCGAACGGACGCAATCCTCCATGTTGAGTGTATCCCTGCTTGATGTCACATACTCGTTTGATCAACATCTCACATGGCATCTGTTCATTGTAGGTCTTGAGGTATTTCTGGGCAGCGTACCGCGCATGGTTGACCAAGATAGAAGCATCGGCGGTCATTCCTGCGACAGCAGCAATCATGTTATCGTTAAGTGCGTACAATTTCTCTGCGGATCCATCGTCATCTAACAATTTGGACGTGAATTTCTTCTCACAAGCTAACACAACGCCGTCTTTTGCCAAAATACCAATGGCAGTTCCCGCCAAGGAAATGGCTTCCTGAGCATATTCGACCTGGTAGAGTCTTCCCTCGGGTGAGAAGATGGTCGTTCTGGAGTCGTACCTTCTAGACATACTTGGGCAGCTATTTGGTAACGGTAGTAAAGACAGTGGTGGCGACGACTCGGTGCGACTTCCCTATAGTAGGCGTGCGCGTACCGCCAGGACCAAGTGCGGTTGCAAGTTTGGATTTTGAACCGCAGGTTTGGAAATATATTCATTCTAGAAGGAGCACGGGAAAAGTCGTTTGTTCCATTTTTACAAGTATTTTGTGTTTAGGAGTGGTCTGCGAGTGCTGTCTGTTATTTTCACAGCTTTTGGTCTGATTTGGGTTGAACTGCTTTCACCTGAAGTGAATTGAACATCGTCTTTGAGACTTTTCAACATTTTTAGAAACAACCAATTGTCTTTGTTGTCTCCCGTTGGTCTCAGTAAAGCTTGAAAAGTTCAGCTTTCTGCCATGAAAATATTCGTTAGTTCCCTCGATGCTCCTGTGGGATACACAACACCTAAATTCCCATCACTATATTGGCCCTTAGGCTCACAAACCGCTCAGTACCAACGACTGTTCTTGTACTACCTGTATGATGTATGGAAGTTCACCGTGTTCTGGTTCTTGATTTTGTTTGGAGGAATACATGCGATAGCTGCAACCATGGCAATCTTCAATCAAAATTTCAGCTTGTATCGACACAAAATTTCCGCCTATAAGCTCAATGTTTTTTGGGCCGTGCTGATATTTGTCACATACCTAGTGATAGGTTTGGTGCAGGGCCTTGCTAGCGGAGCCGTCATAGGATTGCTTCTACAGGCTATTTATCATGCTGGTTCACTTACCATGAGTACTTGGATTCCCTTTACTTGGAGCGCAGTGGGAACTGTGTTTCTCGTATGTATGGGATATCTGACGAGTTCCATAATACTATAGGCTGGACCATCATTCTATATAATTTACGAAGATACGATAATGCATAATTCACAATTTTGGCACTTTACGTTATTTATCTGCGAAATTCTCATTTTTTACAATCAATGTCATTCCTAGCCTGTCCCATATTGTGCCACCAATTCGTTTCTACGATAGGTAGCGATGACTCCTGCAAGTCCGCACGGATCTCCTTGGCCACACAAGCCCTAGATATCATGGATCACTATCATCTGGTGAACCCACAAGCTCATATGTTGGTGGACTACTTGAAACAAAATCAAATCACCACCAAATATTCCACACATTGGCTCGATCATACGGCTTCCAAAGCGGAAACTCGCTCAGATTCACTCTATGGTGTACTTCTCAATAGTCAATCGCCCTCAGAAACCTATAATTGCACAATGGAATTACTCTCGATTTACACGATTCAGAACCGTTTCGGCCAAGCCCTTACGCTTTTGCAAAGCTACGGATCCTCTGCTGGGTTTTCTACTGATCCCACAACCACAGAACAGATCACAAATCACAAGTATCTTCAATATCTTTTATTTTCGTATGTGATATCTGTGTACAAGCACGTATGGTTTGAAGACGTGGAGGACGAAGTTTCAAATGATGTCCCTATAACCATCTCTCCACATAAGAATCTCGAGACGTATCTCAAGCGGGCTAACTATTTTTACAACAAGAAACGTCTGCTTTTAACGGAAGATGCTGAACGGGAAATACGGTGCTATTGGTTATTGCGGTGGATGTCAACTTTAGTTTCTTTCAGCCAGGGAATGGTGGAAAAGTTTCTTGAAGAATTCACCCTGGTGTCAGAGTCGTCCAGCATAATCCATCCTTATAATTGTATGGAACTTGATGGTTTCTCATTGAAAGAACCACTTCTTCTTGCTCATGGATTGAGCGTTTCGATGATGAGACCATTCTCGGTTGCCTTACATTTGGATGATAAACTTGCCGATCTCTATAGCAACACCAGCTCCACAAACCAAATTATGACATATCTTGTGCTACTCAAAGACTCACAGTTTGCGGAGGTACACAAGCTTCTTCGTTCTGAGTCGTTCAAACACACTATTGAATTGCATGGCGGATTTGCCCTTCCAGATTCATTTCTTACACGTTTACAGCACTCAATTACTTTCAAAGTGTTCATTCTAGTTATCCAAACCGTCAAAAGAATACCCAGGACCAAAATGCTAGCTATCATGGGCCATGAAGACAATGCTGGAACAACCAAGCTTTTGCTTCTGATGCTCACCATCTTAGGACTGGCTCACTTTGGGGTGGGTTATAATACATCGGGTGACTATTTCTATAATACAAGGCAAACCCAAGTTCCGTTGGAGCAAGAGGTCGACAGGTTGGCCCAGAGCCTCGAAGGTGAGGCGATGTCTGCTGTGGTCAATGCAGCACTTTTGGAAAAGATCCATCGTACTTAATTTTGGAGGGTTCGAACAAGATTCATCATGAACATTCGAGCCGAAGTGGCATCGAACTTGAGACTCAGAATGTCCAAAAGCTGGGTTTCGTTGTTTTCAATGTGGTCGGTTATCTTTTTCATCAACGCACAAGTGATCATCAACACATATACCCCACAATCGTCTTCATTGGGCTGTTGGTCACATACCATCTTTGTGATTTCCACTTTACGGGTCTTGGTTCCTATTTCGATGCGCTTGGCAAGCGCTTCCAACAATTCATCATTGGTATCGTCGGCCGAATCGTAGACATAAAGCCGGCTGCTTCTATACGAATATACACACAAGAGCCAGTGGTCTCCCGTATTGACCGCTTCCAAGTCGGTTTCTTGGAAGTCTTCGATATCATTGAGAGGCAAGAAAACATAGTCGGTGTCTTTTGTGGGGATTAACGATGATAAATCGTCCAGCAGTGGGAAGTGAACAAGAAGCTGAACGATCGATGGAAACACCAAACTCGTTCGAGGAGCAAGATGGGTATGGGTGAGCCACTCGAAAATGAAGGCTATATTGTTGTCATTGAGCCAATTCCCCGGAAGCAAGAGTCCCAAGTCGTCTTTAAATAAAGCTATCGAGTGATAGTGAAGAATTTTCGACCCCACACTTTGGGAAACGATGTCGTCTCTAATTGACTTGAACCCAATGTGGGCCTTTTTTTGTTTCTTCTTGCCTTTTTTCGTCTGTCTCAGTTGTGGAGGATCTTCTACTGTGGGTAACTGCTCGAGAAAGTCGAACCCGGTCGTTTTCATTTTTTTTTGTTATCACCACCAGTTTGGAAATTTTCACTCTGCGAACTCTCAAGTTTTATGTGGAAACAGTTTATTCGGCCACTATCGGCGGGTCGAAGGGCATGTCGGTACGGTCAGCCTACCCACGAAACACGCTCACACTCCGTAGGAGCAGGAGAAATCACCCCAGGAATATCAGCATTGGAATATTACCAAAGACGGATGGTGCTTGCCAGTAAGCTTCCCAAAAAATCCATTGCAGTTTTGGTGGGGAACAACGTCAAGTATGCTTCCGGTGCTGTGTTCTACGACTTTCAGCAAAACAATGATTTGTACTATCTAACAGGGTGGCTCGAGCCAAACTCTGTGGCTATCATTGAAAAAGTCCGCGATAACGGCAACGACGATGATGTGGTTTTGCATATGTTGGTGCCCGAGTCTGCTCCAGCACAAGAGCTCTGGGAGGGTGCACGTAGTGGTACCGCTGGAGCGTATGAGGTGTTCAATGCGGATGAAACTGCCCCAATTGACGATTTTGAAATGTACGTTTCCAAGCTCATCGCACGCAATGATTACGTTTATTACGATGATCCCAACAAAAGTTCCAAGTCCATGTTTGCTCTGTACTTCAGTGCTCCCCAGCCCAAGTACCCCATGCAGAGAATACTAGACCAGCACCTGAAATCAGTGAGATCCTTAACAAATCTTGTGGCTCGACAGAGAGCCGTCAAGTCTGCGAGCGAAATCGCAGTTATGGCCAAGGCAGGTGCTGCCTCCAGTTCTGCCATAGATAAGTGTATGGCTATGACCAACGAGCTCCAGACAGAAAACGAGCTTGCTAAACTCTTGGAGTACCAGTTTGTTCGCCATGGCTGTGAAAAACATGCCTATATTCCGGTGGTGGCCTCGGGCAATAATGCGCTCACCATCCATTACACTAGAAATGACGATGTTCTTAAAAAAGACCAACTAGTGTTCATTGACGCTGGAGGGAAACTCGGAGGATACTGTGCGGACATTTCTCGTGGCTGGCCTGTGGGCAAATTCACCCAACCTCAGAAAGATATCTACAGTGCAGTTCTAGCTGTGAACAAATCCGTCATAGCAAAATGTTCGCCTGGAATTTCTCTCCAGGAACTTCATAATGTGTCAGTGGAACATTTGAGTCAGGAATTGAAGAATCTTCCTGGCTTTAGTGGTGTTTCCCACAGCCAAATTGCAAACAAACTTTACCCTCATTATATAGGCCACCATTTGGGATTGGATCTACACGATGTTCCAACCATATCCCGCCATCAAGGACTCGTACCTGGAAACGTTGTAACCGTGGAACCAGGCTTGTATATACCAGAGAGTTCTCAATGGCCCAAATGGTACCATGGCATCGGGGTTCGTGTGGAAGATAATGTTGCGATTACAAGCAATGGTCACCAAGTATTGACCAACGCAGCTAAAGAGATCAAAGACATAGAGCGCCTCACAGGTAATAGTTAATATATACACGGACCATACTTAGCGACCCACATTCAACAACAACGAGTTCTTTTGGTCTTCATCTTTGCCTCCTCCTGGCAAGTACAGCACATTAGGCAGACCGGCTAACGTGGCTGCGATCTCTTTGGAGGCCTCCAAACGTCTGATCATCAAGAGACCATCTCCGGCCTTCGCCAATGCCTTGGAAACCGTCTCGGCACTTTCGGCTTCACCTTCAGCACGAATGATATTGGCATTACGTTCTTGTTCTGCCTTCTCCACCAAGTATTTGGCTCTTTCAGCGTCCTGCTGAGCAATTTGCTTCTGCTCCACCGCCTTGGTAAACTCCTTTCCGAACGTCATGTGGGTGATCGAAACATCCTCAAGCCTAATGTTGAACTCGTTTGCTCTGCGAGATAACTCCTGACGAATTCGGGCCGATACCACTTCACGCTGTGTGATTAACTCAGCAGCGTCAAACTGGGCTACAATCGACTTTAATATTTCATTTCCAATGGCTGGAAGCACTCTTTCATCATAATCCAAACCAAGCGATTGGTAGATTTTGGGCAAGTTCATCACCTCGGGACGGTGCAAAACACGCAACGTCAACGAAACGTTTTGAAGATCTTTTGATCCGGTGGTGGTTGCAATGGTCTTGGGTTTCGTTCTGACATCGTAAACAATGGCTTTTTGGAGCCATGGTATCAAAAAGTGAGTTCCCTCTCCAATCACCTGTTGTTGAACACCACTAAGACGATCAAAAATCACGGCTCTTTTTCCTCCCTCCACATCATAGATGGCAGACTGGCCGAGGGTGACGGCAACACCTACAGGAATGGCAATTCGGGATAATCTTTCAGCAAACTTGGACATGGTGTAGTGGCAAAGAAACGAGGAGATTTATTGAGAAGGAGTGCACAGGAGACTAGAAGCAGGAACGGGAAGATGTGGAGACTGGGCAGTATAAAATTGGGAAATTACTGTAGATACTTGCTGTAGAAGCACCGGTTTCTTTAGACCAAGGTTAATTAGTTTGTGCAAACTCTTAAACTCTATATTATACATGCTAATTGTCAATAAAATAGACAAGGGTCCAGGCGGCTCCTGCCGCTACCGATCCTATAATTACCATCTGAAACCCTTCCAACACCTTCTTGCTGGTACCACAGTCATCACCCAATGATATTGACGTTTTAACGTAACCAAAAATGAACAATGTGATCAACATAACTATCACCGACACAAGCAATCCTGTACGTACCACCGAACAGAAGAAATATGGAATAAGGGGAACGAAACCTCCCAAGAAGTAACCCAGACCAATGGTCAATGCCGAAGTGAGCTCACGTCCATCGGCTGGTTCATCCAAACCTTTACCGAACCTGATGATAAAGTCGATGAGATTCTTAGGTTTGGAATCCAAGTCCTTAAGAAATGATGCAATAGTTTGTTCCGAGGCACCCACCTCAAACATGATTTCAGCCGCTTCCTGGTTGATCAGCTCAGGTTTCTTGAAAAACCCAAGTTTCTCTTTTTTGACCTGCGCATGGTAGTATTCCGATTCGGACCTCGCGGCCAAGTATCCACCAAGACCCATAGAAATGGCTCCCGACACCAACTCGGCCAATCCACCAGTGATAACAAGCTTGGTGTCTCCAAGCGATGACAATCCTGCTGTCAATGCAAACGGAACTGTCAACCCGTCCGATAACCCAATTATAATATCTGACATCACCCGTGGGTCAAATTTGTTGAAAAATCCTTCATCTTCTGAATCGTAGTCATTGTTTTCCACATTACTTTTGGCTGTTTCAATCGCTCTCTCTTCATTAGCTCTAGCTGAAGCCCGATCTTGGCCTTCTATTGATCCGTAAGGAGACTGGCCCGACTCCAAAAGTCCATTTACGCGCTCCAACTCGTCATCCAGACGTGATTTTTGAAAGTAGCTAGCTACCTGGTTCTTTATGGCCACCACAGACATGGAAAAGTTGATTGTTTGGCGATGGTCCTGATGCAAAAAACCGAGCGGCGTGGACTGCATCGCCCAGGTTTATCTCTGCGCGCGTATGCCGGACTCGCACTCTGCTGACAGATGCGCGGGCTCTGCTTGGCTGGGCAGAGCGGGGAGCAGAGCGCCAAAAGACAATAAGAAAGAGCCACAGCCGTCAATGGAGAGATGACGCGGAGACGGAACATTGGATATGGGGACTAAATACACTTGATTGAGAAGTGGATTCAATATGTAAGTCATGTGATTTCTTGTATAGTATACAGGCTTGGAACCGTTTTCTTTCCGGCAGGTAAACCTTCTTGTTTCCTGCAGACATGCCATCGTAAATCATCGGTGCATTTCTCTTCTCCATTACTCTCCCCATGGAAACGCTCTACATACGCAATTTGAACGAAAAAGTATCGGTCAACACGCTTCGACGACTGCTTGAGAGCATCTTCGCCAAGTTTGGTGAGGTGCTTCAAATCACCGCCAATAAAAATATCAAAATGAAAGGACAAGCATTCGTCACCTTTGCCAATAAACTGCAATCAGCAGCAGCTATGGAGAAACTACAACTGTACGAGCTCTTCCAGAAACCAATTGAGATATCCTATGCCAAAAAAAACTCAGACCAGTATTTTATTGCTGTCAAGAAAGATACCGAAACTGTAGAAAAACGTAAGAATGAGAAGGCTAAGAGGGAACTGACACTGGCAAATAAACGAAAAGTTCAAAATGATGAGCCAGATTTTGCTGCTGCTCCAGAACCGATCAAGAAGAAGATAAAGATAGAAGATTGGAAGCTGCTTCCACCAAATAATGTGCTTTTGCTCCAGAACACTACAGTCGACCTGAACGATGTACTTCAAGCATTTTTCGGATCTTTTCCTGGCTTTATCAACACAAGGTTTGTCAAAGCTCTTAACTTGTCCTTCATTGAGTTTGAGTCAGAAGAGCTTTCAACAAAATGCTTACAGGGCACTACCAAAGAAGATATTCTGAAACTTGGTCCAGAGGCTGTATTGACCTACGCCAAGAAATGATAATGACGAGACGCAGACGATAATGAATAGTGAAATAGATAACACGAAGCAGTACCTTTTATCTTGCAGCTCTACAACTTTCAATGTGTTCGTACTATTACATTTAAGCTAAATCATATTTTTTTTTTTCATTTTTTGTTTAGAAACTGATGTTTTTCGCTCTTAGTATTTCTCTTAAGCGATTGACTTCCAGCTCTAAATCTGACTTTTCTCCCATCAACTTCTCCACCTTGTCTTCCAACTGAGACATACGTTCCATTTTACGAGCACGAGACCGACGAGCGGCTTCAGTGTTCTTGGCTCTCTTCAACAGAATAGGGTCTGTGGATTCAGTAGCAACTGGAGGTAAAGGCTGGGATCTTTGCTTCTTGGAGTACGTAACACATCCCAAGTGATCAACCTTAGTCGATGACCTCGAGGGTTTCAAAGTTTCATTGTCCAAAACGGGTGTTGGCAATGAGGACGATGTCTTTGGGGTGAATAGCTGGTCCTGCACATTCATAGAAGATACAGTAGACGATTCAACCTCTGAGAACATTCTCTTGCGGCTTGGCTGCGCAAAATCTTTTAGCTCAGAAAGATTGATGTCTTCATGAGTTACCAAGCTCAGTTCAGGAACCGAAGTCTCTTCGGATTCATCACCAAACAAGGCAACCCAATCATCCAGCAGGTTCACCTTAGCACCGTCCATAATGAGGTCAAGCTCATCAAACATAGGAGTGTGATCTTGGACGTCATTGCCCTCTAAGGTGGTACTAAACACGGAGTCTAATACCGAGGACTGGACGTGAAGTGGTGAAGCGTCAAAATCACCACCAATGCCTCCCATGGCTTCGATTACAGGAGGGAGGTGGGAGTTTAACTCTTCGCTATTTTCTGACGCTTTCATGGCAAGCATTTGGCTGCCCAAAGTACGATCAGAAGTAGCAGACGCAGAATTGAAAACATCGGCAGATTCGAATGAATCTCCGGTTAAAATCATAGGGTTAGCAGCAGACATTGTAAAAACAGGTGACAATGTAATAATAGTTTCAGTAGTAGTGGTAAAATTCAAAACTTTCTTAGTTTCTCTAATAGGGACGCCATTGCGGACTTAGCCGTTTTCTTTCATATCAACATTTTCAAATAATTTATTAACAACAACACGGGGATGTAATTAAATGTTCTAATTTCTTTGGAGAAATACAACTTTAATAACTTTTTCCTTCGTAAACCTTTCGATTACAAATTTAAGCACACATTTTTACTCTTTCGTCTATATTTGGGCAATCAAGTAAAAAATAAAATAAAATCTGAAACAGCTGTTGTTGTTGATAAAGATGAGAGACAAGTGCGAACGATCTCCTTTTATGTATCGTGAAAATTTTTTCGCTCCTGCCTCCCCCTCACTAAAATGCGCACAAACCTAATCGGGCAGGACTGAGATTTACCGATGCCAGCCGCACACGTACATTGCCTGCGTAAAATATGGTATATTAATAATTCGCGACGTGAGTCATAGATAGGGTTGATTTCGTATTCAGCCTCACAGCATGTGTTCGTTGGAGTGATAGAGGGGTTTAGAGATAACTACAGTTTCCAAAGCTTGAAATTGATTGCAAATGCGTTGCACTTAGGGCTGGAGCCCATGCGTATTTGCGCAATTTGTGCATGCCGTTACCGGAAAGATAACCAAGCCGCAACCGGAGTTTTTTTTGTCAGCCGCACGGCCCGATTACTTCTTGAACGTCTTTTGCAACCATGTTGACTTCTTACCCTGTGGTTTTTGAGTATCATCTGGAAGCTGCCCCCGGTTCGATTCTAATTGGATTTCAGGCAATTCTGTAGTTTCTTTCGCATTGACCAATTTGGTGTCGATAAAGGGACCAGATGCATCACCGTCGGTAACTTCCCAAAGTAGAACAATATTTTCGTTACTCCCAAACTCTCCATGTTCGTCTAACCTAGTGTTGTTGGCCAGAAATGAAAATTCGAGCTTTTTGAAAGGAGGGTAGGCCACCTTAAGGTGGTAATTTTCTTTGTATGCTGGCAAGATGTAGTGGTCGAGTTCCTTGAGAATTTGTCCAAACTTAGAATCGGCTGCAAATGCCAATTGAAGCAATGATCTGTCGGGAAACTTGATACGAACAGAGTACGATTGTGGTTTGCGAGCTTGTTTGGGAGCCTTTCTAGCTGCGGAATCCTGAATTAGCTTGTGGTACTTTTGTGCTTGGGTCACCGTCATGTCGTAGTCATCGTCAGAATTTTCATAAATGTAGCGTTTATCCGAGGGTATGAAATACTCGGCGCTTTCTGGTTTTTGCAGGTTATTTTGGGATGTAGGCTGCGCCACTGGATTTGGCTCGACATGGGTCGTATGGTCTACTCGACTCGAAACGCTGGAAATGCTTGGTTGGGGTGGTTGATCAACGAACCGGTTCAGTGGCGCTTGTTTGGAAATAGTTTCATTTTCGTTGGAGTTAGCTTCATCTACTGGTTCTTGTCTTGTTTCTGAAAGCTCTCTTTCTTGTGCACTTTGTCTCTCCCTCTCCACTCTTTCCAACTCACGACGTTCGTTCCACTTTTGTTGCTCTTCAAGTTGCTTCTTGACAATCTCCTTCTGCTTCAAGACTGTTTCATGGTTATCCACCCTTGAGTAACTCAAACGTATCACCAAGCTGGAAACATCCAAACCAATAATCGAGTTGAGACGAACCGTAGTAAACCTCTCATCCAAGCTACTCAACTGTGTGTTGACAACAGAAAGTTTCATATAGTAGCCAGGAACCTCCATGAGATCAACATTGTTCGATTTTTCCATGCTTTCAACTAGCTTTACTAGCATGATGTTTGCCGGTACCGTCAGTATGAACGTATGAGTTTTATTGTCTGGAAATACAACCATAAGCTTCACATTTACATTTTTATCCTTGGAATCCCCCACACTTTGCACCAGTAACGTCAATCTCGAATTATTGGCCAAATTGGCTAGACGAATTGGAAGCAGACTGTCGAGTCGTTTGCCATTGTAGTGAAGTTCTCCACGCATGTTTGAATCTATTTTGTACTTTTGCATGCATATGTTGGTAAGCTGGTGTACAGTATCGCTTTTGCGGGCTTCAACTCGCTTGGTTATGTTGCCGTACACAACATTGAATGATGCAGACATGTTGCAAGGATTGGAGAAAGCGGCAAACTTGAGGTGCGGCCTCATCACGAGCTGTATCACGTGACCGAGGCTTGACTTAACTTAACTACCGGTCCGCCGGTGATGACCATATATAAAGGGGGGCAATTTGCGGAAATTAGTACACCTATAAATCGACGTTTTTTACATTTACAATGTGTTTTTGTTGTTGCGAGTGCATGACAGATCTCTGTCTTATCGTATTATCGGTTCTTTTCCCTCCACTTCCTGTCTGGATCAGAAGGGGATTTTGTTCGCAGGATTCGTTAATCAATATTCTATTATTTATTTTGGGTTACTTTCCCGGTTTGATCCACTCATGGTACATTATAGCCAAGTATCCTCCATACACCATCACCCAAGAATCTAAAGTATACTATATCTACCGTGGAAATCCAGATTTAGAAAACCAGTTACCCCCACAAAATAACTGTCACCATCACCATCACCACCATAATGGACCTGTTGTTGCTACAGAACCGACTCCTTTGGCACCTCCTTCGACTTCATATGGAGCAATAAACCAAGAAGAACCAGCACCTCCTGCTTATACTGAGTTGGATAGACCCAAGGGAAAGAAGTAGTCATAATCTACAGGGTGATTTATTTTGATACATACTCTGACTTATCGTGCTAGTTGGGCTGGCCATTAATGCGGACGAGGTTTTCAGTACCGTTGTTGCGTGCGGGGTCGTTGTATATCTGCGCTGCAAAGTTGGACGGTGCTGTATCGTACCGCTGAAGAGACATGGCAGACTCACTCTCAGATACAGTTCCAGTCGAAATTGGGGTTTCAAACGGAGACTGCAACTCGTTTTCCTGGTTCTTTAGTCTTGGGTCAGCACGTCTAATGCGGTCCCTATTGGGTCTCACTGTGTTTCTCAGGTTGTTTTTGAAACGCAAGAAACGAACTTTTCCCCAAAATGTGTGACGGAGTGTACCCAATACGCCCCTGACTCTAACAGTCTGAATCTCCTGTGACGAAGTAATGCTGTCGGTATCGGTGTCGCTCAAATCAAGTAAATTGGCTGTTTCAAGAACCGTGTCTATTTCGGGATACAAGAAACGGGGTCGTGGCAGACTTATATCCTCAATGGTGTGCATGGAGTAGGGCGCTGGTTGGTTAGAATTTTGCCCAAGACTAAGAGGGTACAACCGTGTCGGTGTGTGATTATTTTGTTGTGACATTGGCATCTTCTCTGGGTTGTGGAGTCTTTATAATGAATTAATGGTATGCTGTATACTGCCGAATTACAGCCGAGCATCTTGGTTACAGATGGAAACTTTAATTTGGCTTTCACGTGTTTATGAAAAACACTTGCCAAAACATGGTTTTGTGTTGGAAACTCACCATTAGGGCTCATTAGATGATCGACTGAATGTAAGACATTTGCAACATTCATCCTAAATAGGAAACACCTCTCTTTCCCCATAAAATGTTACAAATTGGTTCACCGCCAAGCACGAAATTTTCTCAAGAAGCTCTTTTCATACCTATCAAATCATGAAGCATTCAGTCATTTTCATTCCCCCAGAACCTAGTATCGCCCATTTACAATGGTCCCTCGTTCCGCCGCACATCTTTATCTGTGCATCAGTACACCTGCACACCTCCCACTTCTTATCGCCCTTTTCAGATCTGGTTTGTTAATGACCACACTTATTCAAGATGCAATAAAGACGATGGGGGCTCCTGAGAAGCTGGCTGACCAAACAGGGGCCTCGGGCGATATCAAAACTCCAACATCCATTGCTCTATCTGCTTCGATTAAAGATTGGTGGAACTCGTCCACACAATTAATGAGTGCTGATATTGGTGCTAAACAAGGTGCCAAGTATCTTGAAGCCAAGTTAAGGAACCGGAAGATCGAGTACGACTTGTACCGTTCAATTCTCTCGGAGGAGGTACATATAATGGAACCTGTAAGCGATTCCACTACGATAGTTGAGATGAGCACGTTTCCACTCGCGTGCCAAATGATCGATGTTGAGATCGCCCCAGACTTATTTATTCATGAGGTGTACCTAGAGAACAATGTGGAGCCAGACGCTGAAAAATCCGATATCGTTATAATCCATGGATACATGGCGGCACTGGGATACTTTGTGAAAAACGTTGAAGACATACTCAAGGCGCAGCCTGGTGTTCGCCTTCATGTCATCGATTTGCCAGGATTCGGCAATTCCTCACGTCCTCCTTTCCCTCGAGAGTTGTTAGCATCGCTTCCCTCATTGGAGGAACAAATTTCTCAGATCTTGCAAGTTGAAAATTGGTTTATCGATAAAATCGAGGCTTGGAGGCTCAAAAGAAACATATCTGCATTCAAGCTTATTGGACATTCTATGGGTGCCTACTTGTCTTCTTGCTACTTGATGAAGTATAATAACCAAGAGGATGGATCAAAACTCGTTTCAGAGTTCATTGTGGCCAGTCCAATGGGCACGGAATCGAGCTATGTCTCATTGATCAATGATAAAAAATATCAGTATAATCATCACCAAAAGGGCGGTGATCCCTTAAAGGAGCTTGTCACTTCTCAGAGAGATAACCTGGTTGAAGTACAGGCAAACGAAGATTTGGAGAAATTATGGGAACACCTAGGACGACCTCGAATTCCAGGAAGCATTGTATTGCGAAAACTTTGGGAATGGAACAAATCTCCCTTCCAGCTTTTGCAAACTTTCGGGCCATTCTACTCCAAACTTCTTTCCTTCTGGTCATTTCAGCGATTTCGCAACTTAAAATCAAACGACGGCGGTGAACAAGGTGTCAACGTAGACCTTATTTTGACCCTTCATCGTTACTCGTACAGCATATTCAATCAATATCAGGGTTCTGGTGAGCTTGCCATCACCAAATTGGTCAACCATGAAGTATTGGCCAGACTTCCCCTTTGTGACCGAGGTCTCGTGGAACATCTAGTAGAGTCAAAAGTCAAGACCTTGTGGCTTTATGGCGATAAAGATTGGATGAATTCTAAAGGAGGTCGTTATATTTGTGAAAAGTTTGAGAAAATGGATAAAGGTTTAGCTTTTCATCATACGGTAAAAGAAGCGGGACATCACATCTATTTGGACAATCCTCCAGAATTCAATCGCACATGTATAAACTTTTTTTTCAATTCAACCGACTAATATATGACTCTGACGCTATATATAAGAGACGATTCTGTCGATCTCTACCAACTTGCTGGCACTACTTTGCTCACTTTTCAAGATTTGTCCCATAGAAGAAAGTTCCGAATCTTCTATGTCTTGTTTTAAAGCTTCCGCAACTTTGAATGCCTTTGTGATAATCTCAGAGGGAATACCAGCTAGCCTTGCAACATTCAAACCGTACAGATTGCTAACCACTCCACGCTTTAAAGTATACAAGAAGGTCACATCCGGCCACTCTTGATCAGCTTTAGCCACTTCCATAAAACCCATGTGGTAATTTGCAACATTTTTTGGATGTGTGTCTTCCAACACTTTCAATGAAGGATAATGTGTTATGAAAAGGGTGAGTGGAAGACGAGGTTCCTCGATTAAGTAGCTGATGATGGAGTATGCAATTGCAATACCATCTTCTGTACCAGTACCTCGGCCAATTTCGTCGAGAATCACCAAAGACTTATTTGTAAGGCTCTTGATGATGGTGCTGCATTCCAGCATTTCCACCATAAAGGTAGACTCGCCCTTGAGGATATTATCTTCTGCTCCCATACGAACGAGAATAGTATCAAAAATGCCGACAATGGCAGATTCACATGGTAAATAGCAGCCTATTTGCGTCATCAACGCAATCAAGGCAACCTGCTTGACATATGATGACTTTCCGCCCATATTCGGGCCCGTTATAATCAAGACCCTATTTTCATCGTATGAGATTTCGATATCATTGGCAACGTATTGCAGCGTGGATGTGAGATTCTCGATGACAGGATTCCTGCTTCTTTTTGCTTTAATCATCTGCTTGTCAGACAAAATTGGCTTGGAATATCCAGAGTTGCTTGAGCTAGTAGCCTTCAAAGATAATAAGCAGTCTATTTCTGCGACAATCTTGATAAGACGACTGAAGTAAGTGTAGTGGGAGTCAATATCTTTCAAGAAGGTAGCAAACGCTTCATCACACTGTTGGATCAACTTTTCCTGGTGATAAAGCAATTCTTTGTACAATTTAGATACCTTGGGTGGACGATATCGAGTTACGGTTTTTGTAGCACTGATTTTAAGCCAGTCCTGAGGGCCCGAATCACCTCTTAGCGCAATAAGATAGGGCTCACGAGAGACGGTCATATAGTCGACTGGCTTTTTGATTATTTTTTTGATTTCCACTAATTCGTCTTGTAATGCTTGCTCGAGTTCGGAAATAGCATTTAGCTCAGACTTTATTCCCTCGTGTGGGTGGGAATCCAAATCGAAAAACTCCTTCTTTTGGTCTTCAACTTCTTCACGATAAACTGCTTCGATCTTTACCCTGGATAGCAAGTCATTAACGATCGGAGTCGAAGCTAGTTCAGCTAATTCCAGAAACATGCTTTGAAGCAACTTTGATATACTCGAATCTTTGAATGAGCTTTTGAACTTGTAAACAGTATCGATCACAGATCGGAATTGAAGGAGAAGCTGAACAACTTCCTTACGGGTAACACGGTTCTGTGAGCCATTGGCCGTGTAATGAATCTTAATCATCGACTTTTCCCAATCTGACTCGTCGCGGCCGATTTTTTTGATAATGCCTTCGAAGACTTCCACGGCGTAATTGTAATTCATAAGTGATTCTATTGCATCCAACCTCTCTTGAATGCTTGCATTGTCTATTAGTGGTTTACTAACCCATTTCTGCAACATTCGCCTCCCCATTTTTGTATGTGTATGGTCGAGATGCCAAAAAAGGGTACCCTTCTCGGTCCCTGAAGAATTTTGGAATATTTCAAGAGCCTTTAGTGTGTTTCCTGGCAAATTCATGTACATCTTAGTGGAAAACTTGGAGACATTGCTTGGCACAGTGAATATTTGATCAAGACTAAAGTCCTTTAGGTAGGTGATGAGCTGAGAAATGCATTGTGTGGTTGTAGTGCTGTGGTTGGTCACATAGTAATTTGCAATACTCGCTGGGAGTAGCTCCTCAATTGGTGAAACTTCATCAAATGGCTTGTAAGATATACGAGCTCCACCGAAACTTTTCAACAATCTCGATAATTTATCGTTCTCCTTTGTAGCTTCATTGTCGGTGACAATAATCTCTGATGGTCGTAAGTGGTGGAGGTAGGTTTGGAGCTCGGATAACGCTTCAGGTTCTTTTTCACTGAAATCTTCAACAATTATTTCACCAGTGCAAGGCTGTACGGTGACTGCACCAGCAGATGTACCGTTCCATGTAATGCAAGAGATGAAATCGCCAGATCCTTCTTCAATGTAGGTTGCTTTGGTGTATATTGCTGTCACTTCTCTCAAAAAGAGACCTTTTGAAGATTCGGCTTCACGCAACACGGCTGACTCTGTTTGTGATACAACGGCAACTTTCAAGCCATTTGTAAGAAGCCTCTGGAGATGTATATGGAGCCTGTTATCGGGAACAGAACAGTATGCAAACTTATCGTGGGTGGCATCTCGCTCAGTCAAATTTCCTGGTATGAACATGATGTTCAAGATGCGAGAAACTGGAACAGCATCGACACCGAAAAACTTGTACTTGTACCCTACTTGTATGGCAAGGACACAATCTGGGTACTCGTTTTTCAAGTCTATGAATTGCTGGTCTAACGGAGTTCGCTTCTTTGGTTTTTTGGTTGAGTTTGCGTGTTTGCCGATTACCGTCTTTGGTGACTTTTTGATGCTTGATGCAATAGATGGCGGTTCTTTTTTATGATTGTCTATCGTGCTCTTTACCTCAGGATTCACCGTGACATCTTCTTTACTGATTTGGACTGCCGCATATTGAGATAGGTCAGGGCTGGCTTTGGAGAGTTTGCTTTCGACGCTATCATCCAGCGACTTTGATCTTTTTGAGTTTTTGAGAGCTTGGACGATGTCAATGCCTCGCTTCATCTAATTGCCTCCACCAAGTGAACCTCTGCTAATGATTTTCAGTGTCAGAGTGAGATCAAATGCATCCGCGACACCCATAGATAAGGCAGTCCGACTAATGTGTGTGGTTATTGTGGCCGTGCTCTTCGGAAAGAAATAGAGGACACCGTCGGACTCCAGTCGGGCAGCAGTTGTATTGTTGAGGAAGACCTTGCCTTGCGTATGATAGGAGACGTGGGCGAGGTATTGATGGAAAGCGACTGTGCGTGAGGTCGGCCGCGTGGAACTGCAGTCGACGGTAAAGAGGTGTTTGAGTTAGTTTTGGAATTCGAAGCCGAGCTCATGAATGGCGACAGGTCCAATACGATGGGTGAGCTGAGAGGGAACGAGGCTTCAGGGTATTGTGGTATAGAAACCAGTCGCGAAGCCACCATACTTTTTATCTTGGAGTAGCTGTGTGAGAAATCAGTGGAAATAGCAAACTCACTTGCGAGCCAACCTTTTTTGTTTCTTGAATTCTCTAGCATTTCGAACGCTTCAATGCCCTTGTGACCCATTATATGTTCCATTAGAATCTGTATGCACCGCAATTGACCATGAGCAAAGCAGAGGTGCAAGCAGGTATTGCCGTTGGTATCTGTATCCCAATAGCTAGCACCAAACTCTAGAAGGAGCTGCATTCCATATACGAACCCATAGCGGCAGCAGTAATGAAGAGGAGTTTGCAAATCAGGGCCTCCTTTATGGTTGAGCCACAATTTACCTGGAAACTCCTGGAGTAGATAGTGAAGTGTTTGCGAGTGGTGTAGGGCAATAGGCATGTGTAGCACTGATTCCAGTTGGAATGTGAGTAGATCAATCGAGTTATTGGAGAAATCGCCTGGTTTGTGAGAAATGAGATGGAAGCAAACGAGATACTTTCCATTATACAGAGCATGATGGAGATTGCTTTTGCCTTCACTGTCTGCATTAAGCCATAGGTGAGGAAAGCGGGTAAGAAGGCGCGTCACCACGGCCACATTACCGTCCTTAACTGCCAGGCGGAGACGTTCACTTGGGGGGAGCATGGGAACGAAAGCGGATATTTGGGAATAGATTTAAAGTTGGTAGTAAATATTGAGCAGGTGGGTCTGCTTTTATAGATACCACGATGCACAATTATGCACAATTGGCGGCTGAATAGTTAAGTTTACCTATGGCAGCCAAACGGCAGGAGATTGTGCGCACTAATGCGTAAGAATATGCAAGTAAGCGGTGGATGCATTATAGTTGCAGAGACGTAAAAGACTAGCATATTGAGTGCAAAATCAAAGTGGGGTTCGCCTCACCACTGATTTGAATGGATTAAATCTACAATAACTTTCAATGTCTTGTACTAACTAAATAATTCTACTCAATAGTACCGACAACAATACACTATAGTATTGTACTCAAATGTATACTAATGTATACGAATGCGGTAGCTTATATACTGGCGACAGTAAGGCACAACCATTAGTGGTGCTCAAATGGTAATTTCTGGCCAAACATCACTGGGCCGTCTTCCTTGACTCTGTAGAAAATGTAAAACCACATGGTGGCTCCCAACAACTTGGCCCCCCATCTCAAACGAGGGTCGACGTGTGGCGCGCTTACGGGTGCGTGGCGGAGGTACTTGGCTGGATGTGCAGCCATGGTGTTGATGAGAGGTATGTGAGCGGTTCGTTAGATGAAAATTGATTGGTTGTTGGTTATGTAATGTATGTATAAGCAGGTGGAAATGAGGACCCATTGCCGATACAACTGTTCGCTGCGATTTGAATTGTGTGCAGTACCTCGAAGCAGACCACTGGTGTGACAAGGTGAATGGGACAATGTACATCTTTTAGTATGGTTGTAAACCAGCACATGATCAAGTGCTTCGTCTCTCGTCCCTCTCATGGAGTTTATAGTGGCGTGTCATATTGGACTTGACGTTGAATTCTCGTCCACAACCTTCCCATGGACATTTAAAGCATTTTTGCCCAGTATGTGAATAAATGTGAGTTTGCATCGAGGAAGGCCGCTTGAATTGTTTTTTACATATGGGACATCGGCTTCGAGCCGCGGCTTCCCCGGTAGGAACCGAATTTCGTTTTTTTCGTTCTGGAGCTCTTCTTCCCAGAGGTCCAGTTAGTACTGGCAGATTCAGTTGTGGCAGAGCCAGTGGCAGCGGAGAAGTTTGGTTGGAGACCTTGGACAGTTCTGGTTCTTTCTCGGATGGGACAGGAGCGGTAGCTGAGAAATCGGCGTCATCGGAGGCCATGGCATATGGTGACGGATCATTAGAGCTGTATGTTGAGGTGAATTCGTTGTCGAGCAGCAAAGCACGGCCAAAATTGAATTTAGGTGGCAGAAAGTGGTCATCTTCCAGTAGTGGAACCCCTCTATTATGATCAACGGGAGTGAGTTCTGCAGGGTAGGCATGGGGCGGGTACATATCGGACGAAGGGCATTCATAGAAGTGATCTGGGCCAAGTTCCCCTAGAGGATGCACGTCCGAGGGTATGGGCTGAGGCATGTAAACTTGAGGTGGTATTATTGGTGCTTGCAAAAGGCTTTCTTGTGAATGAGGAAGTGAACTCGTCAGGGAGAAATGCTGCGGATAACCAAGCATCTGTCTTGGGGGCACCATTGGTAGAACGTGCTGCTGGCGCAGAGACGGTGCAGAGGAATGAGAGCCAGTCCTGGAAGAATTAGGGTCATGTTGAGGATCGGCCGGAAGTGGTGGACCATGAATGTGGCTAGAATAGTGGTCCTGGATAGGAAAGGAAGTATGGATGGGTTGACCATGGCTCAGGTGAGGATGTGGAGGTCTTTGGTCAATCAGAAATGAAAAGTTGTCGAACTGCGGTGGATCCGAGGGGATCGAATGTTTCGGAGATGTCGGTGACAGATGAAAATGAGGACTAAACTCAGACTGGAAACCTGGGCGTTGAAACTGAGGATCTCCAGAAGATGGATAGGTGTGGTCATCGTTGGCCTCGGGGGCTATATTGTCGGACATTGTGTTTGGCTCATTTTTGACTTTTTCATGGAAAGATAATACAAAAGTTTCATGAGGATTTGAGGACATGGCAGCAGGAAGTATGAATCTCCATATTTGACTATGCGAGTTATTTGACAAATTAAACCGTTATCAAGCGTCTATGAAACTTGTTATCACGAGAAAATACTCAACGACGAAACTTTGTGTGTAAGTGCTGCCAGAAACGGGGAATACTGCAGATCACTTATATCGCGCAAAGAGGTGGCATAAGCCGCAAGGAAGAATAGTTTAAAACTAATGTGAGCCCGTGCAAAACGGTCGCTGCGAAAAGTACCCTTGGTTAGGGATGACACACGAGAGTCAGTTACGTCACAGAGTTGGCAGCAAACTAGTTCGAGTAGCTAACAAAATAAGTTACGCTCGCCGTCGTGGCCGCCTGACACCACACCGCAAATAATATATACGAAGGCAGCAACGTTGCGAAACCACTGAAAGAAGTAGAAGTAAACAGCTAACGGCAGACAACGGTGGCTATTTATATGTAGCATGCAAGAGGTGCCACGTCTCCACTTGGTCTATTTTGCAACCACAGAAGCTAGACCCTGGCATAGCCAGAGTGGCCGATATGCATAATGGCGGACTATATGCATTCCGTGCTGCACGAATTGAAGTTGTCACTCAAAACCACTCGATCTCGCCGTAGATGCATGATTGGGGGTCCGGGCTCACAACCGGCCATATACTAGGGTCATGGTGTAGGTGTTTCCGTGCCAAAAAATATGCTACGACAGTAAGTTGTTGCTTTTAATATACGGCTCAGTATCTCAAACTGGTTGATTTTGTTCTTGTGGGGAAAACGTTCACTTCTCTAGTATCTATTGCCGGTCCCCCACGCAGGTGGGGCTGCAAGTATCATGCACCATGCTGCGCGTGATCGACGCATACGTCATAGGGAACCAAAATCAAACAATCTTTCAATTTCGCTTACTTTGTGCTCCTCATGCTAGTTAGCCCGCCTCAAGAAAGCGACTAGAGCCCTGCATTCCTTCATGCAGCTAAACAGTATTTTTCATAAATATGTTTGACAAAAGTTTAACTTTGCCAAGGATGTGTCACACATAAAAGTTATGATATTGTCAACTTTACTAGAAAATTTTCGAGTAGCAGAGTGGCTTAGTGTTCTCAGTAGAGGTGTCTACTTCGCACCGGCATAACCTAATTTGGCCGTTAGTTTAATTTTGCGAGGTTGCATGAGGTACTGGTTATATACAGTATATTGCCAAATTGGGACAAGGTTAGGAAAAATTTAAGTACGGCCGCTTTGTGCATTGCGGTACGATCTTATCCAAAGCATGAAGGGGCTCATAACATCTCCAGAACAAAGATCGGAATTGATTTGGATGAGATGGTGTCTGGAGGTAAATACGCGGCTGGTTGGTGTGATGGCAGCTACCAGCCATCGGATTGTATGCAGTCCGACCAGCATTGTGCCGATTCGCAGCCAGCATATATGCACAAACATGCATTGAGCCAGCGATGCCGTCAATGTGCCAGCAACTGTCATAATTAATGTATGGGGATAGGAACCCCTTTTGTTGACATGACGTGCATTGTTGCGCAACTTTTACATCTACTCCGCATTCTTATACCTGATTCAGCCAGCATCAAGTCATGATTTGACATAATGGCTGTGTACCTTGCATGGAATCTTCAGGCTATAAAAGGTGGTTGATCTCCCCAGGAACATTATTCCAGATCAGGAACTGTAATTGATTCAAACTAACTGAACAAATCAAGAAAAAATGAAGTACTCTACCTTTGCTTCCATTGCCTTGGCCGGCACTGCCTATGCCGCCTACGTCCCATCTGACCCATGGACCGACTTGACTCCTTCAGCTCCTGCTCCAACTGGTGCCTCGACTGACCACACTCACAAATTTGGAATTCAAATCGTTACAGTTTCTGGAGCTTCTAGTGCTGCTTCTTCTGCTCCAGCCACCACCACTGCTGCCAAGAGAGATGCCGTTAACCAGATTGGTGATGGTCAAATCCAAAAGCAAACCAGCGTCACCTTGTCTACTCCTACTCCAACCACCACTGCTAAGGTTATCAATCAAATCGGAGACGGCCAAATCCAACACCAAACTGCTACCACTGCTAAAGTGATTAACCAAATTGGAGATGGTCAAATTCAACACCAAACTGCTTCCGTTGTCAACCAGATTGGAGACGGACAAATTCAACACCAAACTGCTTCTGTCGTTAACCAAATCGGTGATGGTCAAATTCAACACCAAACTGTTTCTGGTGCTTCTCAAATCGGTGATGGTCAAGTTCAAGCTCCTACTGGTACTGCTACTCCATCTGGTGACGACGACGAAGGTGTCCCAACGGCTTGTCTTACTGACAACTCCTTGTCCATGAACTTGAACGGTTCTATTTTGACTGACTCCAAGGGAAGAATTGGTGCTATCGTTGCTAACAGACAATTCCAATTTGATGGTCCTCCACCTCAAGCTGGTTCTATTTACGCTGCTGGATGGTCTATCACTTCCGACGGTAACCTTGCCTTGGGTGATCAAGACGTTTTCTACCAATGTTTGTCGGGTGACTTCTACAACTTGTACGATCAGAACGTCGCTGCTCAGTGCTCTGCAGTTCACTTGAGCGTGATTGACTTGGTCTCGTGCTAAGCGTCTTCCGTCATCCTTGTATATTAGCGTTTTGGGTTCTTTCGAAAATCAGTGCATTTCATTTTATGAGTTTATATAGTTGCTCCAATAGAAGCATCAATGGTCTATAACTTTCACGTAGCTTTTTACCGCTTCCGCTTGGGCTTGGACTCACTGTTTGTGATCGTGTAAGAGATGCCCGTGTAGGTACTGTCGTCAGTATAAAGTTGGTCGTCACTATCTCCAACATCATTATAATGAAGAGTAACTGAACTGAAATGGGCAAAGGGATCTTCTTCTCCCAAATGATTTTTCTTGAGAGGTGGGGACGATGTACTCTCGTCATCTAGATCACTACTATCCAATGCCTCCGCTTTCTTTGATCTTGTCAAAACGGGAATCATTGGTGGTTGTTGGTGTCTCAAAAGCGCCCATTGAGTGTTTTTGAAAAATGAATGGTTCTTAATATCTGATGCCCCTGTTTTAGAGCCCAACCGTTTCGCTTCATCTTTGATCAAAAGTTTCTTAATCAAGCTTTTGCAATTAGAGGAAATTGGTTGTGTGTCCAAAAACTTGACATCTTTCTTAAGTACATTGGCAAAGGTTTTCTTCCTGTCTCTACCTTTAAATGGCGTCGTACCAAAGAGCATTTCATACATGAAGATACCAAGTGTCCACCAGTCCACTGCACCTGTGTGTCCCTTACCTCTAATGACTTCAGGAGCAATATACTCTTCAGTACCAACGAAAGAATTAGTTCGAAATCCATCAATACAGGCTTTTGTATCCAATGTTGGCCCATTACTGCTGTTGAGAGCTGCTTTGGAGAAAAATATCTCGGGGTTTTTTGTACTCTCGGATTGCTTTGACAAATCAAAATCACTTAACATAATGTGACCCGATTGATGAAGAAGGATGTTTTCCGGTTTAAGGTCTCGATAAATGAAGCCCATAAGATGGAGATATTCCAATGCTGCAGTTACTTCGGCAGCATAAAACTTGGCATCATGCTCGGAAATACACTTGGACTCTCTCGTTTGAAGGGCTCTGAAAAATTCTCCTCCCATACAATATTCCATACACAAGAACAAGTGGTCCTTGGATTGGAAAGAATGGTATAAAGTAACAATGAATGGATGATTGCTGGTAGCGAGAATCTCCTGCTCTGCTAGTGCTCGCTTGATCTTATTGCGCTCAATCATTTCCTTCTTAGAAAGAACCTTCATTGCATAAAGTCTTTTTGATGCTTTCTCCTTCACCAAAAATACTTTACCAACATCTCCTTTTCCAAGTAATCGAATTTTTTCAAAACAACTCTGGTCTACAGTCACATCCAAGACCTTAGTTGCCGCGTGAGAATATACCCGTCCTTGGGTCAATGTTCTGGGCCGTCCCAGGATATTGAGTTCACCGATATGGTCATTGATATCGAATTGCTTCTCCTTATTGGGAAGTGCTTCCGAATTTGGAGCTCTAGTGGACGGTTCGTTCAAAAGTCGATTCACCAAAGGAGCAGATGCAACCCGCCGCAAAGTTCTTTGAAACGGAGAAACTGGAGGAACGAGCGAGTCCCTGACTTTGGTGCTTGATCTGGACCTATTTCCATCATTTTTTGAAGACTTCTTTTCAGGCGATTGAAATACTTCGTCGGTATATTGAGAATCATTGGAGTCTTCGTAGTTGAAATGAGACTTTGTATGAGCGGTAGAATGATGTGTCTGTGGCGGAGGAAGTATTTTATTGTCTCCAAGGTCGATGACCGAGTCGTTGTGTCTCAACGATACAGAAACATCGTCTTGTTTTTCATCTAATGCATTCAAGTTGTTATAGTCGTTATTGACCTTTAAATGTGGGGGAAGTCCTTGGTGCGTAAAGTACGGATTTGACGATACAATAGGACTACCGGATTCTCCCGCAGACTGGTCATTTGTTCGTCCTTCGTTAATGATGATCCGGGGTTGTGATGGAGAGGCGTTGGAGAGGTCTTGGTCACTACCTGGGTCTGCCAGAGATGGTGGGTGCGAAACAGATCTCTTTCTTCCTAGTGCAAATCGTTTCATCATATCGGAAGTCGCTTCTTGACGATGTTGAGAAGACGACAGTTGTGGAGACGGCGACATTCGAGGACTATTGCCATTGTGGCCAGTTTTGGAGGAGCCGGATTCATCTGAGCGTCCAGAAGAGTTTGAAGTTGAGGCCGGAGGGATTCTGAAAAACATCTTTAGTTTAGACCTTCCCTGTGGGTCCTCGTGGTTCATTTGCTCATGGTCGGAATTTTGATCTTTATTGAAGAACATCTTCGAAATACTGATTGAACGAGTTCTTGGGGTCAGCGCCGATGAGTTTGTGGCGCTGGAAGAGTGAAACCTCAGCTCGCCGTTGGCTTTAGGTGAGTCTTCGTTGGCGAAAAGTGAGGTAGGTAAATTGACCATGTTGGATAATAAGGAGGTCAGAAATTTGCAAGGATGCTTTTAAACTTTTGAACCAATATCAATCTTTGTGAGCCAGGTATGAATACATGGAACTCGATGCAAAAAGTGGATATGCCGTAGCTATGAATTCAGCTAGAAATAAGAACAGGTATTCGGAGGGTGCCGACGAAGTTTAGCACGGGATCTTGTGCCTTGATTTAAGAGCTCCAAGCTTACCAAACGATCTGTTGATGCAATAAAAGTGTAGTTGTGGGTTTCGAAGCCAAAGTGTGGAATGGTTTTGGAAAAGCAACAAGAAGCAGTTTCGTTGGAGTCGCAGTTAGCTGCTGCCTAGTTGCGAAAGTCAACAATTTGGGCCTGCAGGCAGCGCAATGCGGCCCTGGCCAGGTGGGGGAACATCGAAGTTGAATTGAAAATGCAAAGTGGGGGAAAATAGTGATAATTCTATGTGATGTTTATCTAATCTAGTGATTTAAGATGAGATTACTTTGATGGTTTCATATTATAAGATGATTGCAAAAATGGACCCTCCGCCTCGACGCCGCACCTTCTCGTATTATGCGGATTGAACCAACAAAATAGCAGGAAAGAATAATAAAAATAATAGCAGATATCAAAGTCTTTGCAAAATGGTATGTTCAAATAGGGTCTTGTAATCTGGTACTTTATCATTGTAAACCCTGCAATTGCAATTATTTGAAATTAAACTTCAATCTCAATTTAGTTTTGTTTCGATCTCAATTTAAGGTGTTGTGCTCAATGGCGTACATTCATGCTATATTACAGTTACTGGCAAAGGTGTGGGGGAAGTAAAAAGTTGGGAATGGAGTTCTTGATATAGTATATGTGTCCACAGTTTCCACATGTCATTTTTCCTTCGACTATTTGTGTCTCCACTAACAAGGTATGCAAGTCTTTCAATATGGCCTGGTCATCTTCCATGATTGGGTCTATACCCTCGGGCTTATTTTGAGGCAAGGAGGTGTTACCCAAGTCACTAGCAACCTTGAGAACCGCTGGCCAGTCAAGTCGTTCCAACATTGATGCTATGAACTCTCCATTGAAATCCTGCTCTTCTTGCACTAGCTGACACTCGCTGTATTGTAAGGGAAATGATTTATCTGAAGAGTCACAGCTTTTGATAGCGCACTTGACAAAGTTGGTTGTAATGAACTTCATGCTATGCTATGGAGATATTATCTAGTTGGCGGTGGTTCAGAAGTCTTTGGTTGATGCGATGCCTGCACGTGACAAACTTTCCTGGTTGTATACAGGCGTTTACCTAGGACACCGAAGACCTAATTTGATTTGTGCCAACTTCATGTAACTGAAAGGAACCAGCGTCTATCTCGATGAATTATGAGTCTGCAATGTGATTTTGCGAGAAATTGCGTGGTTTTTGAAAAAAAAAATGTAATTGGTCGTCGTGACTTTGCGACTGAAGAAAATGCTCTCGGCATACAAACTGTTTGATTTCGTTTCATGCGTAAAAGTTTGGATTGCCACATAAGATTCTATTCTTTTATACTTCACTATCTTCTCCGTATAAGTAGAATAACCTGCCTCGTTACCACTTGGGGATTCCCGGTGTTTCATCATAAAAGTCTATCGCTTAAATTTGCAGCCAATTTTACCAGATTATACCTCTAAGTTTTCAAATAGCCATTTGCTGCTATATTAAACTATATACAAGGTTTTGTTAGTCATAACGTCAAGTCCTCTTAAGCTCAAGAAGAAATAAGATTAGCTCTCTCTTTTCTTGCTTTTTGGGGTGAGTCCAGCCGTTCGAGAAAAGTCAAGAAACTTGCTGTATGCGAGTTTCTTGCCATCTAGACTAAGCGCTGTGAGTGCTAATTCAATTTCTGTTATGAGAGAGGTATCGATTAAAGCCTGCGAGTCCTGTTCCCAGAATTCAGCAGCGTATGCTTCTGATACAGAATCTTCAGACGCAAATTTCTTGATCTCGTCAATATGTTGACTACTAGACTCAAAGTGCTTGGTGAGGTAAGCGTCCAAATGAGGAGTAAGCCACATCATTCGTCCCACGTCGTCCGAAAGCCTGCTTGCTTTCAAAAGAAGAATTAATAACTTTTTGGTGAAAAGCTTGTCTGCCATTTCTGCAAACGTCAAGTTTTGAGCCAACAAGAGAGAGAACTCACTATTTGTTAAGTCTTTTTGATTCCCCAAGCTGAGCGCTACATGCACCTCACCACCCAAATCAACTGTGTGGACGATCATTTTGTTGAATAATGGATCGATGTACTGGAATTGCCCGAGTTCAATGCAACAAGCAATGGCATTGTATACCAGGTCCACGGACGCAATGATTGGCATGTCTGTATCAAACACAACGGAGTGAAGATCTATGTCACGATTTCTCGTGAACCGTGATTTGCTGACTAGGCTCGAAAAGTTGGAATTGTCGAGCACTCGCTCATGCTTGACAACCTCATTAAGTCGATAAAACGATAGAAATTGCTCAAGCGAATTGTTAGATGCCCGCCTTGAAAGATAGAGCATGAGGGAACCAAGTATATCAGGATCATCCTCTATTGCTCTTTTGTAATGAAGAGCTGCTCTTGGCGCTATGATGGATTCGGTGCTTGAGCCCAACATGGTTTTCTTGTGTTCATACCCTGGTATGGAGTTGAATACCAACGATTGGTAATTAAGTAGATTAGCATTTCCAAGCTCATCTATCAAATACCGAAAGATACTATGGTTTGGAGCGGGTCCAGCCGTTGAAAGGAGTACTTTGGTAATGCTCAAAACAAGATTCATTCGGCCTGCGTAAGATTCTGAGGAGTTGTAATATGTGTCGAATGCGTTGGAGAAGCCTATCATGTATCTGCTGCTGTCTGTGTTGGGCGTAGTGAAGCGAGGTCTCGATATGGACTGGATCGCTCTTATAGTGTCCGAATGATCGTAGTTCAAACTTTGGCTGGATTTGTAGTGCAAGAAATGATATCGGTAGTGTTCGAGCGAGAAAAAGTCATCGGAAGATGGCATGGAAGAACAAATGCTGGAAATAGTCGGCTCGTCAAGTTGGGAAATGAACAGAAGAAACGATGGGTTTTTTTCGTCGCCAAGATACATCAGTGCCAAGATCTTCATTATTTCAAGCCTTTTAGGTTCGTCTTTGATACAGTTGAATAGTTGTGGACGCAAGAGAAAAGAATCCAGCTCGAAATTTGCGGGAGTCTTTCCGCTCAATGCATAAGCGGCATTGAGTTCCACCAAGAAAGTGTTTATAAAAAGTGCAGAAAGTAGCGTGATGGAATTTGCAATTTCCGAATCATATTGCGGGTCAGCGATATCAGTGAGCACTTGACCCAATTCTGGCAGTATACTTTCATCATTGCGATGCAATAGATTTTCAAGAAACCCATCCACAGATTCAACCAGCAAAAAGTGGTCCACAAGTGCCTCCCGTTGCTTGAGATAGCTTTTCAGCAAACTTATACTAGTACTGAGCTTCTGAGCATCGGCTTTCACTTTATTCTCGAGCCGTCGTACTTGTTTCGGATCCAACTGGTGGATGTGGTCGTTTGTATTTGGTCGTAAGAGACGGAAATCGTCAGTGTGGTCTTGCTTTTCAACCAGACCATTTTTCACATACGTGTTGCTTCGTCTGTATGTCGCATAGGCACGCAGATGTGGTATGAACCCATTGCCCAATCGTCGTATCATGAACGCTGTGGTTCGATACAGCACAGAACTGGCGCGATGGATCGCGTGCTGGATCACGTGTGTGTGCGCGCGTGATGTGTGTCGATTCTCACCGACGTGGACGTATCCTTCACTCAATTAGTACCCAGCATGAAGTTTTCCTTGCCATATGTGGCCACATTTCTCGGCGCTTTTGTTGCTGGAGCGTTTGCTGCAGACCCTGAAGCGTCCAAAGATACCACTAGTCAAACAGTGACTCTTCAATTTGCTGTAGATTATTCGATTCCACACCTTCCCAACGTAGGTCCTCGTGACTTAGCGGAGGTTTACAACGGAGAAGAATTTACCATCGCGTACAGCTTCACGAACAACGAAGACAAGGACATTAGCATCGTCGGAGTGGGTGGAGCATTCCATGATGTCAAGACTGGTGCTATCAAATCGAACTTGACTGCGTCGCCAATTGAAGCCGTGACAGTGACGCCAGGTGAGTCTGGATCTTTCAGTCACAAGGTCAGCTTGAATCTCGTTCCTGAGGAGTACATTTTGGTGCCTCAGCTCTTCATTGCTTTTGACAATGACTTGAAATTGGTGCAAGCCAGAGGTCAAAGAACGGAGGTGAAAGATGTGCCAATTTCCGTCTTTGACCCTCAACTTCTTCTCTTGGAAGCCATCTTATTGGCCACCTTTGCGGGTCTTGGGTACGTTGCCTATAATATCTGGGGTAAACGTTACTTCGAGGGCACCGCCTTAGTTAACAAACCTAAAAGAGGCGCTTCTCCCCCAGTTGCCACAGCCAAGTCTGTCGACTCTGATTGGCTTCCTGAGGGCCACTTGAGACAAAAGAAGACCAAGAAAGCTAATTAGTCCAAAATACATAGTTAAGTACTTCTTACCTTGCCATATGTTTGTTCCTGCACAGTGCAATCAGTTGCGAACTCTCACCATGTCTGGCGCAGCTCGCTGCAACCTCCAGCAATACAAACCCAGCTTTTTGCATGAAACTATACCTCAACGAGTACCCGCGAGCTTTTATACTCGTCAGTGACCAGTATGCACTAATAGTGCGACACCCATATCCTCGCTACAAATATCATCATCATCATTTGCATCACCACCATCACCAAGAACCCACCTCGGACTCGGCCAAGAGCAAATCTAGCAAAGTCATTGTTGAGTTTGTGAGAAAAGATTCGCTCAATTTGTCAAAATATGTGGACTTGACTATCGCCAAGGGCAGAGCACAGAACTTGAGTGGGTTTTTGGGCCTCTTGAACGTAAAGGACAAGTTGTATCTTGTGTTCGTCAGCAGTGCCGTGACAGTAGCCACGCCTCGAGTCGATGAAGATGTGCAAAAGATCACAGGTGTTGAAATATTCTGTCTTAATAGTGACGAATTTGACTGGCAATTTCTGAAACTGTTTCATACTCCGGTGTCTTCAGGCTTGGAGGATGATTACTTTGAGCTGCAATCTACCGATGAGAAACTGCTGCTGGCAGAGGGTCCGGTGCCTTCTGTGCGTAAACTATTATCCCTGGGATCGTTCTTTTTCTCGCATCAGTTCGATGTAACGTCTACTATACAAGAGAGAGGATTTCGAGATATGCAGCTGCCAAAATTCTCTCTAATGGGAGATCTGCCATACCAAAGACAGTTCATGTGGAACTCATTCCTTGTATCAGAACTTATAGAATTCAGGGGACGGTTGACACCATATGAACAGATATGCTTCGATTCCAGTGGCTTTCTCGTTACTATCACCAGAGGTTATGCTAAGACTGTCAACTCTACTTTGGGCAACGGTGAAGAGGTCTTGCTCACGTTGATATCAAAACAAGCTTGCGCAAAGAATGGGCCTCTATTTGGTGATTGGGGTAGCGATGATAACGGACATGTATCGAATTTCGTTGAGTCAGAATTGGTTCTTTTCGGATCCAAATTCTGTTTAACATATATAATGGTCCGTGGAAATGTGCCAATCCTTTGGTCGCTCGAGACTCATATTTCAAAGAGAACTCTAGCAGCTAAAAAGAACAAGAAAGTGGTCTTTCCACGATCTTTCGAAGCGTCTCAGGTTGCGTTTACCAAACACCTCGACTTGTTGTCTAACCAGTATGGTGACATCCACATTTTAAACTCCCTCTCCCAAGATACAAAGACCTACAAAGGAAAACTCAACATCACCTTCAAAGAACATATCAACTACTTTTTGGAACATAGAGGTAATGACCCACAAACTGCAACGAACTATAAGCTAGGCTATACCGATATTCCTGTTGCTACCTCATCAATGAAGAAAGCAGACTATACCGCTGTCAATCCTCATGAATATTCGCAGTCCATAGCCAAGTTGGTGTTGAATTTCGGTGCACTTTTTTACGACATTGACTCACGAACCTACGTCGGAAAGCAGCTCGGGGTCTTTAGGGTCAATTCTTTCGATAGTTTGAGCAAAGCAAGCTTTTTATGCAAGATCATAAGTCAAGAAGTTATTGAACTTGCAATGCGAGATTTGGGAATTGATGCTGGCCATGATTTACTCTCTAAGCACGCCAGGTTGTGGGCTGAGACTGATGAGTATCTTCGGAATATTACTATCAACTTTGTTTCTTATACCGATAAGCTTCACTCTTCCAGTGCAGCCTCAAAAGGAATCGTTCCATCCCAATTGAAGAAGAGATATTTGCACACTGTACTGGACCACAAACCAGGAGAAATGGCTATCTTGAAGCTCTTGGGAGCGTTGCAGGATCAGGTCAGTGTCTCCCTTCATAACCCTTTGCATGATTATGTTACTAAGGAACTTGATCGTCGAGAAAAGGAATTTACATCTCAACGAGATATACTGGTGTTTGCAAGTACTTTCAATGTCAATGCCTCATGTGAAGATCAAGATAAGTTCAAAAGCTGGTTGTTTCCTCCTGGGAGCTCTGGTGACTATGATCTTGTGTTCATTGGGTTGCAGGAAATCGTTGAGTTGACAGCGTCACAGATGGTTGATACGGATTCACTCAGAAGGCAAATGTGGGAAATGCACTTGAGGGTTTGCCTCGAAGCTAACAATACGACTCAATCAAGATACATTCTTCTATGGAGTGGCCAGTTGGGAGGTATTGCTTTGTTTCTCTTTGTCAAGCAACTGGAACTCAAAGAGATACACGATGTAGAAGGATCGTTTAAAAAAACCGGCTTTGGTGGTGTTAGTGCTAACAAAGGTGCTGTGGCAGTGAGATTCAACTATTCCAATACTGGTCTTTGTTTGGTTGCATCTCACTTTGCAGCTGGACACGGAAATACAATCGAACGACATCAGAACTTCAAAACGATTGGAAAGGGAATCAAGTTTTCCAAAAATAGAAGAATCAAAGATCACGATGCTGTCATCTGGCTAGGCGACTTTAACTACCGGATTAACTTACCACTAGAGCAAGTTCATGCTTTGGTCGAAAAGAAAGACTTCCCAAGGCTCTTTGAGTATGATCAGTTGAACCAACAAATGGCGAGTGGTGAGAGTTTCCCCTACTTTGACGAGATGGAGTTGCGGTTCAAACCGACCTACAAATTCGACAACGGAACCAGCACCTACGACACTTCTGAAAAGCAGCGTATTCCTGCCTGGACTGACCGTATCTTGAGTCTCTCGAGAAAAAAAATTATCAAGCAGCACTTGTACGATTGCAGTGATGAGATAAAGTTTTCCGACCATAGGCCAGTGTACGCTACTCTCACTGTATCAATAAGTGTGGTCAACGAGACAGTGAAGAAGAACTTGACTCATGAACTCTACGAGAATTACCGCAAAAACTACGGTGATATTAATGATATGATTGTTACAAACACAAATTTATCATTCTTGATCTCGGAAGCGGACGACAAAGTGCTACCACCTCCTAGCAGTGATACCACTAAATGGTGGTTGTCCAATGGGATGCTGGCAAAGATTACCATTCCTGAGCTCAGTGGACCTAATGCCGACCAATTTGTATTCAATCCAAAGTATCCTCACAATCCCTTTCTGGAAACTGAGGAGCCAGAGTTCATATTACGATCACAACTTGCACAATAGAATTATGAATAGAGCACATTTACTCAGAGTTATTCTTCGTTCTCTGGAATCTTCTCCGTGTCCAAACTGGCATCCTTTTGTAGGCGTTCAGCATCGTTCAAAATGGAATCCATTTTAGCATCGAGGTTATCGAGCATCTTTTCGAGCTGATCCGCCTGTTTCTCTGCTTCCTGAATTTGCTTGTATGCTTCAGCAACAGAGCCCAGCTCGTCCTGTGTCATTTGTCGTTGGAGGATGCGAATCGCTACTGTAAAACAATTTGTTAAGAATTCACGGTATATACTGCATACACACGCAGATACCTATACATTAATTAGAGACAAAATTAAGTCTTAGAACTAAAGGGGACGCTTGGTCAGTTCTTCGGTGGTGGAAATCAGGGATTTCAGGTACTCCAAGTCCTCCTCTTCCTCCTTCTCTTCACCGAATTGACCAGTCCAGCCATTGGCTCTCAAGTAGTTCTTGAATTTGATGTCCTCCTTCAACAAGTCGTCATCCTTCAAATGAGGAATGAAGAAGTATGCTACAAGCACACCAGCAAGTCCACAGATAGCAGCAACAATAAAAGTCCACTTGTCACCTCTAGCTCTGAGAGGAGTGAAAGTCTTGGTACCAACAACTGCGCCCACCTTACCAATGGCAGCAGAAAGACCGTAAGCGGTACCACGAATTGGAGTAGCGAAAGACTCAGACGAAGTCAATCCCATCATATCACCAGGTCCCAAGTTTCCGGAACTCATCATCAATCCGTAAAAGACAATAAATAAGGCAGTAATGTTTTTGATCTTATCGTAAGCGCAACCAACAATCAAACCAAAGATGATGTATCCCATAAATCCAAGGATCAAAGTGTACTTACGTCCGAGTCTGTCGCAGAGGAATGCACCAACGATCACACCAGGGATAGCAATTACACCAAGAAGAAGGTTCCATTCCGCAACTCTGTCCAAGTCCTTAGCTTCAGATGGAGACATTACACCAGAGATGACGGTGGCTGCGAAAATACCGTTGGGGAAGGTAACGAAATCGTACAAGAACCAACAGACGCAAGTACCGAACAATCTTCTCCAGTGGTATTTGAGAGCCAACCAGTATGGAACTTGTCTCTTGATGGCATTTTTCTTGTACAAGGTAGAAGTGGCAATCTTAAGACGGAAGTAGAACACAGATAATGGCCAGAAACAACCAATGGCGAACATGGTTCTCCATAATGCTTCGTAATGCTTTTTTGTGATCTGGTGAACAATGAGGAAGACGATAAGAGCGAATGGTCCACCAAATGACAAGGGCAAGTTGGTACACAAAACGAAGGCACGTCCACGTCTCTTGATGGATTCATTTGCTGCTTCGGAGGCAGAAATGGAAGAAGAAGGATATTCTGCTCCGATACCGAAACCGGTAACACCTCTCGAAATAATCAACATCCAAAGTAAACCTTCGGGAGTCACTCCATGAGAAGCTGCACACATAATTGATCCCACGATCAAAAATACAGTTGCAGTGACGATAGACCATTTTCTTCCCAAGTAGTCACAAGTCATACCGATAGCAACCTGACCAAAAATAGTTCCAACTAAAGAGGCATTTGAAACAGCAGTCTTCATGTCAGCAGTATAGTAAACCTTATTAGGAGTATTCAATGCCAAAGGGAACACGGCATTCAACATACTCATAACATTATTTTGGTAACCATCAGAAATCAAAGCGAAACCAGCACAAAGAACCATCAAGATGTCCTTGGTTCTGGCACCTCCAGCAAGTCTGTTCTTTCTTTCTGTTTCATCATATTTGAAGGGTCCGTTGTTCACTTCATCGTCAGAAGAGCGGAGGGACACTTCCTGGGTGATATTATTGTTTTTGTCTTCGAGTTCGTGTGACATTATCAAAGTTATGCACTAGGCTGTCAAGGTTCACGTCACCCCTTTTTGGAATTCTTGGCGTATATACGAGGTCTTGTTAAGTATGTCTTTTAGAGAAGACAATGTATTATTGAACTTGTAGCCCGTGAGTGCAGATATTTGAAGCTGAGATACCCTTCTTATATATGCGAAGGCACCCCGCTCTATTTCAAAATTACCCACGCCCTGCAAACCTGCAACTGCCTTACCTTGACAGGCCGCGCAGCACGCCGTGCATGAATCTAATTAGCTTCTTGGCGGGTGTATGCTAGTTGAAAAACGTGGTCTAAGGGCTATATCCTTATAATTGGCCCAATGGGGTGATAAGCCTCTCGGGGCTACTATAATTCTCTACTAGCGCCGCTTAATTATCTTTATCAACCGGCTGGAATTTCTCTAGAAGCGGCGATCTGGGTGTCGGCTGCAGCACCACGTGGAACCTTGCATAGTGACATATTTTGTGCATGCCTTTATTTTTTTTTGCTACAGGTGGTCTACATTGATTCAAGAAGATAGAGGTGTTTCTATGCTCACACTGCGAATCGATGTCTCGAGATGCGAACAATTTCCCGGGATCCCGCAACCCCGCACATTGACATTGGACCCCATCACTGCATTTAGCATTTCCTGCTTAGTTCTCAGCCCCGCGATTACCAGAAAGGGAAGCGAATAATATCGGCGCATGAAATTTAATTCGGAGTCGGTACATGCATACCAATATACCTACACGGACTACCTAGGTTGATCCGCGCTAAAACAATGGAAAATTACAATTTTAGCCAACGGTCAACGGGAACTAATGTCCGCTAATGTAGCCACTATAATTTACGAACCAGATATACATGCATAAAGCCTTATGCGCACGAGGGCTTACGTCTGATAGGTATTTGATAAGACAATAAACGTGGATCGTATGACTTTGATTCCGTCAAGCTAAGATTAACAATTCTAATGTTCTACTTGCCTGGCTGTAGTGACTCGAGAGCTAAGGCATAGATTTGCAACCTCGAATCGGCTACTTTTCGGCTACCTCATTCAAAGTTTCCTCGAGGAAGGTGGAAACGCTCTGCATGATCGTTAATTATATGATGGCTTTTTCTTACAGCAAACGTGGTACAGTTAAAACCAAAAAGAATTTGCACCTCCATTAATAAGATTATGCTGCGACACTCAATTCTCGTATAGGGTTGAGTGAAGTAGCCCAGTCTATGATTTCTTTATATCAAATTAGCAATTTCGTCAGTTCGTGTAAGAATTCGTGATTCTTCCTTTAAAAGAAGTCACCAAAAGGATAACAAGGTGATGTGATCTTCACCACTTTGAACCACCTCTATAACACTTCAAAAAGGCACCGTTACCAAACCTTGTAGCAGTAGAATCTTCGGAGTCTGGGTGATAAGGCTTGGAGTCCAATCATTATTTTTTGAGAGGTCGGGTTGAAATTTCAGACCGCAATATAAAACTTCGATGACCTTTATATCCGAAAAGTAAATGGCATCTACAGTGCCAGTGGCTGTTGGAACTTTGGGAATAGTTCTTTTCCTTTATCTTGTCTTTCTGGAGGTATACCCGAAGGTACGCCATTGTGGGAATGTTTGCTAGCACCACAATGGCTGCGTCTCAGTCAATTACTAACATATTGTTTCCCATCATGTGCCAAGATGTTAGTACTTTAGGATGTTACCATCTCACCACAGGTAATCTGGCTGTTCAGGTTCTTAGTTTTTCAGTAACTGTGGCGGTTGTGGTTAAAGTGCTCCTCACTATATTGACAAGTTGAGTATAATATTTTCAGTTTCGGACTGACTCTTCTCAGTCATAAAACTGGGATACTGCTTTCAAATCATTGGACGTATTATCACAAGACCAAATCGTTGAGCTTAGAATTTTCTTAACTCTGTTGTAATTTTAGTGTGTGACTTACTGTAACCCACATATAAATTTTAAGCTTCACATCTTCAGTCACACTCTGGTGGCATTTTGAGTTGAAAGGTGAATTCCAGAGTCCGAAAGCACTAAAGACCTACAGACCCGACTTCAAGAGTTACAAAACAAGGTACAAATGCCATAAACTTCGAGCAGAGGCTTCGTAATAGTGGCTGCAAATTCAGATGTGGCTAGTGTCACAATATGCAATTGGCCGCAATGGATTAGGAATAGTGAACATGAAGAACACCTTGAAATGCATAAAGCTTAGACTGTTCTATGTCATCAAGCCGTAGCTTCAAGCTTTCCACAATCACAGAACTGAATTGAAGAAGTCTCAATTGAGTATTTCTGTTGGAAATAAAATCTTGCCTAGTTTCTCACTTACATTCAAAACGGATTAAGGCATCAGAGGTGATTGTCTTTGGGGTGCTAACCAAAAAAATCAATCATTCTTCTTTGAGATTGGAAGTATAAAGCATTTGAAAAAAAAGGCACTTAAAAAAGGCAAACAAGTACGAATTGGTTGCAACAGCAGCATGAAGTCGGCGCGTGACATTGGCGTGACTTACTGGTGTATGGATTTCGTGCCGTTCGTCCGATTCCCGAAGTTGAAATAGCGGGCCGTTACCGCTCCGCCAGTAGCCGAGCACCGCTGCGACGATTCGAAATCTGGGGTACTCCACAGTGCAGTTCGGCACAAAATGTACCTTTTGTAAGAGATTATATAATTTTATCCTTCTGGAAAATCGCATTGCAGGTATTACTCATAGAAATCGAATCACTATTTAACTTGAAAAGTCTCGTCTCGAAAATTTATAGCAACTTTTCACCATGCCTATGTTAAAAGACCCGTCGGTCAAGTACAAAGCATTTCCACCAATCAAATTGGACAACCGTCAGTGGCCCGTCTAAAGTCATTGAGAAGCCACCAAGATGGTTATCGACTGATTTAAGAGATGGAAATCAATCGCTTCCTGACCCCATGTCGATTGCAGAGAAAAAGGCATACTTCAATAAACTAGTGGCTCTTGGTTTCAAAGAAATAGAGGTTGCTTTTCCCTCTGCCTCTCAGATTGATTTTGACTTCACACGTTTTGCTATTGAAACAGCTCCTGATGATGTCTCAATTCAAGTTTTGTCACCTTGCAGACCTGATTTGATTAAGCGTACGGTAGAGTCGCTTCATGGAGCCAAGCGTGCCACAGTGCATCTTTATTTGGCTACCTCAGATTGTTTCCGTAATGTTGTCTTTGGCTTGACCAAGCAACAATCGTTGGATCTTGCTGTTGAATGTACTAAATTGGTAAGATCTTTAACCAAAGATGACCCTGAACAAAAGGGGACCATATGGGATTATGAATTTTCCCCAGAAACATTCTCGGACTCGGATCCAGAGTACGTTATCGAAGTATGTGAAGCTGTCAAGAAAGCATGGGGACCCACCTCAGAGAAACCTATAATTTTCAATCTTCCAGCAACAGTCGAAATGGCAACCCCGAACGTCTACGCTGATCAAATTGAATACTTTTCAACTCATATCTCCGAGCGTGAGACCGTATGCATTTCATTACATCCTCACAATGATCGTGGTTGCGCAGTTGCAGCAGCTGAATTAGGACAAATGGCTGGTGCTGATAGGGTTGAAGGTTGTCTTTTTGGAAACGGTGAAAGAACCGGAAATGTCGACTTGGTGACTTTGGCTCTCAACTTGTATACTCAGGGTATTTCACCATTGTTAGACTTTTCTGACATAAATTCGGTTGTGGACATCGTGGAAAGAAGCAATAAGATACCTGTGCATGCCAGAGCTCCTTATGGTGGCTCTTTAGTTGTTTGTGCATTCTCTGGTTCGCATCAAGATGCTATTAAGAAGGGATTCAAAGTTCACAACGACAAAAGGCAAAAAGAGGGTGGAAAAGATATTCATTGGCAAGTGCCTTATTTGCCTTTGGACCCAGCAGATATTGGAAGAACGTATGAAGCTATCATTCGGGTCAATTCCCAATCCGGAAAGGGTGGTTCCGCTTGGGTTATTTTGCGGAACATGGAGCTTGATTTACCTAGAGGTTTACAAGTTGCCTTCTCCAAGGTTGTCCAGGAGCAAGCCGAACTCAAGGGACGTGAATTGTCGAACCAAGAATTGTGTGAATTGTTCCAAAGAGAATACTTTATCGAATACGAAGCTGGTATCAAGATCGATCCTTATTACAAGATCATCGATTACGCGCTCTCTGGAAACAAAGGCGGAGAGAGAACTATTACTGCAGACCTTGAAATCGGGAACGAAAAGAAGACAATTAAAGGCACTGGCAATGGTCCTATCTCCGCATTCACGGACGCTATCAGTAAGGATTTAGGTATTCAAGCCGAGGTCTTGCATTATCACGAGCATTCGCTTGGTGACAAATCCAATTCTCAAGCCGCTACTTATATTGAAGTCACTCTTGCCGATGGCTCAACAAGGTGGGGAGTTGGTATTCACCAGGATGTTGCCCAAGCCTCACTCTTATCTCTCTCTTCGATGTTGAATGGTTTGAGAAAATCTCAATCAAATTAAGTACGTGTAAGTAAAACAAGACAGTAAAAGACATTTATGTTAAAGACATGTATTTCCTATGCTATTGTGGTTATTCATCATCATCACTTGGTTTATCCAAATGAGCGTACGTCTGTGGAATGTCCACCTCCACTTTTCCGTCCTTCGTTATTTTTGCAGCGGCCGTGTCCTGTCTAGGCACAGATTCTACTAGATCGCTACCTTCAATTGTTCCAAATGGCAAAACAACGAATAATCCTAGAGCTGCGGCAAGAGCACCAAGTGCCTTTGGAAGCTGCTTTCTGAACGTGCGGGCTGTTGCTGCTGGCTCGAGAGGATGCGTACCCATTGTGCCATTTTTAACACTAGACGCTGCTCCGGGAGCTGGTCTGTCATGTGAAGTGTGAACAACTTGTTTCACTTCTGGCTTGCGAACAGTCTCATCCATCAACTGACGACGTCCGGTAGCATATGGGCGAGTAATTGAAGTTATTTTTGTTGTGTTTCTGGCGATTCTATACATTTTATGCTGGAGCCTACTTAGTGCGTGATCCTTATATATGTATAGGTTACATTAGTTGCTCTCCTGTATGAGTGATTGACAGCAACTTTTCGCAACCAATTTTGATAAGCGATTACAAAACACTAAAATACAATTAAATTATAAAACAGAGTGTTCAAAGCCTTAAAGCTTCAACGCTTCTTCGTATGAAGGAGGTGGACCAGTGTAAACGATATTGTTCTTCTCGTCAAACTTGGCAGCTTCATCAGTAACATCGACACCATTCTCTAAAGCTTTGTTCTTTTCGATTTCAGACAATCCCATCTCATCACGAACAATCCAGATATGTGGTTCTTCGTCTTTGACACAAGGGTCTTCGTATGCTGTTCTAATGAAATCTGGGTTGTACTCAATGTAGTTGAAGTAGCTCGCTGGCATGCTCTTTCTAATGGAGTCAAATGTCTGGGTCTTTGGCTTGAAGAATCTGGTCAACCACGACGTGGGCTTGGTAGCCACGCCAGTGTTACCTGGGTGTTCAGCCGCCACACTGTCGTGAGCATCAGCTGGAACCTTCTCATCGATGTCACTTTGGCTCTTGTCATTGATTGGCTGCTTGGAGTCAGAGGTGTACTTAGAGTCGCCTGAACCCAAAACAGTCGAGTCGGCACCTTCGCCAAGAGTTCCTGGAGGTTTCAAATTTTGTCTCACTTGATCTTTGTGGGAACCAGAAATACCCAATTGATTTCCTCCTTGCCAGTAGTTTTCACCTTCGCTCCTAATTTCCTTCAAACCTTGATCGTGCATAGGATATTGATAAGTGTGGTCACCGCTTGCATACTTGAGGGCCGAAATTGGAACAGTTGACCATAATGGGATGAACTTTCTCTTGAAGTAGATATGGCAAAGCGCAGTGAATAAAATAAAGACACCTTCCAATGCAACACAAGCCCAGTTCTTGGTGAAAACGAACATAGCGGTCAATACCACTTCGGCCAAGTACACGGCAACAAAAGTCTGTAACAATCCGCTTGGATAGTTTCTACCACGAGCATCAGTCTTGTTTGGTTGCATCACATAAGTCAACATGTAGTTGTAAGCAATGTAAATGAGGAAAAGAGCGATAGCAGCAAATCCAAGAATGAGTGGGGCGATCATGGCATAAGCAAGCAAAATCACAACCATATACTGTTGAGCAGGATACATGGTCGACCAGAAAGGCTGTCCAAGTGTATTCCATCTGTTCCATTTAGCTCTTGGAGTACCATCCAAAAGTTTTCCTAAGAATTGTGCAAGAATCAAAGCCACAATCTGCAATAATAATCCAGCTGGGACAGTAAGACCTTGTAAACAGTAGTAGGATAAGTAGAAGTTGGAAGCAGCAGGCAATTTAGTGCCCAAAAGGGTCAATGCTGATGATGGGTTGTTGATGACAGTGATGACCGAGCTTGCGGCAGCCGAAGTCAACGTAACGACCAAGAACGCATTCACAACCTGGAAAGCAAAAAACCAACTTTGACAGTATGATTCAACCTCTTGAATTGTAATACAGCCGCTCACCTTACCCATCTTCTTGATGAATGGTGGTACTAATGACATCAAAATCGCCAATGCAACAACTGGAAGAAGTCCGGTAATAATACCCATGATTTTCTCTGGCATGTTGTTAATGAATCTCAAAAAGTGAACCTTCTCTGTAAGATTGTTAATGTTAGAGATAGCACCAACCACAGCCACTGGAATACACCAGAAAATGATCATCAACGTCAAAACGGTTGTGGCAATAAGCTTTTTGGTACGTCTTTTGGTCTTTGTCAAACTCAAATTCTCCCAAATAATGTCATCCGGGGTAAGTCCAGTGTATCTTCTCGATTTTTTAAAATCAGCGTGGTAAGGAATGGCTTGATAGGCCTTTTGCAATTCAAGTTGAGTAGGGAACTCCATGAAAACTGCAGGAAGCTGGTCGTTCGTAGTGTGTTGCAATTGATCCTTTTTGATTTCTTTGTTCAATTCACCCAATCTTTCAACACCATAATCCAAAGTGTCAACTTTCTTTCCAATCAAGAATTTCAACTTGTGAGTTGGTCTCTTCTTGCCATCCTTGAGGTACTTGTTCAAATCATCAGCGGGCTCGGGTACTGGCTTGTTTTTCTTCACAGCCTTGGCTCTCAACTTTGTGGCTTTGGCCAAAACTTTATTTAAAGCGCCTTCGTACTTTCCAGATAGTTTCCTTCTTTCAATGACCTTCTTTTCCAACTCAGTGTAATCCCGTGCGTACCAAATGTTAGTAGAAGTTGGAAAGTGATCCCTTAACTCTCCTTCTTTTAACAAAGCTTCTGGTACCTCAGTCAACAACAACGTTCTCGAAGAAAGTAAGGAGTCGTACAATGGAGTTGTTTGCACCACATGTCTGAATGTAGTGTAATAAACCAATTCACGGTAAATCAAGAAGATAACTAATCCAAAGAAGACCCATGAAAGGAATACATGAGCAAAATATCTCCATTTATCCTTGACGTGAGCAAATGACAACATATTGAGTCCTTGAACTCCAGGGTCAGACTTACCATTAGCAATGTTGATGGGGAAAAGAATTGGCCAGGTGATGATACAACCTAATAACGAAACGACAGCGAAATTAAAAGTATACCGCAAGAAAAAGTAGCCATCGGGACCGCAGCACTGGACGATGAAAGCTTCTGGTTTCTTGAGCAAGTGAGTGATCCAACCAAAAGGACCACTGGGACTTTCGTCTGGTCTAATATCCTTAGGCTGGGTCTCAACGATGTAACGTGGTTCATAAACTCTTCTTTGCTTCTTCCTCAAAATTATAAACAATGCAACAAAAATCACAAAGAGCACAAAGGTAGGGATGAACGAAGCCAAAAGCTGTGACACGGATGTGTCCGCTTTGTTATTACTACTCAGCGCCATCTTTGAAAACGTCAATAAACCTCAAAAATGCTGGATCTCAGAATAATTTTATACACTGTTTTGATCTTCGCCGTCACGAGTGAGCAAGGCTGCGCGGCTGGCACATGGTATTTCATCCGAAGAAACCGGGGGCATTACCGGGGGTGAAAAACTATTGGCGCACGTGATCTTTATGCACAAGCCAGGCCGGAATTGGTCAGGTCGGTTCTGAGCGTGCGGCGGAGAACAATCAGCTAGGCGCAACTGGAATTCGTAGCAAGGGAGAGCGGGGTGGCTTGCAATGACGTAGGAGGACGTGAGTTAAAGATACGCCGTTCCGCATTAGTCTACATAGTGTAGTGCAGAAGGCTAAGTCTAACGTCACGCATCTTTGAAATTGTTTGATAGCAGGCAAGTATTGTGTGGATTCTGTAGCAGTATTGTGAGCCTCAGATCGTCTGAATTAGGAAGCTGCGAGAAAACAATGCAGGACCTTACAGCCAACTATTGCCGGTTAATTGAAACCGAGGGTGGAAAGTCAAAATTGAATTGCTTTGTTGAGAAAGTATATCTGTAAGTTGCAAAAATGAGTGCGTAAAGTTACCTGTAAACACAGCTGTAGCTAAAGATACTGCCCGTTCCCACGTGGAAGAAGCTATTTGAGTGTAGCATAATTGCGTTTTGTTAATATGGATCAGACAAGCCAATTCAAGTAGATTTCCCTTTGTAGTGTCTGGAGTGCCGACTAGATTGTATTCGCATAATTCTATGCTTTAGATGCTTGGCGCGAAGGAGATCAAAGTATGAGAATGGGGCAGAGTAACAGAAGAATGCTTCTTATTTGCTCAAACCAAGAAATCTTCAAGTGATTGTCAACTAAAGAATTAACTGAAAAATTGACTTAATCTACTCAATTTATCTTTCCAGTGTTTTCTTGTACGTAGCTACTGAAATACCCGAAGGATGTTTCTGTACTTAAGTTCTTCCTCGAGAGACTAATCATTTTGGTGGTTATATCAGCCTACTCCGCTACTAGAACTTTTGCATAAATGTCAATTATTTGAAAACATTATAGTAGGTTCCCATCGCTACTGCTAGAATAAAAAAAAGCTTTATCATGAATCAACAAAAATTTTATTAGTAGCACCCGATCAGGTGCATAACATCGAACTATTAGCTTTTCTCGAGGATGGATGTCAAGTTGTGAGCCCAGTCATAAATTGACATCTCGGTTGTTTCATGCGTATGCAAGTGCAGGAAAAATTGTTCTTGATGGTTTAAGAGTGTGTAGAAAGTAGGACGCATGGTGTAGATGAAGCTTGAATAAGCGTCGAAGGTGTGTAAGCAGTATGCCAAAAGGCAACTCAAAGATCAACTGATGTCTTGCAGCGTTTTTGTTTTATGCATATTGGGTATGGCTGGTCTTTCAATATTGTATGTAGATGCTTGCTCGAAAAGAATCATGCTCGTAGGTAATACAGTAATAGTCGTACATCATTTCTCTTTGGTTCCAAATTTGGAGGAGGCATGAGGGCTCTCGCTGAAGCTTGGTAAGGCTGAATCTCTCGATGAAGACCCCAAATCGGGTGGAGGGCTAGCAGGTGGCCCATACTCAGGCGAGGATTCACGAGTACCATTATTCATGCTTTGTGATGGAAAAGCGCCGGGAACACCTGCTGGACGCCTGTACATGTCGAGCGAGTCCTCCGAGGTTCTTTGCGCTTGACGGGCTTCATCTGTAAACGTCACGCCACCGCTGGCGGGAACTGTACTGCTCAAAGGAACTCCGTCAGTGGCCGTGCTAGTAGTACGTTGATGAGTTTGCTCCGGAGGTGCGATATTTGCATCCCCGCTTCCTTGTGGCATCGACGCCTTAGCGTTTGGATTTGCGTGGAATACTCCGTCCTGGTCATAATATCCCATATCATACTCATTGGCTCTAGCAGAATATGCTGGGACATAAGCACTAGGCATATCAGCGTCTCTACCTTGAGGTTGATTGTACTGATGTTGCGATTGGAAATATGATGGAGGTGTCATCCACCGAGTACCATAGATCGGTTCTATTCCTCGAGCAGTCCTTTTCTTATTGGCACGAAAAGTTCCTAATATCACAATGATTACCACTGCAATAAAAATGGCAAAAAAGGCCCATCGTGCTCCCCCACCCCAGCTACTGGAGCCGTATACGTATCTTTTGTTCAAATCGTAGGCACTCAACGAAGGCATTTCAAAATTATCTCAACAAGAAGAGTGTGGTAAATGTTCTCAATACTTGCCTCTAATTCCCCAGATGATGATCACTATATAAGGTTTCGTGTGCTTACCAATTTGAGGCTGAGATTATAAACGACGAGACGGATTCATGACTTTACGTCGCTTATCTATGGGCTGAGGAGTCTAGGAGATGGGCTTAACTGTCCAAGTATGGCTTATACGTCACTTATCTCTTTTTGACCCCAGTTAAGAAAACACCAACTTCGGTAAGATTCTGCATCACGTCTCACCCAAGTGTATAATTTGCTGTAGTGAATTTGGCTATGTTTGCAATTGACTAGAATGTACTCAGGTTCTTATTGTTCTATTGCTTTATTACTTTGGCTTTTTAATTTGTAAATATTGCTGTATTATGAAATAGTTAAATTAAATACGCGCGGTTGCAAAATTGTGCAAAATTGCAATGTGTACTAAAGTGGCAAAGGAATTAGAGGTCAAAAGCATCAAGCTTCATTCCATCAATGTGAAATATCGAGAGTACGTATCAAGAAGAAATTTGTGGATAAGTCTAACATAGTAATGATCCCTTGAATATACTACTTCAGATATGGGAAGAGCTTAGAGGGGCAATCATCAATGAGTTTGTAGCTGAGATCATATTCGAGACGGAATCGGGCTCAAAGAAGAGGCCCCGAAACACTCATGGGCTTCCGAGTCAGTACATTACACTGTGTGCAACTAGCATGTATGATGCTAGGAAGTTTGCGGCTTACTTGAAAGTAATCAAGGCCATGATAGATAATTTGCAACTGGCTCGTTTCACATCAAAGAGAGACATATACTATAAGGATGTCTCCACCTACAAAAAATCGCAAAGGTACTGTGACACCATTATAGATTCAATTGCAACTTCACTCGGTATGTGCTTGGAAGTAGATTTGCGTATCTTTCCATCCAGAAAAGGGCTCATTTACGGCTCTTTGAAGACGCATACAGGAGATCAAGTGTTTGAGTGTAACAGCACCAAGGTCCCATGTCTAATACCAAATTTCGACAGCGAGAGGTCTACCGTCATGAGTGCAGCCCCCAAAGTGGTCATTTTAGTAGAGAAAGATGCAGTGTTTTCTACCTTGTGTGATCATTTACGTACAATCAGCAACCCTAAAGACTTGCTAGTCATAACGGGAAAAGGAAACCCTGACATCCTTACCAAGAAATTTGTCGAGTTACTCTCGAAGTCGTGGCCCACTACTCCATTCCTAGGCTTTGTGGACTCTGACGTCTTCGGACTCAGTATATTCCGCGCCTACAAATTCGGTAGCCAATATCACACTAAGAGCCTACGAAATCTAACACTTGCTGGCGTATTTCTTCACGAATATAGCCAGGGGCATCTTGATATAACAGCTTACGAGATCCACTTGGCACAGAACTTTTTGTTGTACATACAAAAAAATCAGAGTGATAAACAGTCCTTCGAAGAACTTGCAAAGTGGCAGCGTGAGCTCTGTCGAAGTATGACGTTGTACAAGAAATCAGAGATGAACTTGGTGGACCCAGGCGATAGTAAAAGTGCCATCGACTATATCCTATCTAAGGCCGATGTGTGGATCAATCAGCCCGGACTTAAAAATTACGCAACCCCTCGTGCGCGCACCAACCTGGCCGACGAACCAATACCTCGAGAGTGATTTTTTCTCCACGTCACTAGTCAATTAGTTGCTATGTCTTACGCTCCCCGCCAAATTGGTGCCGCTAACACCTTCGATTACAAGGTTTACATTGAGAAGAATGGCCAACCTGTGTCTCCTTTCCATGACATTCCATTGTACGCCAACGAAGAGAAAACCATCTTGAACATGATCGTTGAGGTACCAAGATGGACCAATGCCAAGTTGGAGATTTCAAAAGAACAGAAGCTCAACCCAATTATTCAAGACACCAAAAAGGGTAAATTGAGATTCGTTCGTAACTGTTTCCCTCACCATGGCTACATTCACAACTACGGTGCATTCCCCCAGACTTGGGAAGACCCTAACGTGACCCACCCAGAGACCAAGGCCAAGGGTGACAACGATCCTTTGGACGTTTGTGAAATTGGTGAGGCTGTTGCCACTGTAGGTGAAGTGAAGCAGGTGAAAGTTTTGGGTGTCATGGCTCTCTTGGATGAGGGTGAGACCGATTGGAAAATCATTGTCATTGACGTCAATGACCCATTGGCCAGCAAGTTGAACGACATTGAGGACGTGGAGACCCACTTGCCCGGTTTGTTGCGCGCCACCAACGAGTGGTTCAGAATCTACAAGATCCCAGATGGTAAGCCAGAAAACCAATTCGCCTTTTCCGGTGAATGTAAGAACAAAAAATACGCCGAAGAGATCATCTCCGAGTGCGCTGAGGCTTGGGATAAGTTGATCAAGGGCGAAGCTGCTGATTCCAAGGGCATCTCTTTGGAGAACACCACAATCCTGAACAGTGCTTCCTACTCACCCGCAGTGGCCTCTGAGATTCCTGCCGCCTCTCCATTGCCACCAGCACCCATCGATAAGTCGATTGACAAGTGGTTTTTTATTGCCGGTGCACACTAGTTAGCTGAATAAGCAATAAACGTGTAGCTATTCAAGTACTGGCTTGCATTACTTGTGCGGCTTATCTTCATTATCACCACTATGTGTATGAAAAGGTTGACATGGAAGACTGCGGCGAACGAATTAAAATGGCACCAAGCCTGTGAATTTTAGATAGCTCTGAGAATGAGCCGAACTTGAGTGTTATTATAACCTCGTAATACGACTTTAAGCAAGCAAAGCTTCATTTAGGCGAAGGACGGCTGCAAATTCGCATGGAGCAAGCAGTTCTGAGCATTGTGCAGGAAAACAAAAAACGGCCAACTAAAGCGAAACTTGCTTAATGAATCCCACTGACAACGTATGATTGCAGTATATAGAGCTACAGTCTAGCAACTACGTCGAAGAAATTAAGATTGTTTCAGTGTGGCGTTGGATAAATAATTTTTTGAACAATACCACGTGAGCCTTAAAATTACTAAAAGTTTAGTAATAGTCCAAGTTCACTGCTTGGAGGCTGCTAAGAGTGAAAAGGCTTGCGTATAAATAAAGACCATTTCCCTGAGCTCTTGACATTAATCGAAAATGGTCAAAGAAGTCGTCATTATTGGAGGTTCTTTTGCGGGCCTCAAAGCTGCAAAGCACATTTTAGCGAAGGGCGATAGCGAGATTAGTGTTACTGTCGTGTCCAAATCGACACATGCTTTCTATACCGTTGCAGCACCAAGATTGCTTTTGGAACCCTCTAAATTAGACAAAGCCGTTGCTAAGGTCGAGGAAACGCTCAAGAAAAACAATAAGAACAGTCATGTCAAATTTATTCACGGATCGGTCGAGTCTTTAAATTTGAAAGACCGTTCTATTGATGTTAACTCCAAATGGACAGACTCAATTATTGACGTATGACGTTTTGGTGATAGCCAGTGGTACGAGATATGCAACTCCCACATTCAAGCTTCTTGGTGACTATTCTTTGACAATCGAAAGTATTGAGAAGGTTAACAAAGAGCTTAAAGCGGCTACTAAAATTGCAGTCATCGGGGGAGGACCTACTGGTGTGGAAACAGCTGGTGAGATTGGCTATGAATACGGCAAAACAAAGACGATTACGTTGTACACGGGCTCAAAGGGGCCGCTTTCTTACTTAGGTGATCACAGATCTAAACAGGCTGAACTAAAATTGCAAAAATTGGGAGTGAAAGTGGCTAACTCAGTGAGGCCACATGTAAAAGAAGGTAAAGTTCTTACATTTGAAGACGGAACATCAGAAGAGTACGATGTTGTGATTGAGGCGAACGGATTGCAGCCCAATTCGGATTTTTTGCCAGCTGATGTTCTTGATGAGTCTGGTTTTGTTCTCACTAACGATTATCTTCAGCTCAAGGACTTTCCCGAGGTTGTTGCTGGGGGAGATATCGTATCTGGAACTGCAAGTGACCTTGTAACTTTTAACTATGTACAGTGGGGCACTCTTCTGAAAACTTTGGACTACTTATTTGATAAGTCGCAGGATCGGAGGAAGCCAATGAAGCCAATCAAAACAACTCAATTCGTGCCTATTTCTCGCGAGGGAGGAATCGGAATTTTATTTGGTTGCGGAGTTCCAAATTTCTTGGTAAGGATGCTTAAGGCAAAGGACTTCATGCTTAGCAAAGCTCAAGAGAACTTTTAAGTCATTAATAAATTTGTTTGTATTCGCATTGATAACTTAACGCGCACTTGATCTCGTGCGATGTGATAACATGGATATATTAAAGCAGGGAATCCTGCTGGAGACGAGTTTGGAAGACGACTTCACCGTACTAGTAACCACTCTTGAAAGGTATGGTATCACGACTGTAGACTTGTTAACGGCCTCGCTATTGGACGATGGAATTTCACGCCTAGCTAGAAAAATTGGAAGATCCCCGAACGAAGTCTCTGAGTTCACGAATCGCTTGAAATCGGAAACAACGAGAGGTATCATTGAGACCCCTGTTCTTGAGCCTGAAACCACAACACTGCATGTAAGCACTGGTATAGAATCATTGGATCAGCGATTGAATGGGGGCGCCAAGGTTGGAGACATCACAGAAATATTCGGGGCAAGTGGGACAGGGAAGTCCCAATTGCTATTACAAATGTCGATTAACAGCGTGAAACTTCATGAAAGTTCGAAAAGCGTCTATATATCTACCGAGTCGGTGATTGCAACAAGTAGGCTTGAAGAAATGGCTGGGAGGAATGCAGCACCGCATATTATGGAAAACATTATGAGTGTTTATTGTTCCGATCTTGAACACCAAGATCATATTCTTTACACACAACTCCCAGCACTTCTAGACCTTGAAAAGAATGTTCACCTAGTGGTAATCGATAGTATATCTCATCATTTACGCCGAGATGACCATATATCAATCACATCTTATCTCGAAACTCGAATACGAGAACAAGAAGCGAAACTATCTGAACTAGGCTACGGCGCAGATTTAAAAAGGAAACACGACAACCAGCTAGGTCGATTTTTCAGATTCAGCCCTCGTTATAAGACTTCTTTATTGCGTGCTACCTATATCTCATTGTTACACCATCATTTGTTACAAGTTGCTCAAAAGTACTCAATTGCGATTGTAATTGCAAATCAAGTGAGCGATCAACCAGACTTTATCCCACAAATGGACTTTACGGCCGACAAAAGCTGCTTAGATTTGGACCACCAAGTAGGAATTCTTGCGGGGTGGGACAACAATGTGGTTCTCAATTATCAGGTTGATGAAGTGCCAAGTGATCAGACCACCGACTATAGCGTCACCAAACATGGGTATTCTAGTAATAAGAGGCAGAAAGTTGATGGTGGACTATTTTCATCACCTCATGTTCAGAAACCTATTACAACCAGACATACCGAGCCGCAGGTCAGGACCAAGCGGCAAGTACCTGCATTGGGTTATCAGTGGATTAAAAGCATTCAAGTTCGGATACTATTAATGAAGTCGTATAAGGAGGCAAAGGTCATCACTAGTGAAATGGATAGCAGCGAAAGTGTTAATAGAGGTGAGATACACGTTGCGGGAACTGATATGAAGGATACACGTGATGATTATATGTTCCTTGAAAGCGCAAAAACTCTGCTGGGTTCATCTAACAAGAGTTGGATGGTCGAAAGATTTGCCAAAATAGTATCGAACGATTGTTTCTCCACAGCAAACGCCAACGACGAGCGGGAGAAAATAGAGATTGAATTGGATCTGGCAGGACTCCACGAAGTTCGCAGATAAGCTGCTCAAATTACCCGGTCGTGTCGGTCACAGATAGCCTACAATCAACGAAGCACCACCCCAGAACTAAACTTATAAGAATTCTTTGATCATGAAGGTAAGTACTAATGGCCAATAACCGAATACCAGGAATTACCATAAATAATCACCAATAATCGAATGGTATTTCCCTAGCCTAATGCTCTTCATGTCTAACACAGTTTATAGATGAGGTTGATATTGAACTAGTTAACCAAGAGCTCAACTTCCACAGTCAAGATAACAACTTGGTGATAAATGGAGGGTGTGACTTATTCACGACAAAGCCAATTGGCTCCGACAGAAAGCTTTTTAAGACTATCGATAAACATTTGGACCAGTTGGTGGAGGACAATCAATTGTCTCAGTCAATGGAACGAGACCGACATAATTCGATAGTCAGTTTATTCGGAAGTAGTGGTTCACCGCCACAATTCGACACTTCTGCAATGGCTCATCGAGGTAGTTCCAGTCTGACTAGTTTTGACAATCAATCCCTTCGGTCCTTGACGACCTTAAGCGGTAACCAAGCGACTGGTATATCAGCAGGACTTGAGCCAATGGATTCAGCCATTTTTGACGAGTCACCTTTTGGGCCACTAAAAAACGCTCACACAAGAAAGACCTTTGCATACTTGATTGCCATACTCAACAGCACCTACCCTGATCATGACTTCTCAGACTTACAACCGACCACAGAGAACTTCCACAAAATTAATTCAGCAGAAGACCTCGTTCACAAGTTCAACAATTTAATGATCTCACTCGGAAAGAAAGAAGAATTGCTAAATTGGATATGGGACACAATCAATGTATACATGGATTTCATCTCCCCTCGAACGACGCTGGTAGCCATTCCCGGCAGTCACAACGGCAAGGATAGTTCGAGAAATAATAGTTTGAGCCAGTCAGTTCCCAAAAGTGGAGCGCAAGTGGGCAATGAGTCTCAATCCTACAATTATGAAAATTGTCAAATCTACGAGTTCCAACCTTCTGATCAAGCCATACTTGAGGACTTATCATACCCTTTTCAAACTATGTGGTCCTATTACTGGTTCATTTACAACAAAAAGAAAAAGAGAGTCGCTTTCATATACTTGAAAGCTATAAATAAGATTCATTATTCGAAAATAAAATCAGAAAATAGCGGAAACAACGGACAAAAAGAAGGACCTGATTATGATAATTCTAATGGGATCAAAGATGACGAAATTGACGAAGATGAAGATGAAGATCTATACATGAATGAATATGCAAACGATGACATGATCGAGTCAGATAATGACGACGTCATTGGAGATATTGAACTTTAGGAAGTTAGAAAAGCTTATACAGGGAGAATGCAAAGATTGTACCAAGAAAGTCTTTGTTCTCATATAATCATTTGCTGCCGCACTCGAACTAGCAGTTCAATTACAATAGAGGTTTGCGTAGAAAGGGATAAAACTATGTATGGAGTATATGTGAGAATCTATCCTGACCGGACATTTTGGTTTCACAAAAAAATAAGTTGAAAAGGATAATACATCGAAGTGTCTCGTGCCGGGCAGTCAAAAGCTCATCTTTTATCTTTATCGTTGTTTCGTATTCGTTTCGGCGTAGGTGTCCTACTAATTGTTGATTCCAAATAGTTGACACCTTATTCTTCAGGTGATATGGTTATAATCTATTGGTAATAAGGGTAGCGATGCTTATCATGTATTGAACACAGGAAATACTAACAGCGTCTATATTGCTATCGGGACTACGTTATCCAGCTTCCCAGAGTAAGCTTACTTAATCGGTTGCAATTCACTGTCGAGAGGATGTTTCACCTTATTGTAAGAAACCTGCAGTAGCAAGAACCATACCAAATGGCTCAGTAAGTCGTCGGAAACCGTTCTAACACGAACCACACCCAAAAGAGAGGTTGCCTACATCAAGATATTCTTGACTCTCTTCCCACCAAGTTCTCTCTTAACTAAACTGTGGATGACTAAGCTACTGAACGTGGATGTTGAACGACTAGAAAGTAGAGATTTCATACGGAATTAAAGACTATTAGAAGTGGAAGTATAGCTCATCGGGAGTTGTATGATTTAACCTAATTGACAACTATTTAGAACCCATTGAGTCAAATTCAATCATACAAAACGAAAGCAAGCAAGCGGGGTAAAGCAAGCAACGGACTATAGTATACCGGAGCATCTTTCGGAGTATATAAAGTAGTCAAGACACATTTTTCAATCAACCGATAATGGCGCAGAACAAATTCGCAACGGAAATTACGTTTGACTTGAATGACGGATCAAAAATTCCAGCTCTCGGTATTGGAACTGTACCCCCTGATGATCCAAGTCAAGTCAAGGATATTATTATTACCGCTGTGAAAGCTGGCTTTCGTTTGATTGACACTGCGTGGTATTATGGTACGGAGAAGTATATCGGTGAAGCTCTCAAGGAATTGTTTGATGAAGGTGTTGTTAAGAGAGAGGACCTCTTCATCACAACTAAAGTTTGGCATTCATTTTGGCATAGTCCTGAGAAGTCGTTAGATACGTCCCTTTCCGATTTAGGAATTGATTACGTTGACTTATTTTTGCAGCATTGGCCCATTTGTCTGAAGGGTGGACCTGACGGAACTCCTTCGAAACCTATGGCCGATGATGAAAATGTGAAATACGATGACGACCCCGTTACAGGGACCAAGTTCATCGACGTATACAATGCCATTGAAGACATTAAAGCGAATACGAATAAGGTGAGATCAGTTGGCGTGTCAAATTACTCAATTACCAAACTTAAGCAACTTCTTCCCAAGGTTAAGCATTTCGTGCCTGTTGTTAATCAAATTGAGTATCACCCTCAATTGCCTCAACAGGATTTGGTTGATTTCTGCGCTGAACACAAAATTCTTATCGAGGCTTATAGTCCTGTTGGAGGCACTGGTGCTCCTGTTTTGAAGATTCCATACGTTAAAGAGTTGGCCGACAAATATGGAGTTACAGTCAATGAAATCGTCAATGCATATCACATATGCGAGGGTAGGATTGCTATTCCCAGATCGTCCAATTACGATAGGATTAAGAATATGGTCAGATTGCCAAAATTGAATAAGGAGGAATTAAGCGCCCTTTATAAAATTGGGGAGGGCCACCCTGTTAGGTATGTTAACGATCCATGGGGTTACGGAATCGGATTCAAGTGGTGGAAGGGTGACACTCTCAGCAAGATCGAAGATTGAACTAAGTATGTATAGCGAATACACTTTTGAAGTATAATTGTTACATCGTTATATGTTCCCACATGCTTATTCACAGCAAACTGCACAACCTTGTTTTTGAAGTAACTTCACATGAGCTCTTCAAAACACAGAACGAGAGATCATGTTAATGACGATACTCAATACACAGCATTGCCACCAAATCGACGATACTTACAGAGCTTGATAATTACTAGCATTGTATATATTAATTCCGGGATACAAATTCGTAGACAACAAAGTATTGCTATAAATCCGCCCTTTTCTCTAGCAGGTTGCAAATAGTATCCCCGTTTTAGATCATGAATTGGATGCCACGTAGGTGATAGTCAGCCTTTCAAATACATATAAAGAAGCAACTCGAAGCATACCAGAAGATGGCAAATGCAGAATTTATAGAGCTAAGACTTGAATGCGAGGTTGAGCATGAATAGACCTTTCTGTTCAGACAAATGGCCTTGAAGTTGAGAGTATAGTCGTCGCATTCATTCCGAGAGAATTGCACGCTTACGAGAAAACCTCCCCAATCATACTAAGCTTTTCAAGTAGCTTGATAGCAAAACTTCGAACCCAAAACATCAGCCTCGCATTTTGATCACTCAAAATGATTAGGGGGTGCTTTATTAGAGTGTGTTTCAAGGGCACTGTATTCAATTATGGTCAACGTTGCTAGAAGGTTGTGCCTTAGGTCAACTAAAAAAAATATACGATCAGAGGTAAATCGTATGTTCGATGATACGGTATGATAAATTGAAGTTTTCAAGAGTAGCTAAGCTGGGACATTGTTCATGACCACAACCGTGTAATGTTATGAATTGTACATATCATACTAATGAGGCCGAATACTATTCATTTTCAATTTTCTCCATATTATTTTGATAACTCTCTGCTGGGTCTCAATAGGTATGGAAAGAAGCTTGTTGAACACTTTCAGTCATATTTCGTCAGCAGTAACCAATTGTTTCTTTAGAACTTGCAACAGAAGTGGTAAAATATTGCGATGAATGTAAACCAAATCAATGCCTAAAGATGAACCCCTTATGACCTTCTACCGTTGGGATGACGCAAGGACAGAATATATGTACATACGCGGTAGCAGATTGCACGATAGTTCACACGTCTCATATAATGATAAAAATATCATTCGACGTAGCGAGGACCTTATAATATTATCCATATATATGACTACTCCCACCATCAATGAGCTTATATCCTCCCGCGAGGAATTAGAAGTATGTATGAACTATTATATATACTTTTCTGTGTTATACATAACTGGTTTAGTTAAAAGTTTTATAACAAGTTATGTGCTCACACTGGAGTAAAGAAGAAACAATTTTACATGCGTTAACTTAGTGCTACGATTATGTTAATCGATTCAAATACATGTTCTTGGGTTTTTATTAGTGTAACATACGATCTCGATTAGGTAGTACCGATCTACTTTGCCAGGAACTAAGACTCACTCTGGAGAACAGTGTTACTCATAATTTTCAAGTTTTGTGACTTTGATCCCGTCTGGAAAGCTATGTGACTGAAGTTGGTAGTAGTATACTACCAGCTAGGAACGAGACTTATTATGGAAAGTCACTCTGGGAATCGTTCGTGTAGCGTTTAATATAGCGTGTAATATAAAAGCCCTATATACGAACTTGTTTTATAGATTACTTCTATAGCTTTTGAGAAACTTAACATTCCATGGAGAGTGTAATATTACAGAAGTCATCTTGAGGTTATATAGCGAGGATGAATGAAATTTCTAAGACGTACCATTAAACTCAGAGCATTTGTATTATAAACGCTACTAGTTTCATGCTAGGGGAACGAAATCCATATGCATCATACAAAGTTGATCTATTGTCTATGGATTGCAGTTCTCTATATAATTACTGGTGGCTTGGTTTGAAATGGTTGATGCTAGAGATAATGTATTGTGCCAGACTTGATATTCAACTTTATGAGGGGAAATCTCAATGGATATATTTCACAGACGTTCAACGATTATTTTCATCATGTTTCTAATGCTGGTAACGAGTTTGGTCTATTACTAAAGTATCGGAGTATTACAACTTAAAGCAAAGTTGCGTATCATTTTTTCTCTATGTGGTATGTCGTAGCCTTGGTTTGAGGTAAAAAGTTCTTCTATTTGGTCTGAAATCTGATAATCCTCGCGAGATCTTCGCCGAGATCGCCCTTATCTGTGATTTGCTATTGATGACTTAGACTCCAGCTGTGTACTCATGCAATTATTTCCCTTTTTCAAGACCCGGACGAAATTTACTCGACCACTCTTCGGGAAGTTTGCTACATGCTCTGCAGATGTACTTACCGCGGTGCAAATGACCTAGTTTTATGAGCAAGCTTTCGCTATTATGGCTCCGAAGTGTATGGTTTAATGTTGAGCGTTAACCACCAGAGCTTATGAAAGCGACTGCTCGGTAGTAACATATAGGAGTACAATTACCGCTCGATTTTGTACCCTCTGTAGTTTACATTTCTAGTACATCGAGTATGTCGTTCGAATCTATATCACAGAATACTCGATGAAGAACCATACGCTCTAGGGTTCAATTAATAGCTGTGTATTATTTCATAGGCTTCATTTGTATTATATACCCATTCCGAATATTTGTTGAAAAAGTTCTATGTTTTACGTAGCCAGTTGACTTGATTGCCGATGAATCTGCAAATCAATCCAATATCCTTATCTTGAAAATGCGTGAAAGAGAGCTTTTCAGTGCACAAAATCTGCTGAACGAGCAGCCACTGATCAAATTCAAAATCCTTTTCGGTGATACTCTTCATGCCATTCAAATACACGACTTTCTCGTACTTGTAGTCATTGTAAAGTCGATATTTAAGTTTGTTTTCTTTGCTGTCATAAATCTCTTCGCGTTCTTGCAAATCTGTGGGATCCCACTTTGGGTAATTACAATGCAAGAACATCACCGGAATCTCATTGTGAGCATCAAAATCGGACTTGATTAGCTTCTCAATATGCTCAATTTGTTTGGGTAATTCTTTCGGCAAAGGAGTCTTCATAGAGAAATACTTATCAAATAATGCAGCATCTAATATTGGATTCTTCTGGCCCATGGCAACCCCCTGGAACTTGTTGTTCGAGTCAAAATAACCAAGCGTCTTTATGAATGATTTCACTTGATAGTATGATTCTCCTACCGCAGTGGCAGCCGATACAAAAGTATCTTTGTCGCCTTCACCTTGTTCACCCAACGAAAACAACTTATAGTAAAGGTTGGGACCAAAAACATTATAGTAAAGGGAAAGGAGAAGTGTCTTGCCGTGCAGGCCCTTATCTACGAACATTTGTCCCGACTCGGTGGATAAATTAGGAACAGCTCCATCAAGATCATGGTACGGCACGGATTCAACCTCATCTGCACCAATGTTGGCACCTGGATCAACCCGAAGCGGTAATCGATTATATCGCACGCGGCGCCTCTCATCTACCTTAATACCTGATATTTTGTAGTATACTGGGGATATCGTTCTTTCCCAATAGTCGGGCCAAGTAATCATTCCGTTTTTCTTGTATAAGTCACTTTCAAATACCGTATCTGGATCCAGGATCACGACATTATCTGAATCCAATAGCAAAACGTGCTGGAACAGAGAAGTCATTAAAGCTAAGGCTTTTAGTTGATATGAAGATAACTTCGAAGACCAGTCCCTCATGACTGATAGGCCAAGAATCTGAGGCATGATCAAGCATCGAGCGTTCACTTTAGGTAAAATTATGGAGCAAAATTCAATCTCCTTCTCAAAATCTTCGAACTTTGGTATCATGACCTCAACTGGTAGGCTCAGTCCCGTGTTTCTGAGGGTACGAATGGAGAGATATGATAGCCATGAAAACCTTCCACCGCCTACCATTACTATTCCTCTGGAGTTTTTCTTATACGTCTTGGAAAAAGACTTATGGGGTAGAGCCTTGATCAAGCTCATATGCTTACCTCTGAATTCTTCGATAACTTCATCTGACACAAAGGCTTTAGATAATAACGTGTCTTTGCTGTTAGGGCCACCTTTTTGTTGTGATTTATCGATATACCGGACTATCTCCCCATTGTCGTATCCAGTAATGTTGGGTTGGTTTTGAGAGAATATCTGGAACACATTTGACCAGTAAAGGTGCCTCAGTCGTAAGTCTTCAGTGGATAAAGGCGACTCGATTGAATCGGCAATTCTCATGTAGTCTTTCCACCCAGCCCTAAGAGAATCATACTGTGACAGAGAATACAGCGATAAGGTTTCAATGTTGTGAAATGTTAATATCACTAGAGCTATTATGCCCGCCGTGGCTAAGACCCGAAGCTTAAATCTCCCTGATCGGAGAACCATTTATTGAGTGAAACCTAATATGCGAAAAGATTCGCGAACGCATATTTATTAACGCGACTTGATGACCTTGATATGCTGTACAACGGCATAGGACTTCTGAGCGCCAAGGGTTCTTCCACCTCTGGACGAGTCGAAAAGAACCTCTCTACACTGGACTCAACCGTCAAAAACAGAAATTCTGACCGCCATTCTAGAGCACATGGAAAAAAGAATCATGAACAGGAAACCACCAATGTCAGCAAATACCGTCAACAGATGGCCAAGGAATCTCTTAAGGACCATAAGAATAAACGGGCGGTCGAAGTTAAGTGCGCTGAGCGGCGAATAGAATTGGAGGATGCGGGTCTTAATGAAAAGGAAATCGACGAGCAGGTCGACTCCTACCGAGTATTGCTCAGTGAGCAATATTCCATTCCTCAGCGAAGCTGCGAAGTCGAAGTTACGTCCAGCACTGAACGAGAGGAGGTACCAGAACCGAGGGACATTGCATCTACTAATTATGTTCCTCGCCATACCGAAGGTAGAATCAAGAGACGGTGAATATGTAAAATATTGAAATCAATGGAAAATATAGATAAGATTTGCAACAACAGTAGAGTGATGGTATCCAACTTCTTGGCTCAATGCAGGGCTAAATCAATCACCCAGGGATTCAGAATGGAGAGTGTGTTACTTTCGTCTGGTTCGACAAGCGCAGCGGATTTCAAATTAGCAGGTAGTTTTCTGCTTTTTGATATTCTATTTCTGGCTCCCTTTCCAGGACGTGCCAATGGTTCCAACTCTTTCGTAGGTGGATCGCTGTTATCTTCATTCTTCTCTTTTGATGCAGCAGCAAGAGCCAGAGGCGTAGCTAATCCTGGTAATGGGATACCGTGGCCAACCATTCCTTTCAAATTTTGAGCGAAAGCTTTATGCTTCTCAGATAGCTTTGCTCGATTTTGATTAGAGTCAACTGGTTCTTCGGAGTGGTTGGGATCTGTCACCACAGATTTCCTTACAGGGCGAGGTGGGATTGCCTTCGTGCCCAGGAGTGACAGGTCTCCGCTCTCGAACATAGTCTGAAAAGCAGCTATTTTTGATGAGAGAGGCTTGGGCCTTGGTGGGGGTTTCTTCGTTTCATCACGCAAGGGTTTGTGACCTGACTTATTCGGTTCATCCGCCTGTCCTTCACTCAGGGGTCTAGATGGCCGCTTTGGTATCGTAGGTTTTACGTGCGTTATATGCCCTGACTCTTCTTTAAGCATGCTCTGCTCGGACTTGCTGCCTTTAGTTTGTAACTTCACTTCTCCTTCTTCTTCTTCGTCTTCTTTTTCTTCTTCCTTTTTATTGATTTGATGGTCGAGATCACTCAACACAGGATCTACCTTAGTCTCCAGAATGACCGAGCTCTTTGCTCCGCTGGTACTCGTTAGTCCGGGATTGGTATCTCGTACTATGGCTGGTTCCTGTTCATCCTCGTCATTATTCATTACCCCAGAGGTCAGAGAAGAGGGCTGCTCTTTGATCGTACTCTCCAAAACCTGCGTTGACGTACCAGAATCCTCGACTTCTTGAAGCATTGTCTCCGCATCGTCATTGAAAACCAGAGAATCGGTGTCACTTGCACCACTACCAAAATTATCCAGATCATCTTTGAGACTCACCTTAGTACGGCTATTAGATGGAGTCTTGTTGATATCCTCTCCGTCCGAATCATTTAGCTCTGAAATGAGTAGTTCATCGGAAGGTTTTAAGTCACTGTTCACAAAGAGTGGTAAATCGAAGCCAGAATTATGTGAATTAAGATCAACGGTCTTATTTAGCTCTGGCTCGTTCATACTCGTCTCGTCTATGGATTGTGACGGATGCTTCTTGGAGGTCGGCCGTTTTGGAATTGATGGTAGTCTCTCCATCAGTGGCAGGCTTGTTTGCGATTTGGTCTTCGAAGGTCGTTTGGAAATAGAGGGTCTGGGTGGAATAGTCGGAAGTTCTGCAGCTGACAACACGGGGAGGGATTTACTTTGTTCATCTTCCTGGATCGAGTTGGAATCCTCGAAGATAACCAATGGAGTCAGCTCTGCATCAGCAGTTTCAGTTGATTGTTTGTTTGGTCGTTGGGGAATTTCGGGCGTTTGAGTATTCATTGCTGGAAAGACTTTCCCACGTCAAAGCAGATAGACGATATTTATTCCTGCATAATTACTAAAATACCATGACTGGGACGAAACCCATTATCTATACGTGAAAGGAAAAATGCAGCTCAACGTTTAGCTCAAGAATAATTTAATCTGAAGATATCATTGAAAACGTAGTATGAGTTGCCATCTGGGATCAAATGGAATACTTGGGAGTATCTCTGAGCATTTTGCTCTTCATCAATCAATAACTCACCAGTGACCATAACCAAAATGTCACCGCTTGGGGAAGCTGGTTGGGCATCCAATGTTGAAATTCTGTGCGCCACTTTTTGGAAAGGTAAAGAAACCAACTTTTCAACGATATCCTTCGCTCCTTGTAATTGCGAGGTCTCGAACGTCAACATAGATTGTTCCCTGTACAAGTTTCCCAATTGAGTTCTGTCAGAATCGAACTGTTGGTAGTAAAAGTTACAGAATTCAGTTGCAACGGTGTTAAAGTCCACTGTTGTTAGCAATGATTTTTGTTCCTTTCAAGAATCACCATTCATTTAGGCGTATTCATAATGGTAAATAATGCTCTGTTCATAAACGATTCATCTAGGAAAAGAAGCACGTCTACAACGGGACATGAAATGCCATTGATTTATCAAAGTACATACCAGACATCGTGTAGTATTCGTTCCTTCGTGAATCTAATATCGTGCTCGCAGAGGCGAGAGTGTGGTGTACTCAAATTTACGCGCAATGTATTCTATAAATGCAGTCTAAACCATTTGAGAGTAATCCTTTAACTTGCCCTTCATATGGGTGTTAGTAATCTTACCCTTTCTAGTCTTTTTCTTTTTCTTCTCTTGCTGCTGTGGTTTCTTGTTGAGCAGCAGAGGATCGGCACCAGTAGGCTTGATACTTTGATCGATCAAGGACTGATACATATCATCCGGATGAGGTAACTTGATCTTTCCCCAACGTTCTTTAAAGTCTTCGTCTATGGCCCCTATGATTCCACCCAAATTTGCCCAGACGAGCCGTGGCATATTTTCTTTTTTCGTGCGTAAGACTATGACTTTCCCCTCTTCCTCGAGGTCCAAAATAGCCTGTAGGTATCCGGGCCATCCATCTTTCAAATCTTTCACCGGAGTACCCTTAAAAGTTGGCTGGGTCCTTAAGAATTCAAGAAGTGCCTCTGGAGTGTTTATATTATGAAGCGAAGTGTATTCCAAGGTATTGTTGTTTGGATTATATTTAATTCGATTGACTTCTTTAAGGAGAGGTAGAAGAGTCGGTGTAATGTCAAATGACAAGTAGCTTTGAAGTTTAGGTACGGGCACAGGCGCATTCTGTTCCTTGATGTATTCTACTGCAAGATGTAGTTGTGTAGACCATCTTGAACCTGCAGGTCCCGTAGTCCGTTGCCTCTTTGCCGCTTCATCATAAGGATCAGCGACCCTCTTTACGGAATTTGAGTTGTCAGCCGGTGCTGGTTTCTGAGGCACAGTCCTTCTAGCAACAGGAACAGAAGGCCCGCTTCTGATCTTGTTTTTGAAAGCTGAAAGCTGTGCCGATAACTCAGACATGCTACAGCAGATGACGCTACAAATTTCCTCAAAGGCACCAAAAAGTGTTACCCGCACGCAGACTATTGAGAGGTGAGATGGGAAATTTCTTCTTTACAATCGCTGGTGAACGTCCATGGATGCAAATAGGCATTAACATTCAGAGCCTGAATTCATGCTACGTTCACACTGCGTCATATTAATATTACCCAGCTTTAAAACCATCGCTGTTGGAGGTCGCCGCTACTTGTAGGTCAGGCTGACCCATGAAATGGTGATGACCTGAAGTCTGGTACATTCATAATATTCATACTAAGTAGTTCTCTGCTATCCTACCTCTCCTTATCCTATCTCTCTCAATGTACTCCTCGAGACTATCAAGCGACTCGCCCTTGACAATTTTCTTGGCAAGGTTTACTCCACTAGGCTCAGAAAAATCTATTACTTTTGCCCAGTGTAGTACCTTATACATGCCAGAGTTCGATAAATCAATCACTAAATTCCGCTTATAGCGTTCCTTTTTAGATCCCAGTATATGATTTTCTGAGTCCTCACAACTTGACTTGAGCAATTCTACTTCAGATCCTAGAAGGGCAATCAAGAACCCTCGAACCTTTGCGAGATCAAGCCATACCATGGACGATATGTTTAGATATTGGCGACAACTCTTTCTGTGGCAATTAGTTGCATACCGGGAGGATATTGCCAGTAGAATCTCCTGCTCATTAATTCGAGTTAGGTAGTTGCTGTTGATTGATTTGAGATTTAGGTCGCTCAAAAACACTTTCCCGTCTCCACTCTTGACATATGACACATCAAAGATATTTTGTGGCAAAGGTGGAAGAAGGCTGTTGTATTTCCTGTTCGGTGGCGATGTCAATGTATGGCTTACGAGGTCCATAGGACCCTTCACGATGTTTGCAGCGCCAGACGCACTGGAAAAGAGTGAGAATGTTGATTCAGGGTCACTTGGCCTTTCAGAATCAAACTTAGCGAGAATGGTTTCTGGCATCGTCATCAAGTCGTTAACCCTTGACAATAAATCTTTGGGATAATTACTCATCAAATCAACTGTGCGGTATTTATATACCATGGGCGATGTAATCTCATAATCAGCCGATAATGAAATGTTGGCCAAATTGAGTGATATCAAATTAGGACACAAGTTAACAATGTGTAAAATATACCCCACGGGGATGTCTCGCAGTGTGGCATACTCTAGGAGAAACTTGTTAATTCTGGGATGCTGTTGGCGATGACTACCTTGACCCTTTAACTCCAACACTTCGCTCACAGGAGGAATTTTTCTCTTTCTCGTGCTGGACTCAGAGCTCTTCTTGGGTTTGAAGTATTTCAAGCTGTGTGAAAGCTTGCGGAATTTGCCGGGGTTGCTGGAGGAAGATGAAGATGTTCTTCGGGAGTTAACTGTTTTGGTCGAATTCAGAAGAACCGAATTAGATGACACCTTCCAGAGGTTTGAATGCGAATGAAGAGAATAGAGTGGGTTCTTGAGAAATTTCCAGTCTCTCCAACCTGCAAGAACTTCTGCAGCAGTTATTTCATGATCACTGAGATCAAAAAATGCAAACACGTCTTCGGTATTGCTGTCACCAACTCCAGGTTTGAGACCCGATAAGTCTATTCCCTGAACGTAAGTACCTACTTGAGGATTATATCTCAAATAGGTCACAAATTGAGCTAACCGATAAGGGGATGTAAATCTGATACGCCGATAAAGATGTGGCTTAGTCAAGCGGTATAGCTGCTTGTTGACAAGCATACAAGACTTATGATCGTCAAAGTCTAGTAGCAGCAATATGCGGTCAATCACCTCCACTGGTAATGACGAGAAAGTACAGGGAGGAAGTGATCTGGGGATAGTTGAGGTACTTCCAATACGCATAGACAAGATAGAAGTTTTCCGGCTAACGTCACTCAATAGAGACTTGTACTTCATCTTGATCTTGCTTGTTGCCTTCACGCTATTGCCCCTACCGATGTGGATTGCATTAAGCTCAGTTTCGGAAATGGGGATAAGCGAATGCGTTTTGTAATCATAGCGGGCATTAGGGGACAAGAGCGATCTATATGGAGGCAAGTGTGAATGGAAGTCGATTGATTCACTTTTTAGCATGAACGCCGTCTTCGATGATTGATTTTTTGTGTGCAGAATTAGCAATTTGCAATTTTCAGACAAACGTCTTATCGTATCGTGTGGGGCGGAATCGCGAGCAAAACTTGGGTGCTTACCTAATTGACGTTGTTTTGCGGGGCGGGACGGTGAGCTGCGTCTGACTTTTAACGTAATCAAATATTTTATGGTAGCTTGATTAGGAAGGATCAGCACTCACTTTGTTTGCAAGAATAAGCGAATTGGCGGGGACGTGAGTGAGCTTGCTTTGGTACTCGACTTACGAAGGCCGACATACGTGATGAAAAGGCAAGGTCATAAACAAGGGGTAGTGAAGGAGATTTGCAGCCATAGTACGTAAATTCATATTGCTCATATGCCAAGTCTTGTTAGTGTGGTTGTGATTTTTTTCAAAATGCAGAATTTTGTATTTTTGCATTTTTTAGTTCATACCTTTCACCAAATTTTCGCGCTGTGAGTGTGCTAATGAAGATTTTGTCGCAAAATTGATAACAAACGACTATCTTTGGAGATGTGTAGCCATCAGGATACGATAGCCCTTCCTTGAAATTGTCGTAGACCTGCCGAACCCACTGGTATTGACACCCTAACTGTTTATACTTTGCAGAGATCTTGCAGCAAGGGTCCTTCTCACCCGGCGCAAACCATTGCCTAATAATTCGCAAGGCGAATGCAGGTGAGCAATTGTATGCGGAAATTTGCCTCATACGGTGCGGGTCGCACGTTATCCTCCGGACAGAATTCACAATTTCAATTGGTCACTCGCGTTTCACTTCTCCCCAATTCAGCGAACGGCCGGCAATATTAACATGAAAACCGTCCGTTTAACCTACAAGCAGGTCTATGCTTTTAGCAATCGTAATCTAGTATGTATTGAGCAACTGACCAAAGTTAAATTTTTGAAACAAATGCAGGGATCCATGTCTTGCAGGGCGTGGAAGGCTCGCTTACTTAATTAGGAAATCGCGTATTCTCGCTAATGTGTGATTTCTTAAAGATAAAAGAGAGCAATTTTGTACAATGTATAAATTTCGAAATACACAGGCATTCCGATAGTTTCTTTAAGATTCTGAGTGTTATTAGCACCACTATAGTGATGTTCTCGGATTTCGAATCGATTTTCCTTGCATATTCGACGTAGACGTGCATATGCATAGACATTTGCGTCACCGTACCTACATACCGAGCGACAGTGCAATTTTCATTTTTTGCTCTATTTTCGTTTAGTGTTATACTGTTGATTTAAAGTTGCTTCTTTGTCTCCTGATTTAAGATATTCATTTAACACCGAAGTGGTTTTTGGATTGTTACTGCCGAGGATTTCGTTCATTGTTTCGTATTTCTGGAACAATATTCCCTACCTAGGTAACGCTTACGAGCACAAAAGTGCGCAATTGTTTTCCAAGACAATATTTAATCGATCAAGAATACCCTGGTAGATCACGGTGTACATATATTATTTTTGAAGCTTTGTTTCAAGATTCGTTCCTTGATACGATTTGATCTATGTCGACAGAAAAGATCAGTGAAACGTATCGTGGGTATGTCGGGTCCACGAAGGATGCTTTACTCGTCACACAAGCTGTCCTAAATCAGCAACTAAGCTTGATACCACGGCGTCCGCTCGAAAAAGAACGACCCCAGTTTATAAAATCTGGAAACGTGTTTGTATTCATAGAAGAATACTCTGGCATTAAAAGATGGACAGATGGAATTGCATGGTCACCACTGCGCATTCTAGGCCGATTCTTAGTTTACCGAGAGTTGGACAAACACAGTTTGAATGAAAAGGACGACAAGAAGAAGAAGAAAAGGAAGGTCAGCATAGACGTTTCTGACCCTAAAACCAACTCACCGTACAATATCTCCGGTACCTGGAGTTCCAATGCGACCGAACCAAAGCCATATATGTCAAGAGATCTGGGACTCATCAAGAAAACCATGAGTATTGCAACAAATTCGAATGACTTAAACCTCGAAACCAAGAATCAAAAGATGACCATTCACTTGATTTGCTATTATAACGTCGATGACGTTTTAAATGGCTTTTTAACGAGACCCTCGGAGGATGATTTGAAAGACTTGACCATCTCAGAAGGCCTCTGGAATGCAGTAAAGGACACTCAATTAGTAGGAAAAATTCCTATTGAAGACGAAGCTTACTATTTCTTGGACACAAATTACCAGTTGCAAAACATGTCGGCCCTTGAGGACATCGACCATGCAAAGTCTTCCCATAGCGAAAGGCAAGATCAGTCCCCTCAGCTGCACTATAATGTACCTCAGCAACAAAAATTTATTCCACAAGGTTCGAGTGGCCCACAAGGACTTCATATGTTGCCCATTCCAATCCAGACCCCTTCCTTCATGTACAACAATCATAAAGACGAAAATATCCCGTATCAACCGTACCGGGTTCCACGGAAGGAAAGCTCAGAAGGCAATCATGGGTCTGGTCCACCTATCGTGGGCTCAGCCATATCTGACGTTAATTTTGGTGGTCCATATGGAGCTATCCACGGCGGATCCACAACCAACAATTCGGGCCAACCTGGCTCCTATTATAACAGTTACATGATTCCTCCACAGGTAAAGTCATACCTGTACGACAGCGGGTCTTCATTGCAAGGTTTGAACCATCCGTTGTATTTATATCCACAACCGTTGGAGAGTTATTACCAAGGACCACAGCAACAATTTCTGGCGCCTCAAACTCTGCTGCTGCACCCTTCTTATAACTATGTGGTTCCTTCAACTGAATCGGGCTCTCTTCCTACGATGAATAGTATTTCATCGAACTATAACCAGTCGCAAAAAAATTTAACAAATAAATCAAGGACCCAAGGTGCTGGTAATGGCCATCTGTTAGGGAATTACCCAACATTCCCAGTCCCTGGTCACTTAACACATGGAGGTGGACAGCTGCACAACAGCCCACAAACCGCACAGCCGTCGATTGGCCCACAGGCGGTACCTAACCTTCCTGGTGAAGAACAAATCACCAGCTCGTTCAACCCATCTAACTATGCTAGTTCGAACTAGCGGCAAATAATGGGTTGTTTAATCGCTCCTTTCGTTTAGAGTTCAGAGTGTTGCAAAAGTTGGTCTCTCTTTCTCGTGTATTTATATCAATTAATTTAATTTTTCCATCCTTTTGTACGTCGGTTGTAAACGCACACGAAAAGTTTAAGCGAACCACTACAAAACTTTCTAAGAATCATGCTATAATATACGTACATACATACTCATTCGCGAGAGATATTCCTCTTCCATTCGAGCAATGGTGCAAGTTCGTCGACTTTGCCTGCTTTGTGTTGAATAAACGAATGCTGAATCAACTCGTCCGTCAGCGCTCTGTATTTAACATCAACGCACAAACAAATTGACAAAAACTTCTTGATCGAGTTGGAAAGAAGCTCAGGCTTCTTTAACTTGGGCGTACCATTGGTAGCAATCAAGTACAAAGCTTTCAAAGGCTCTTCGTTCAAGTATGGAGGTTCTCCCTCAATCATCTCAATCGTCATGATACCAAGAGACCATACGTCAACTTTTTCATCGTATTCTTTCTGCTTGACAACCTCTGGCGCCATCCAGTACGGAGTGCCTACCATTGTTGCACGCTTATTCCTCTGATCCGTCAATTTGGCACAGAAACCAAAATCTGTAATTTTGACATTACCTTTGGCATCCAACAATACATTGTCCGACTTAATATCCCTGTGAATAATGTGCTTTTTGTGCAAATGTTGTAGACCTTTCAATGTCTCGAAACATATAATGGAGATTTGCTTTTCTGATAAGCGACAATCGTTATTTTCGATGACTTCAGTTAGCGATCCACCTTCCATGTACTCCATAATCACCCATAAGTCGGATGTTCCGCGTAAGTAAGAATCTAAGAAATTCACAATGTTTTTATGTTGGGAATCCTTCATGACTAAGATCTCATTTATGATGAGTTCTTTTCTTGGTTGAAGGTTCAAGTCCATTTGCTTGATCGCAACTTTACTTCCACCTTTGGCCAAAGATTCAGCCAAGTAGACTGCTCCGGATGCACCTTGACCAGCCTTCTCTATGATTTTAAATAATGGGGTAGGGTCATTGTTGTTGACAACAGTCTTAAGCTTGGCAATAATTTGCATCTCGTTAAGTTTTTCTCTTTCACGTTTGAGCTGTTTAGCTGTTTTCACAGGCGCAGGGCCAATGGCTGGCGACGACGTTTTGCCGCTGGTAGCTTGTTGAGCCTTTGGTGCAATACGTAACGGCTTAATGGCATCTTGAGCCACAGGTTTCTTGATTTCCTTCGGCTCTTCATTGCGCGTACCCAATTGTAACTTGCTCGTTGTTGCAAAGGGCTTAACATATTCATGACCATCATCATTTTCTGGGTATTTTTTGGGGTAAGGTAATTGAGCAGGCTTTGAGTCTACTGTTTGATGCTTGGGCAATGAAGGAGGACTTTGTTTGGGGATGGTGGTGGTGTTCGCCGATGATAAGCCTAATCCAGTAGGCTGATTTGAATTAAATGGTTTCAGACGCTGGGTTGGAGCATGGGTGGATTCATTATTTGCCAGGGGTGGAGGTGGAGCCCTTCTTGCAGGTACCAAATCGCCAGTTACCTGTGTGTTAGCGGCCAGATGCGAGTTGTTCAACAAATTATTCAAAGGAGATATATTTGAGCTCGACTTCTGGGTGGTCGAGGGTGGTGGTCTTGGGGCGGCCCTCGTAGGATTGAACTGATGTTCATGTTGATTTTTAGTGGGATGCTTTGTCCACTCTTGCAAGTTAGCGTTCATTTTCAGTTCGTTGGCCATATTGTTGACCGCTGGCAGACCAACGGGGGTGGACGTGGAGGAGTTTCCGCCATTGATGTCAGAGTAGAATTCCAACACCTCGATAACTGCAACCGGGTCTTTCTTCCAATCTTCGTTGGTAATTTTGGAATGTTGTAACAAGTTTTTCCATGTATCAGGAAGTCCGGTGAAGTTACCACTTGCTGGATCGAACCCAACATGAACCTTGTGAGTGAAATTGATAGGGTTTGAAACACCCGCGTTGCCGCTCAACATGTTTGTTGCGTTTGCATTGCCGATGTTGATAAGAGGACATTTAGTGGTGAATGCATCAAGCCAATCCATATAGTCGTTGTTAGATTTGACCGAAATAAACATCGACCGTCCATTGTTCTTGGGCACAATTTCAAACGTGTGAGACGTTTTGCTATAACCCGAGTTTGGTTTCAAGTTTATGGCACTCACCAAATTCAAGGGAAATGACATATCTGGCGTATTTGATGCCATAGTAGCCTGATCAGCCGAGTACAGGTTAGATGGCGCCGGAGGTTCATTCTTGTAGAAATTGAGCGTCTTGTCGTTGATCACCATGAACCGTCTATTCCAACGAAATGAAGTAAATATTCCATCATCCTTGAGATGAACCCAGCCAAACTGGCGCTTCTTCGAGTTGATGTTCAATTGGATACTCTTATTGGACCCCGAGCTTCCATTACTATTCGATGCTACGTGAGAGCCGTTGAACTGCGTCAGACCACCTGCCGCCAAATCGTTAGCCGACGCCTGAGTAGGCGGAGGAGGTGCACGACGATGGTTTCTAATGTCTGCAGTGTAGATACTCGTCATTGCCAACCACAGCTGCGATGTAGAATTTGCAAAATCAAGTTTTTGAGCTTCCCCTAATTAGTTGTTCCTCGCAATTTTTCTGCGACACGATAAAAACCTAGGCGAGGTACCGAGTGTCCTGAAATGGAACCACGCGTTTTGTGTCACATTCCGCCTTACATCTGCCACACAATCACGCGAATCCACACGTGCCTAGAACTTCGGTGAACTCTACATCATATTCCGCTTACATAACAGAATATCGGCCAAACTCGTATGCAGACCCCTCACGGCTTCAATTTAGATTTGAGATCTGCCTGAGGGTTCCTCCAACTACCAATGGCATTAATAAAGCTTTCCCGGAAGAAAGAGTTGTCGCCAACTCACGACTCGTCCGGGGAAGGAAGCGACAGAAGAGATTCTTTACACAGGGTGGAATCGGCGGCATCAATTCAGTCTGCTGGATCCCATAGTAAATTCAAGACCCTTTTCAAAAGCAACAAAGCGGGCAAGGGCCATGGAAACGACGATGTAGAGAAATTAACGAAGCATACAAAGGGTCTCTCTATCGATGAGCCAGTAGATTCTCGACGCAAACCGAGTAGCCGTCCAGTAAGTACGATCGTGGAGAACATTGATGATGACGACGACGGTGAGTTTGAGTCAGACTTTGAGTCAGATCTGCTGGATGGGGACGGACTGGTTTCTGATACGGATGATAGCGAGTTGGAGGAGATACACACTCATGCAATAAAAAAGCACGGCAAAGGTTTGGAGCAAAAGTCTCAGCTTTCGACTTTGATGGGCTATTGTGGTTTGGGAACGGTGAATCAAGCATCCTTGACACAAGCAGCCAATGAGGAATCCAAAAGGACATTCTCCTTGCTTGACAATGAACTGAAAATTCACCCATTATCATGCACTACTAAAAAGGACGACCCTCGTCTCTTTGTCTCCGCAATTGGTGACGATCAAGTGGCACAGCTCAACCATTTGACAAGCAAATTGTCCAAAATCCTAGAACACAAGGAAAGCATCAAGGATCAGGAAGAGATCCTTTCCAAAAGCAGGACTCTCTATGATAAATACGGCACTGTGAGCAAAGTTATTGGACGAGGCGCCTACGGTCTCATAAAGATCATAGACCCGGACCGTAAAAACGAATTACCTCAGTTCCCACCAAGCCACCGGCTTTATGCTGTAAAGGAGTTACAAAAAAGACCGAATAACGATTCGAGGGATAGGGAAACCAAGGAAAAGTTCATTGAGAGAATTCTTTCAGAGTTTATCATATCGTCCACATTGAACAGTCGTCATATTGTCAAGACCATAGACTTGATGTATACTCTACCTCCAGTGGAGAACGTGAAGAAATACTGGGCTGAAGTAGGAGAGTACTCCAAAATTAGTCAAATCATGGAATGCACACCAGGAGGCGATCTATTCACGTACGTTACGACAAAAACAGACATCAATAATCAAAGCATAAGGCACGTCTCAGTCGACGAGAACGACTGTTTCGTGAAACAAATATCACGCGGCTTATGGTACATGCATCAACATGGAGTGGCACATTGCGATTTGAAGCTTGAAAATGTTCTCGTGAGTTACGAGCCGGCTCCAAAAGATTCTCCAACACATACGAGTATCACATTGAAGTTGTCAGACTTTGGCAAGTCAAATGTAGTGCAAACTAAGTGGGATAAGGCCGAGCAACTTATTCCTTACAGTACTGGACCAATAGGATCCGAACCATACATTGCTCCTGAAGAATATGGGAGCGGAAATAAAGAAAGTTCTGGTTATTCTGCCAAGAAGAAGGATAACTGGGCGCTTGGAGTGCTAATCTTGACACTTTTCAATATTCAAAAGAGCTTGTACATGAGCGCTGACACCCCTGGGGCATCAGTTCTTGAACAGTTTGGAAACGGCTACGTTTGGCATAGCACAGAGTCAAAAGGTAAACTTAAAGGAGAAGTGAGATACAAGGACAAGGTTTTTGATGAATACGTCAAGCAGCGTATGATTGCCGACTATGACCATAATACGAAAGAGTGGCTCGTTCACCGAAAAGGAACCTTTCCTCCTGTTGAAACTCTTTTCGGTTATCTGAGCGAAGAAGACGACGACTCTTCTGATGATGAAGATGAAAAAGAGTTTTGCGAGTTAAGAAAAATGCTCCTATACTCGCTACTCGATATCAACCCATCGACAAGACTCACCGTCGACAAATTCCTAAAAAGCGATTGGATGAAGTCTATAGACACTTGCATTTAGAACATCAAATTATGTATTATTAGGTTCATTATATCAATAATTGAAAATTTTACTGTAAGAGCATCTCTTGAAGCAGAGAAGAATGAGAATAATGTTCATTATCGTAGCCATATGACTAGCATGCGTCTAGAAATCAGGGAACAGTTCCCCGAATGGATCGTTTAACACCACTGATACCATAATCTAAATCTTTGTCTTCGGGATACCTGTCAAATTGAGATGTGTCGCCTACACCAGAAGTGATTGGAGGCTCATAAGGGGTTTTCGATATCTCTCGACAATAGACGTTCCCATATCACTTCCTTGAACCATGGATGATTCTTGATGTCGTCCGAGCCATTTTGCAAATTTCCCAATCGTTGGGACAAGTCCTTGACGATCAACTTTTGCAACAAATCTAGAATGTCAGGAGGTAAGTAGTCAGGGTAAGTGATTGTACCGTTTAAAATATTCTCATATGTTTTCATTGGCGTTGGATCATAAAACGGGGTGTATCCAGTTAGCATCTCAAAGATCAATATTCCGAACGACCACCAATCAACGGATTTATTATACGGCTTTGTAGCAACCACCTCTGGAGCAATATAATCTGGAGTACCACATAAAGTGTATGTTACATCAGCCACTTCTTTGGCGAAACCAAAATCGGTTAACTTTATGTGGCCATTTTTATCCAAAAGAATGTTTTCTGGTTTCAAATCACGGTAGATTATGTCGAGCTTGTGCAAATATTCTATGGCGAGAAATACTTCAGCTGCGTAGAACTTTGCTACTGGTGTCGGAAATCGCTGAGACTTGCGTAGCAAAGAGAACAACTCACCACCTTCTATGTAGTCCATTATCATGAAGAGATTGTGGCAATCTTGGAATGTTCCCCACATTCGAATAATGAATGGATGCTGTGCAAGCTTCAACATTCTTCTTTCATCGTTAGTATGTTCCACTTGCTTCATGTTGACTACTCTCTCCTTCTTGAGGGTTTTCATAGCGTAAAATCGACCGTTATGTATTGACCTGGCCAAATGCACTCGCCCGAATGATCCGGTTCCCAATGTTCTTAGAATTTGAAAGTCATTCAAGGTATACTTGCCCTTCGTGGTGGTGTCTTTGTGAAGATGGCGAGATGTACTTTTAGTTAACGACGTAGACAGATTTTTAGCATCAATACTAGGTTGATCAGGCGCTCCGTGTGTCTCCTGTCCACCAACATAAATATTATGTTGTTGTTGGCTCTGGGCCATCTCCTCGAGCGAGATATCGTTTAACGAATGTTTGCTAGTCTCTGAGTATTCCATCGACGTCATATTGGAGTTAAGTGAAAAAGCTTGCGTTATTAAATCGCTTTTGTGTCTAATATGGTCGTTTAAATAAATTTCAACGTGGTCTAGTTTTTGACGTTTCCTTGCTTCAAGGGGCAAGTTTGTAAGTAATTTCTAATTGCGAATAAGATCAATCAACAAAACTAAACCTCGTGGTTATGCGAGATATGTACGAGGCGTAAAGGGTCGTGCTACTCCGCGTTAAGTATTTTCGTTGACGACTACCCTTTTCAAGACCTTAGCGGATATTTGAGAATTGTTAAAATACGTCCCAACATGTACTGCATACGCCACGACTACCGCGAACAATCTCGACATTTACGTCAGAGATCTTTGGCTGCAACTATACACCAATGATGTCAATGCTGAGGCACTAAAAAATGGCGATGAGATGTACTACGCAGGACTAGCCCGTATTTTCCTTGTTATTATGTTGCTTTCACAGTCGCGTATAGGTTAAACTTGCTAATTAAACTCAAATTTCTGCAAAATCTTGCGGCGTTTTCGATTATTTTATTTTTATTTTGCTAATGGCAAGTAACCTGCGTCAACAGTGGCGGGTCCATACAGTCCGAAACAAGATGCATAGCCCCATCATGATGAATCTCAATGCATTGTTGTTATCCTGCTTCGACACTAACGAATCCACGGCTCGTCCTCGGAATCTTCAGCAGCACTTTCCATGCGTACTTCATCGCTTTGATTGTCACTGACGTCATGGTCGCTGCCACGAGAGTGCTCGTAGGCATCAGCATACTCTTCATCCGATCCGTAGCCAAAACCTTCGCCTCCTCTATTTACATCTGGCCGATGAGTATGTCCTGAGGTAGCCGCCGGTAAACTCTTGTAGGAACTTTTTTCAGAGGCCAGCTTGGTGCCGTTGTTGACTTTTACCAGCTGGAGCTGAAATTGAGCAGTCTTGACCTTTTCAAGCAAATCATTGCTGACAAAATCGTCAAATCTCTGCCCAGGAGAAACAGATCGGCCTGCTGAATTTCCACCATTAGCATCTTTTGCCTTCTTAGTCCCGCGAGTCAAACTGTCGTTTAGCATTTCAAGTGCCTTAGCAAATCCAAATCGTCTGAGATAGCGAGCTCGCTGAAGCGGAGAACTCATGACATGCTGATTGCTGTTGCTATCCTTCGGTTTACCCTCTTCTGTATCATCGACATCTATCTCTATTGTGTCGATTGGGGCTGCCGCTCCGCCTCCATGTCTTCCACCTTGAACTGTATCGTATAGCCTGTAAGAAGTTTCCGAAGGGTATTGATAGCCCACCATATCATCTTTCCAGGTCAAATTGATTATGATCCATACTATCAGGAGCTTGATAGAATTCAAACCATTACTTATGGCTACCCTTGTGTTCAAATCAAGATCACCTTCAGCGTCGGTATTGACATATAGTTTCAAGAACCGCAACCATATGTGCAACAACTCATCACGAGGAAGATCATAGCCAACGAAGCTTTCCATATTAGTGAAGCGATGGTCTTCAATGTAATTGACAGCTAAAAGAAGGGAGACATAATCTCCATCGTTCATCCGGCTCAATAATACCTCGTCGTTCTTAAAATCGTCTCCATCTCCAGCATTAGGATCGAAAAGGTCGTAGTTCACAATATTTCGTATTAAGTATTCGGTCCAATCACGAGGAGCTCCAGACAGTGAAGGAATCGAGGTCAAGTAATCTCTCTCAAATACCTCTGTTAGGTGCTCACTGAAATGGGGAGAGCCAGCGGTCAAATTTCTCAAGATGTCAAAGGCCACAATCTTTTGCTTTAATAACAATTGTCTCACTTCTGCAGATATTTTCTTGTTCTTCCATTCGTTGGTTACTCCAATGAGTGTTTTATCAAAGATGGTGGAAAGCTTAAAATAAGACAACATCTCAATCTTGTTTTCTTGATTTTCGTTGTACATGTAGTTCTTGATGATCTGCAAAACGTTCAACTGAATTGTTTCCATTTGCAAAATGTTCTCTTCGCCCTCCAAGTCATCTCCAGACAGAGACTCAACACTGTGCAGAGTGGCTCGAGTGTAAATGTACTCTAGGTGCTCAATAAATTCTTGGTCGTTAACAATATCATATCTGAAAGAGCTGAAATCGAGCACAAAGTTTGCAATGATGCCCAAGACAATAGACTTGTTTAGCATTTGAATCTTTCGACAAGAGCGCATGAAACTCACAGGTGAACTCATACGAGAATACAGCTCCATCAAATCGCCGCCAGCTTCTGTGTCACGAAGAGAAAACAAAATGTTCGAAATTAAGCCCCCTGAATGATGGGGAGTGTCGAATCTATCAATGAAAGGATCGGAGTTCCTTTGGGGCTTGGAACCTATAAGGCTGATGAGAGCGTTGCATTCGACGAAGAAAGTCCTGAGGAGCGAAACCGATCTAGATAAGGACCTGATAAGGTAAAAATTGTTAGTGAAGCATGAACTAGCTAACAACCTGGTTATTATACCCATATTGTTTCCGAAAAATGGAAGATCAGGACCCTGGATGCAATTGTTGCTGTCTTGTGAGTTCATGACTGAGTGTACTAGATGGAACTGAAGCAAAAGAAACCTAAAGTTGTCCACTGTCTCGAATAAGAGCTTTGGAAGGATCTGGCTCTTCTGCTTCTCATCATTACCATAACTGAGAACTCTTTCTCTGTGTTCTTCTTTTTCACTAGTGAAAACACTCAAAAAAAGTAAAAAGTCTGAAATCTCTTGAACGTTGGTTGAATCAAGCTCCAAAAATGGCGAAAAATCCACTATCTTTGTTCCGCCATTAGACTTCTTTTTAAGGCTAGAGAAGAGCTTGAACGTTTGATTACTGACATAATTTGCCTCAAGCTTTTTCATGATTTCAATATCCAAGCTGGTCTTTCGAATATCGTCAGTTACACGCGGGTACTGGAGGCATATGTTGGACAATATTCTTGTCGGGGACAACAAATAGAGGCGCTTGATATTAGAACTGACAGATTCATGAATCAGCATTTCTGTGGCCTTGGGAACGATTAACTCAAAAGATTCAACCCGGCCATGAAGTTCTCCGCTAGATTGGTGTGCTTCCTGAGCCTTCACCAAGAAGAAATACAAGTTTAATGATGCAAGAACCGAGGCATGATCACTGGATTTGATGCATACCAGCAAGAATTTGAAGATATTGGGCAAAAGAGGAAAGACCATATCTAGCCCACCGGGCAGAAAGCTTTTGGACTCAAAGAAACCGAATATTTGAGCAGCGCAAGTCGTGATAGACGAAAGCGACGTGGAATCCCGAGCCTTTTCGGAATCAACCGAACATTGTTTGCCCAAGCGAACCAACAAAGTATTTAGTAGAACTGCTACTAAGTGGAAATCGGTGGAGGATATCGTGAAGGTGGCCAAGCACAGGGGTACTAGTTGAAGGATGCTATCGAAATAGCTGGACGTGTCAGTCCAAGAGTCCATGGCAGTCAATGCAGAAGAGAGAATGTACCTCCATAATGGTTGGGAATATTCATGAGGGCCTGCGCCTGTTAAGTTGGCAAGTATCATTAGAATTTCAAGGGAGCTGATTGCACATGTTTCTATGGTTTTCATGTGTGCATCATTGATCATGTTATTGGAGCTGGCGAGCGCCTTGATGTGGAAATTGAGGAATTCCATCAATGACGAGCTAAGTGGTTTTACCACATCTGGTGAGAATTCCAAGGGAAGCATTTGAAGTTGTTTTAATTCCAGAATAAAAGATACCAAAATTTGAATGACAACCACATTCTCCTCTACCTGCTGTAGTATTTCAAAGTTTCCCTCACCGCCAATAGCCCTGGTGCTGGTGGTTAGGCTGTGAACTGACTCCCGAAATGTGTCTACTAGTTGCAGAGTAAGTCTAGTATCGCTCAATACGCGAAACTTTAGATCCCTATTTCCTATCAACGAGCTTCGCAAGTCCATAGCCGACACATCTTTCGACGCTAAATCTATTGGCATCGATGTAGTTTGTGGCGTTGACATGGTGACTGAATGTGGATTGAGATGTTCTGTGCGCAATCCGGGGTGGTGATAGCGTACATGCAGTCGGAAGCCGATAACGGCACAATGGCTGAAGACTATAGCCAGAAGGACGAAACAGAGAATAAAGGGGTCCTTGACCCTGCAAAATACTCAATCTCCTATAATTCTAAATACTGGTCCATACATTCAGATTTGCAACTATCTTTTGCAACTACCTTGCGGTACACTTATATTTTACTTCGCCAGAATTTCTGGGCCTCTGCTGCTGGACGGCCATTCTTGATGTCCTCACTGACCTTCTGGTCGGCGGCGACTCTCTTGGGAATATACTCAAGTACTTTTTCCACATCAATGTGTTCCGTTTCATGGTTGACTGGAAGACGAACCACACCATTTTTATCAGCAATAATGTAGTCGTTTGGCTGGACAACTAAGACCGAATGCTCTTCTTCAATACTTGAAACCTTAATTTCTATGGGCACATTAATTCCAACCACCTTCACCACAGGTCCTGGCGCCGTACTTCCTACGCCATAGGACCACACTGGATAACCCAATTCATTATGTTCATCCAAATCTCTGATTCTTCCAAGTACTACCGAGCCGCTAGCACCTCTGTACTTTGCCCTGGTCGACATGAGCCCGCCATAGAGTGCATTGTTCACCTTGACGAACGGTGAGTTTGTCGTCTGGCAACTGAGAGGAAGTCCCATTACCAACATGCTTCCCTCAGGAATTTCATCGATATACAGCGTTTTCACTGCTGGTCTCGGATCAGAAAGTGGAGCATAGAGAACAGTATAGGCAGTTCCTGCTGCTGAGTGGGTTTGATCAGTAGCCAACGCAGGTGATCTCTGAATAAGATTAGGAATGTAGCCTCCATTCTTGACCCCAAATTGAACCAATGCGTCTGAAACGTCACATGGGGTATACTTTGAAAGAATTGATATAATGTCCTTAGCCGCTTTCATACTTGTGAATCAATGAACCAACGTGAAAAGAGTCTCCGCAAACGGCGCCGCATCGGCACCAGAAAACCGCACTATATACAAGAAAACACCAATCACCGACCTCTTACTCATCCATACCGAGCCTGCTCTTGAGTTTTTCGACTCTCTGTTGGTCCATTTTTTCGCCCACCTCTCCAGCTCCGTCGTAGTCTAATAAAGTCCTTTCTGGTTCACCTACGGCCGGAGCAATTTCACCCTCTTTATCTTCCTTTGGTTCAATATAAACAGTAGATGCAACTCTAAACCGTTCTAAACCACTGAGAAAGCCAGGAGCAAGCTGATAGTCCTCCAAAATCATGGATTTGGTCGTCCGGGGATCTTCGAGATCTTTCAATATTGCTCCCAATGTTCTTGGATGAATCATGGTACGTTCGACCGAACCACCACCGTTGGCTCCGCCGCTCATCATGGGTCCTTGTGGATCTTTTTGCTGTTCGAGCTCTTTTTGGCCCTTTTGAAAGAGACTTTTGCGGAATTGGAGTTGCTTTAATGCCATTGAATCTGGTCTGGACCTTGCTGTTTGCGACGTAGAATGAACTTGCTTTCCAAGCTGGGTTATAGAATCAATGAAATACTTCTCCTGCTCTGGTGACACTTGAGGGTCATACCCATCTTTGCCTTCCGGAACGTTATTCGAACTTGTTGCAATGTCTGTTCGACGACCCGAACTTCCGAAACTTTGAGTGTTATTTTGCGATAATTGACTATGCAGCTGTGTGCTTCCGCCTTCTGACGTCTCTTTCTTTGAAGTTTCATCATTCTTCAGGTGTCCTTCTTGCTTGGGATCCAAAAATGCTTGTCTTTGCATTTCCTCTTGCGAGTGCTTTTCATAGCTGTTTTTTAATGATTGAGTTGGAAGTTGATTAACTATTGAAGATTTCTTCGCATTCACTGCCTTAGAGGCGGTTTCAGGCAACCTTCTCGTAGATACTCTGGAACCCATAATGTGAATGTAGCTGAGTATCGAAAATAAGTCCTATGTATTAGATTTTTTCGTTATCGCGCTGAAGCAAAGATGAGATGATTCAAGATTTGAAAGTACTATTTAACATTTGAAACCCAACATTATCGTCGTATACCAAAAAACTGATGTCAAATATATAGTATTTGGACCATTGGCTCTCTACTCATCTAGTTGCCTACACACTTATATTTCATCTCATGTAATGTACATATATGCTATAGAGATGCTGAATCTAGACATCGATGCCAAAGGATATGACAAGAAAAGAGCTTTAATTCTTCTCTTTCTTCTCCTTCTTATCCTTTTTATCTTTCTTTTCCTTCTTTTCCTTCTTTTCTTTCTTTTCCTTCTTCTCTTTCTTGTCTTTCTTTTCCTTCTTCTCCTTTTCGCCGCTTTCACTTTCAGTCTTTCTCTTTTTATGGGTCCCGTTCTCAGAGTGAGATGCTGTCCGTTTCGGAGCCCGTGCCTCCTCAAAGTCGCTGGCTCCGTAACCAGTAGGATAATGCTTCATCACCAAACCGTCAATCTTCTCCACATCTTTTCTTGGAATGACAACTTTTTCATAGTTAATATCAGGAATAGCAATCTTCTCACTAATGTTGTAGAATCTGTCTATTGTTTTTTCCACAGGCTCCAATTGGTTCTCCCCTTTATGGCCCAATATAGAGTACTTGTGTGCCTCGCTTTCTGCTGCAAATGATTCTTCATAAAGTTGAAAAGACCGGTTCTCAACCTTGAATGTGGCAGCAGAGGTATTGAGTCCATTTTTAGATGTCAAACCAAACGATACCGGTAAAGTCTGCAATTTTTCAATGGGAAAGCCCTTTGGGGTCTTTATCAACCATATTTCTCGATTGTCCCGAGGCTCGAACTTGGACCTTAAATCGTATTTGTGGTAATTCTTGGGTGCTACATAAGTCTCTTCTTCACCCTCCAGGTCTGAACCCGAGTCATTGACGTACTTATCTGACTTTGTAGCCGACATTGACATCTCCAGATATCGAATTTTTTTGGTGATGAGCAGAACTCACACCCATGCACCCACACAAAGTGACGACTACAAAGTTGCAAAATTAACGGATATTCAATATTTCCTTCTATAGAGGCGTACGAAAGATAAAAACGTGGAAAGAACTTGCTAGAGATCAACTGATCACTTCATGAAGAATGGAAGACTTCTTTTTCTTTTTTTGAAAGGCAATGTGCTGTTGCGAGTATTGGTGGAGCTATCATAATTAAGCGTAGCGTCGATTTGCACCAAGAGAGAAATGTCGTAGCCAGTAGCATTCCTTGGACATCTGGTTTTGTTAAGATTATTAGCGTAGATTTCGTATTCTCCCCGGTAATTTGTTAATGGGCAAGCCTTAAAGTGAGTGGAGTTTTTGTAGGTAAGAAGCGATCTTCTGACTCCAAAGTGTGTAGTCGACTGGTTGGCTCTGGTGGTGGTGGTCAACTTGTTGTTTTTATCGACGCGAACATTCACGTTCGAAGGTGGAACTGAAGAGGTGGAATTTGTGTTATTGGAATTTCCGGTAGCGCCGGGGATGTTCAACACATATCCGTTGTTAGCCTTGATTCTGCCGAAAAAGGCTTTGTCGTCCGCATGGAGGAGCAAATCTGTGCCATCATATTTAACCAAATTGTACTGAAAAACTGATCCATTATGGAGTGCAATCATCGAGAACATGGGCGAAGTAGGTTGATAGAACCTCTTTGGAAGTGCTAACGCACACACATGGCCTACAAATATGAAAAAGAATAATGCTGCAAATTTCATATTTGGGATGGTTTGGTGCCGGTTTACAATTTATATATCGTCTGCAAAACCGGAGCGGCCATCCGTCAATGACGGCCAAAGAGTGATGATTGCCGCATTTGGACGCACCTTGCTGCACGTAATTTGCCTAATGCGGCAATGGTTGCGTTCGAATGGCCTAACGTTAAAAATAGACACCAGAGATCGGGACATTTTTATTCCTAAATGAGTATGTGCTCAAAATTTTAATAGCAACTGCGCCAGGGGTGCCTAGCCTTATACTCAAAAGACAAGGACCACTATGGTATTATAGTAGTCTGCCGTCTAAGTGGCTGTATGAAGTTGGAGAAGCTAAAGAGTAAATGTCATTCTTTCAATAGAGTGATTATGGCCGTTCATATATCCGATTCGTTTTAGATCACTGGATCATTAGGGTTTCCATTTGAGGTTCCATGCGCGATGATTGCGCTTTCTGCGGTTCTACGGTTTTATTGTTCGGGCCGAAAATACCTGTGTATTACAAGGCACAGCTATGGAATGTATGACAGCAGCAACATACGTACATAGCCGTTGCATACACGAATACAGATGCAATAGACTAATCAAGCGAAAAAAAGCTTTTGCATTTGATTCCATAGCCCCTGCCATCAGCAGTGTGACGTCATACTGCACGTGACCAAACCCTAGCGGTTCGATCTATTCATTGCTTGTCGAGATTCGATTTCTAGACTCGATGTATGGGTGTGATGTCTATGACATTAATATATAAAACATTGGAAGCCTATCTATAAGTAATGACCATATCTAATGTGTAGAACCTACTGGGTTTACAATTCAATGGCCTTTGGACAACCCAAAGCTTGCTTCAAGGAGCCGTAGATGGTGAATTGCAAAGAAGTCAAAGTACCGACCATGACCAATCTGGTTGGCAAACCGGCGAAAGAACCGGTGAAACCCAATTGCTTGGCCAATTGAACCAACAAACCGACAGTAGATTGACCTGGAGCCTTCTTGGTCTTGTTAACCTTGGACAACAAAGTGTCAGCAGGTTGAGAAACAATAGCAGCAGCACATCCGGCAATAACACCGGCACCCAAGTTGATGGTGGTCAAAGTGGATTGAGACAATTCCGATTTAGGAGTCTTGACGAATCCGAAAATAGCCTCAGCAGCTCTTTCGAAAACCAAAAACTTGGCAATGTTGTAAGGAATTTGCTTGAACAAGATTGGAGTGAAACCGTTGTAGAACGATCCAGCACCTTCTTCCTTCAAGATTCTGGAGAAACCAGAAACCAATCCGTTAGCAAAGGTTGGTTGAGACACCAATCTGATACGGGTAGCCTCCAATGGACACAAAGCAATGTCAGCGAAGAACTCAGCAAGAGCAGCAGATCCAATGTAAATGGAGTTCTTGTAGTTCTTGGCCTTTTCGTAACCCAAAAATTCAATGAATTGCTTCTTAAATAATTCGTAACCTCCAAACTTGAAAGCACCTTGCATCGAGTAACCAAGAATGGTTGGTCCCAAACCAGTCAATAAGGCGCCAGCACCCTCTGTGCTCACAACTTGTCTGAACGATCCAAGCATACCCTTGTTGTACACGGTTGGTTCCAATTGAATTCTGGTTTTGACGACATCAATTGGAGTCATGGCACCATGGGTGACACCACAACCGACGGCACCAGCGGCGGCGAATGAAGCGTAGTCCTTGACGCTGAATGCAGGCAATGGGGAAGATGATTGAGTGGCCATTATGCGAGTAAACTAATTAGAAATGCGAAGTTCGCAGTATTTATTCAAAAGATTTTCACCGATCGGGGCATTTCTTTTTTGGCCCCGGAACTTACCGGAGCTGTGATTGGCCGACGCCAAGACCCATGCAGGATCTCGGTGCAGCGGACGACAACACACGGAGATAACGTCGGCCCCCGTGCTCGCTCACGTGCACCGATTTTTGCAACATCTTGATTAGGTATTTGATGTCACTTGATTCAATGCATTCAACGCACCCCGTATTGCTCTTCTTGTCGCTCTGGATTTGTTGGAGTCTTGGCACTGTGCTAGAACTATACCGTTCACCGTAATGGTAACTTTGAACTGTGACCCAATTTCTTCGTAGTTATATTCCGGTGTGAGATTATTTGCAGCTAGAGTTGTTTGAAGACTGTTCTTTAAAACCAAGTCTGAGTTTTGAGCTTCCTGTCCGGATTGGTTTGGTGTCATGTTGGGAACCCCTGGCAAGGATAATGGTTGATTGGGGATAGTGGGAGACCGATAAGAATTGGGTGCAACCAGAGGAATGGCTGGAAGCGACGATGGAATCGTAGGATGTCCTTGATGAAAAAGTCCTTGCAGTTGTGTCTGACCAGCCTGGAAATGCGGACTGGCTTGTGAATAAGCCAAGGAATTGACCAAAGAATTGACCTGAGAATTAACCAGCAGATTCATTGGATTAAGTGGCTGCGATTCATAAGCATCCTGACGCCGCGTTAGATTCAGCGCAGCGTTCACCTCCGGCACAGCGTGTGAATGAGGCGATTGCGGCTTTGACTGCAATCTTGGTGCTTGATCTATCGCCGGAATATTAAGAACACTTTCCATGGTTTCGGGCTCAAGCAGCGGCGAGTATGGCGGCTCCTGTTCTGGAGAAGTTGGTTCCTTTTGCTCCTTGTGATGCTTTTCATCGCTAGGTTTGCACTCTAGCTCAGGCTCCAAAAGGGCGTCAAGAAGTGCCTTATCGGCAAGCGCATTTTCCAGCGTCACAATCCTCGCCATCATTTTGTCCGAGTGAGATCCAATTCCAATCACGGTGTCTCTGTAATACGCTTTGAATGTAAAAGGGTCGTGACCACTCTGCTTGAACTTGAGATGAGGATCGAGGAGAAACTTGAGTTCTGAATATGCAAGTGGTCTGGCCGAATGCATATGCTCCGAATCAAATTCAGCGACAATTGGGTCGTAAAGTTTTTCGATCCAGAGACAAATTTCGTCCATAGAGTAGCCCTCCGAGAAAAGGGCTCCCAAGTATGCTAAAAATACTGTCAGCAACACTAACACCTTTCCCTCGTTACTGAGCTCTTTCGAGATATTATGCTTCAAATGCTGTGACAAGTTGTACCCCATGGCCATTTTGGTCAAAACCACAGACGAAGAGAGCCTTACCTTCATCAGCTCAATGTCCTCAGCCTGTGCTTTAGGGAACTTCTTGTCCAACAAATGTAAAAGGGCGACATTCAACAAACTTCGTCCATGAAGCACGAGCTTTTCATTATGTGCTTGGGCAAACTCTTCAGCACTATCGGCCTCTAAAAAGTCGGAAATTTGACGGTAGGATTTGTGAGTAAACACTCGTTTTCTGAGATTAGTATTCATGATCACTGGAAGTGTTGGAGGATAGGTTGCAATGAATTTTGCAACACTCTTTACCTTTTTCTTCAAGACACCCTTCTTCACCGCATCCGGCAACCCCTCGACTGTCGATTTCGGAACATAATCAAGCAAATATCCCACAAACCTGTCGGCTTTTGGTGCCTTAAAATTGATTTTCAGTAGCATCAATAAGAACGGTAAATTGCCGTTGGCATACAATGTGCGGAGCCTGACTGCTACTTTGAGTTGCGGCAGGGTAATAAGTGTTCGCAAGCGAGACTCCATGGGCCTGTGGTCGTGGTCCAATGGCTCGTCAAGTGCCGCTTGAAGCTGGTTATACTCTTCTACAGTTGGGGCCCGAGCAAGAATCAGTCCAAGTGTGGCCTGAAGTTGTGAAACATTGCCCTTGAGAGGATATAAATCCTCACACCAGGCAAGAAGGTCCTTACTCATTAGGAGTATGGTCCAACAAAATGAATCAGAAAAAAGAAAGAGAGATGGGTTAAAGACGGGTTTTGTCGAGAGAATGAACCTCAAAATTTCGTGAATCCCGGTACTGCATACAAGCGACTATTGTCAACTAGGTTCAATTTGGTCAGAGCAACGTAAATGAGTCAATTCGGGGGCTATTTGACGCCCAAGGTTGTTTAGCAGACCCTACAGAAATCAGTAAATTGACATGTCATTTTCCGCCGCAAAAGCTGTCACTAATTTCTTTTTCCGCACGGCTGCAAATTTCTCTCGCGAAGTTTTTTTTTAATCTTTTCTTCAGCAACCTTTTGTCCTTCAAAGACCCCCATTAATCAAGTCTAACTGGCTCCAATCTAGAGTGCTTCCGTGACAGATACACCGTTCAAGTAATAATTCTTCACTTTAAGGAATTATACTTGACTCATACTAATATATAAATTACAATGGCTTGCTGACGTTCTCCACTACTTGTTAATAATTGCATTTAAGAGAGATTTTCTCCATGTCTAGCGCCAACTACTTTGACGAAGACTTTGTTCCTGGAACAAGCAACATATACGTATCGAAAGAGACAAGTTCTGTCGATTCAAACTCAACCAGAAAGATCAAAAGAAGCAAGAATGGAGTTGTCTTACTTCCCCAGCCATCTGATTCGCCCAATGATCCTTTAAATTGGTCTTTTTCCAGAAAAACCTGGCATTTTGCTGTGCTTTCATTCATCACGGCGCTCACAGCTGCCACCTCTAACGATGCTGGTGCCGCTCAGGAGTCACTCAATTCTTTCTATGGCATCACTTATGACGCAATGAATACCGGAGCCGGTGTGTTGTTTCTTTTCATTGGTTGGTCTTGTATTTTCTTTGCCCCCGCCTCATCATTGTACGGGCGTCGGATCACGTACATCATCTGTTTATTGGCTGGCTGTTTAGGCTCCGTTTGGTTTGCATTGTCTAAGAAAACCGCCGACACGATCTGGTCCCAAGCATTCGTGGGAATGTCGGAGGCATGTGCAGAAGCACAGGTTCAACAGTCGCTTTCAGACATCTTTTTCCAGCACCAGTTAGGATCTGTCTTGACGGTTTACATTCTTGCAACTTCCGTGGGAACATTCCTCGGTCCACTTATCGCTCACTTGATTGCTCAATCACAGACTTTTAGATGGGTCGGTTGGTGGGGTGCCATCATATCCGCCGCAGCACTTCTTGTGGTGATATTTGGCTGCGAGGAAACCGTCTTCGACAGGTCAAAGTACTTTCCAGTTTATGAAGCCTCTAGCACCGACGACAAAGATTTGGTTCTTGATGATGAAAAGGGCGAGAAACACCCCTCCATCTCAAACGCAAACTACCCACCACGATGGTGGAAAGGGCCCAATGTTGAATCCTGAAGTAGTTCCAGATCCTTCTAGCATCCTACTGGGAAGAAGATTTGCATTATCACACCATCCCCTTACATTCAAAGGAATACGGGTTCCAGGCATTCCTGTAGAAGATTTGTCGTTTACTTCAAAGTATTTACCCTACCTGCCGTTTGGATCTCTGGTATTCTCTGGGGTTTACAGGACGCATACATGACGTTTTTCTTGACAACTCAAGACACCTACTTTTATGACGCTCCGTGGAACAAGAGTGAGACAGGTGTTGCAATCATGAACGTAGCCACCTTAATCGGGGCTATAATAGGATGCATAATGTCAGGTATCTTGTCCGACTATCACGTTTTGTGGCTAGCAAGGAGAAACAACGGAAGAATGGAGCCTGAGTTCAGATTATACCTTTTATTTATAACCCTCGTCATTTCTCCACTTGGATTAATTATGTTTGGTGTTGGAGCAGACAAGACTTGGCCTTGGCAAGCGGTCTACGTTGGCCTTGGATTCATCGGTGTTGGTTGGGGTTCAATTGGTGACACTGCTATGTCATATCTCATGGACGCTTATCCTGAAATTGTCATCCAAGGCATGGTTGGGGTTTCCATCATTAACAACACACTCGCATGTGTGTTCACGTTCGTTTGTTCATATTGGTTAGATGGTGCTGGAACTGCAAACACATACATTGTTCTAGCTGTGATTGATTTCGTGTCGATTGCGTTTATTGTTCCTACGTTGATCTGGGGAAAGTCCTGGAGAAGAAATACTAAGAAACTCTACGTCGAGTTGGTCGAACTCACCCAAGGTATGGGTTAATATAATTGATACTAATACATTTTTAACTCTACTCCATGGCAACATCGTCACCTTTTGGTTGGTCCTGGTCCTTGGATTTCCAGTATTCGTCCATTTCATTGTCAAGCTTTGCTTCAGTCTTGGCAGCTTCTGTAGACTTTCCACTCATATAGGCTTCAAGCTCAGAGTCCAAGTCATCAACCGACTTCTTTTGGGGCTTGGGCTTTGCAGCCGTACGTTGCTTTTGTGGCTTTTGTTGTCTCTGACCCTTGCTTGGTCTTATATCTCCGTTATTGGAAGACCTTGGAAGAGGTCTAGCAGCCGCCGTAATTCGGTCCGCCAAAGACACAGCATTTTCCACCACCAAAGTTTCTCCCATAGCCTTTCTGCCGTCATACTTTGATACAGCCAAGCCATTATTACGGGCATTATTGCTCTGGAAACAAACATAGGCAATTGACTCGTTTCTAGGATCAAACTTGACAAAGTCAACCGGGGCAACTGCTTCGAACAACTTTGAAAGATCTTGACCATCGAGATCTGGATGAATGTTTTTGACTCTGAGAAGCTGTCTCGACCCTGCAGCAGCTACGATTTGTCTTGGGATGCCAGCATCATGCCTTGGTGGCCGAGACTCGCGATTCTAGTGTTAGTGTGACACTATTTTATGGAAGACATTTTGCTGACCATACATACTTTTCCAATGCGAGAGGTTAACGATTTTGGACCTCTGGGACCCCTTGGGGCTCTAGGACCTCGTCCTTCACGTCTTGGTTGCGGAGTATCACCTATGATGCTATCTAATGACTTCTCCAATCCAGACATGCTCTAAAAATGTAATGATAATTTTCGCGATTTTATCTGAGATTACGTTACACAAAATCGAAGAACAAGGTATATTAAGACCGTTTTTTACCTACGGGTCTGAAGTCTGAATGTTCCTCATATCTGATACCAGTGAGCTTACCGTCTCCGTCGAAAACTTCCACTTTTTTCAAGAAATCAAGAGCAACAAGTTTGGGCCAATTGACAAATTGGTACCCGTTTCTATTGTAGTAAAGCAACACCCGGGCATTGATGTACATGCAACCACCAATAACCAACAAATTCTTCCAGTCTGCGATGGAGCCGCGAGGGAACCAGAATACAGCGAGCATAACCAAAATTGAGGTACCGAGAAAGTACGGCAACAATTGTACGTAGGCAGGGCGACGATCGATGAAGGGAGAATTTACCGAATCTTGGTAAGGCTTGTACTTACCCAAAATCAAATCGTAGGAATCCTGGCGGGTTCCATCGCTGCAATTGTTCTTATAGTATCGCGTAATCGAGTTCAAGAGATCATTGAAAGCTCCTTTCTTGGTCCGGTTACCAGTTCTTGTGAAATCTGTTTTGAGGGCACCAGTTCCAGAATAGGCACACGAAACTGCATTGGCATTGTCTGCCCAAAAGTTCATAAAGAAAAAGATTGAAGTGGCCGGTCGAGTAGCTCCTCATGGAGTTTGTGTTCAGATCAGAAAGATAATTGGGAGTTAGTCAATTGGGTTCTGAAGCACCCAGCGACCCAAGGTCGATTGCACCACATTGGTTCTATCCAAACAGTCCATACAATTTGTACGTAT